>NC_088980.1:152619371-152934666 GCF_963932015.1 Anas acuta
ACTGAATTTCTTCCATAAATTTCACTTCAGCTCACAAATTAACAATTTCCAATATATTAAAAAAAAAAATAAAAAAAAATCTGCATTTATATTTATTACAATTATCTGGGTTGTAGTGACATTTCAGGCGATGGAATGTTATGCATTGTCAGTGGACTGTTATGCAATGTCACGTAGGTTGCAGTTCAGGCCATTCTGAAGCATACACTCAGATTTGGTCAATTCTGGTTTCTCAAAGGAGATTGAAACCAACTTTGTGTTTGTCCCTGCAAAACATGGCATGAGAAATTACATGATTAATGACTGATGAAATGAATATATAGTTTACTCTGAATTAATGTAGGAGACAGTTTCTTGATCTAAGACCAATGTTGTCTTGAAACAGCCTCAAATTAGCTACAGGGAGGCAGAACATCCAACCGAGGTGGAGCTCTGCTCTCTGTTGTGGCCACTATGGATAATTTGTCATGACTAAGTTAGAAAGGTGTCATGGGAGAGTTTGGGTATGGCAGAAGCAGTCCTGGCAAGAAAATAATGACACTGCTGGTTTAACAAAAAGGTTAGTAAAGCCCCTGGACAAACTAAATAAAAATAAAATAAAAAAAATAGTAATGTATTCATAAATGTATTCATAGGGTGGCGTCAAAGATGGAATTGATAATGGCGGCTTTGGAGAATGGTTAAAAGGTATTGCTTCACTTAATTCTGGGCCATCTGGTGACTCCAGAAATTGAAAATGGGATAATTTAAAAAAAAAATAAAATCAAAATGGGATATTGAACACTCAGTACTTTGAAAACTTAAAATGTTTCATTTTCTGCTGATGGAATAAATCTTGATCCAAGATCCTTGCAAATTATAAAATGAAAATAAGCAATTATGTTCTCAATAACTGTGCTTTCTTTTTGAAACAAAAATCATTTGCTAAAATGGGAACATGCAGGATTGCATATTTGTCATTTGTATCTCAACTTTTTTTTTTTTAATCTCCGAATGTACACTGCTCTCAGTCAGCTAAAATGTAATATATTTAATACCTCCCTTTTCAACCCGTGCTTAAAGCTTTTGATGGACTTTGCTAACTAGGGTGATATTATTTAAGCAATATAAACTTATTTTTAATTAGTCATCTTGGATATCCCTCTGTTCAATGAATAACATAAAGCCTATTGCCAACAGTAGTAATGCAAATTTATAACTAGGCTGGCCATGGGATACATCTAATTTTTTTTTATTATTTTTTTTTTCTTTCACGTTTATTGCAAGCTATTTTCTACTGTATCTCAACTCCCAACATCAAGGTGGAACAGTAAAAGCTTCCTGATTTAAAAGATCAATTATTGTTAATGGTGTTTATACACAATTTTAATGGTTTTATAGCTGTTTATTCTTTTGCAGTTAGCTTTTGTCATTGAGTTAGCCCTTGAAATGCACTGGTGTGAGCCTTTAAGATCCTCTGTGTGCCCAGTAGCCATACTGAGAATGGTGGTCATTTTTTTTTGTTTGGTTGAATGTTTTTGTTGGTTGTGGTGTGTGTATGTGTTTGGCTTCTGGTTTTGGTTTTGTTTCACCAGGGTGGGATATATGTAATTAAAACTATATAATTCTTGGTAAAAATAGACAAAGCTTTTTTTTTTTTTTTTTTTCCATAGGAGATCATATAGAAGGTAATATATTGCTCAAGCCATTTGCATCCTTTCTTTTCTCATGTTTTCTTTCATAACTCCTACCCCCTGAATCATACAGCAAATAAATAGTAATAATACCAATAATGAAATCAAGAGGCAGCCCTCTGCAAAAATGATCCAAACTTCTCCCACATACCACTGCCTACTCTTCCCCTCCTCTCACCCCAATAAACAATGTCGATCTCTTTATATAAGCAAAGCCTTGTATCTCAGGAAATAGCCTGGCTTCTAAAAATCTGCTGAGCTACTTACAGCAAAGTGGATTTGACTTTATCACCAAATCGTAAAAAAGCAGGATTAAGGATTGTTTCCTTTTCAATTTCTCAGGCTTGTGCCTCAAAGCAGGGTAGAAGCATGCCATAAAGCGTGGCTTCAGCTCTGAGAGCTAATCCTTTTCCTTTGTGCACTGGTAGGGATGGGTTTTGCTCCACTCTGAGATACTGCACTGTATTTACCCATCTCTGCTGGTGTTCCTAAACAAGTTTTGTTCCTCCTCTCAACCCTCACTGTGTTGATAGGATTCTTGTCCTTCACTTGCTTCATTAGGCATCAGATAGCCCCAGTTGGGATAGTTTCCTTTAGAGAAAAGAAGGCCTTCCTAGTGAACAAAGTAAGGAAATTCTGTAATTCTGCAGTTGAGCTCCTGAGCAGAAGTTTGTGGGATGCAGTGGCAAACAGGGGAAGGACAGCCATTAGGGCCATTCAGAGCATGCAGACATCAAAGTCTGCCTGCACACTGGCAAGCTCTCTGAGCCAGAGCATGCTGTTAGCTATCTCAGCTTCATGTATTATGCAGGCTGTGGAGACTGCTCTTTGATCAGGGGGAAACTGAGAAGAAAAAGCACAGGAAACAGCCCAAGAGGGTTGCTTTGCGAGTGAATAGCTGCCTGCTCTTCTGCAGTTACCTTTCCTTTCAAGGCTCTCCATTTTGTCTTACCAAGTTTCAAAGGATGGAGAAGAGCAGCTTGCAGGGAAAAAAAGAAAAAAAGAAAAAAAAAAGAAAAAGAAAAAAAAAAGGAATATGCAGGAGAGGGTGTAGATAGCTTTTCTTATACTTAGTGTCCTAACTTTTTGGCCAGGGCTTTAAGAACACATGGAAACAAACAAAATAGAAAAGAGGAGAGCAAATCAAGGTTTTCTGCAAGAATCACTGTGCAACATTTTGTTGTAGTCCTACCTTGTTGCCTTGTCTGGGCAAACAGTGGAAGGGTTAATGGGAAGTCTCTTTTGAAGGGTGAATTCCTCCTTGTCCTCCTGCCATCCATGCTCTGCATTTTAAACTGTGACTACTGCAAGGAAAGGATTCCATCTGCAAAGGAAAATTCCTGTCTTTTGCTTAAAACTGCTCTGAAAAGAACACGTGTAGTCAAAGTTAGGTCCATAACAACTTGCTATTTATGTTGTTAAATTGTCAAATAGTTTTGGTCAGAACCAGCTAGGACTCTTCAGAAAATTCCCTTGCATCTGGCAACTCGACATGGGCTGCAGACCATTTTCAAGAAACATATTAGAAGCAGACACCTTGTTTTGAAAGCAAGAGAGATTTATGGTATAGATATTGAGGCCAGTAGGCACAGGCCCTGCACATTTAATTTAATAGTGCATATGTAGCCTTTACATATTTCTAGAAATAATCCAAGACCAGGGACGAAAACTGAATGTTCCCATCACACTCCCATCGTCACTATGGGCTCGTGCTCTTCCTTTCTCCTGCAGCCATACACTTTGTACTTCAGTAACGGCAGTAGCCCAGATCCTTTCACATGAAGGATGGAGAGCATCCCAAGCTTTTGGAGTAGCTTTGGGATTCTCCCTAGGGATATGGCAGATCTTTAGTGAAAGAGGACCTAAGACACAGGTCTTGCCCATCTGAACTCTCCTTTCCACAAATGTTTGGACTGGGTCTGTCTGAGATGGAGGTAATTTTCTTCATAGTAACTTATACATTGCTTACTTTTAGATCTGTGGCCAAAAAATAAAAAAAAATAAAAAAATAAAAATAAAAAAATAAAAAAGAACTGGTAACATATTATTATTTGAACTATTTCTGAACAGTGTTTGCACAGCATCAAGGCCTTTTCTTTTTCTCCCCACTCTATAGGTTGGGGGTGCACAAAAGTTTGGGAGGTGACACAACCAGGCAAATGACCAAAGAGATCGTCCATGACACGTAATATCTTCCTCAGCAATAAACAGGTAGAGCAAGGGGGTTGGGTTTTAAAATCTTTTATTGTGGTTGTTAACCTTGGCTACCTGACAGGTGCCCACCCAGCCACTCTTTCATTCCCCCTCCTCAGCTCCTCAGCAGGATTTGGGGAGAAAATATAATGAAAAATATCATTGGTTAAGGACAGGGAGATCACCCAGTAATTGCCACCACAGACAAAACAGACTCTGTTAAAGGATGATTAAATTAATTTATTGCTGATTAATAACAGAGTAGAGAAATGAGAACTAAAACAAACAAAACAAGCACAAACTAAGACCACCTTCCCTCCACCCCCTTTCTTTCCAGACTCAATTCCACCCGTTTTTTCTACTTACTTTACCCCCCAAGGCAGTGCAAAACAGGGAGAGGGGTCCCTGACACTTTGTCCCCACCGCTCCTTCATGGCATGGGCTGCCTGCTCCTTCATGGCAAGGGCTGCCCACAGGCAGCAGCTCTTCAGGAACCGCTCCCACTTGGCTCCATACCACAGGGCCCATCCCCCAGGAGCAAACTGCTCCAGCACGGGTCCCCCATGGGTGGGTGGCAGCTCCCCACAGATGCCCTGCTCCTGCGTGGGCTCTCCTTGGGCCACAGCCTCCTCCAGGCCACATCCACCTGCTCCACTGGGGGCTCCTCCACCCATGGGAGGGCTGCAGCGTGGAGATCTGCTCCATGTGGGACCCATGGGCTGCAGGGGGACAGCCTGCTCCACCAGGGGCTTCTCCCAGCACTGGACTTCTCCTGATGCCTTCTCACAGAGACCACCCCTGCAGCCTCCACCCTTCAAAATCCTGTCATGTAAACCCAATGTATTTAATCATGAACTGGCTGGGGATTGGTCTATCTGTGGAGTGTGATGAATGATTGCTGTTGAATCATTTGTTTTGATTTGGTTCTCTCTTCTTCCACTTTCCACTTCACTTACTAAACACTTTTTTTTTTTTTTTAAATCTCAAACCACAGGTTTTCTTACTTCAATTCTCCTTTCCTTATCCCCCACCCCACTGAGATCTGTGGGGGGGAGTGACTGAGGGGCTGTGTGATGCCTAGCAGCCTACTGGGATTAACCCACAGTTTTACAAAACAGGAGAAAACAGCACATGAAACACTACCACAGGCTCAGCACTGTGAACTCCACACCTGGAGATGGGCACTTAATTTTGAACAGCTGGAAGAGAAGATTACTTTTTCTTTAAAACCATTCATTCTTTTCTTGACTTCCTTTATTCCTTTTCTCTAAGTACTGCCACCCTCCTCACTCCTCTCCCCCCCCCCCCCCCCCGAACTGTAGCAGAATTAAAGCAAATTAATTTTAGAACTGTAGCAGAATTAAAGCAAATAGCAGTTAAGCAAATTAAAAAGTGAGTGGTCTAGATATTCAACTTCTATCAATTTATGACATACCCTTCTTTGATTGTTTAGATAATTCACTGTAATCAGGTGTTCAGCTATTATAAGTATTAAAATGACTAAAATAAATGCTATCAATCTCACCTGAAAAGCTCTCATTACAGTAAATAACACATGCAAACCTACCCCAATAATAATATTTAAAGTTATAAAAAGAAAGTTCTCCATAATGTTATTTGTAAGGCATATCTACAGGAAAAAATACTGTGTGTACTCCCCACTTATTCATATCTTTTAAAGAACTTCGCGGCATCTTTGCTTGCTGAGAATAGTCCCACAGCAGATGTCTAATGGCACTTACTGAGGTCCTGGAGACCAAGTTGATAATAACTAAAAAGTGCAATTACAATAATTTTCTCAGAGTGCCACTGGGTAAAATCCTCCACATTACTGTGCACAGGCTTTTAAGCAATTTTCAATCTGTGCCTCATTACACAGTTAGCAACATGTTCTTTCTCACCCCCAGACATTTGGATGGATAAGCAGGAGTGGAAGGGCTTTTACCTCAGCACTATTTTCAGGGTTATTTTCCCATTCCATTGTGCTGATGAGGCTTTTTTCTCAAAGACTACAGATTGCATCCTGTTTTGGTCCCAGTGAAGTGAAATCAAACCCAACAAGGTAATTCAATTGCATGTCTAGCACATGAAAGCTAACAGTTTTATCTTACATAGCTTCTTCCATTTCTGAAAGTTCCCAGTCACCTCTTGGTCATACTTTGAAATTGTAGGGACTTCAGGGCAGAAAGTGCCAGCTGTTCTTTGTAACTTTGTTAAGTTGCAGTGCTTAAGGTGATGTGGTCCAAGGGTGGATGAAATCAGAACATACTGCATTTCACCAACAGGTGAAATTCCACTGTTTTTATAGTATTCACTGTACTCTCAGAGGTTCTTCTGGGGCTTAATGTTTGTTAACAGGTCCAAAACTCAGCTCTTTGACACTGATTTTAATGGTATTGTATGCATGATGGGGTGGTTAATTGTACATCCTCGCTGAAGTCTGATTCCAAAGGGAAGTTAGACTTTGAAACTTGAAAGTCCAGGGTAAGTCCATGTTAAGTCACAGCTCAATAACCAGGGCAGCATGCAAGCATATCGTTGTTTTTAACAGGCATAGTAATTATATTTTTGTATACTGTACTGCTCTAATATGGGTTGAAATGAATGTAAATACTCTTTATTCTTAGTGGTGATGGATCAGGAATATTTCAAGTCAGCATCTCATCCAGCTTCTCTGCCCTGATACAAGGGGCCCTGAAAGACAGCAGAATGAACAAGAAACTATTTATTTTTAAGGTATTTGATTGTCTTAAGTTCCTTCATCTTTCTGAGCCTTCAGTTTTCAAGTAATTATCCGAAGGCAGGGCTTAAGCTAAATCATTCAGCTTCTTTGCAAAATTCAGACTGGAATATCTTTTAAAAAATAATCCTACTTTTCTCTTAAAGCAAATCTCACATTTCAATTTACCTGTGAAATTCATTATGTTTGCCAAATGTGAATATTTCTATTATTTCTTCCTCATTCTTCCTCACTCATAACCGACGATAAGTTTTTCAAAAAAAAAAAAAAAAAATCAATATTAGCTTGCACTTTCACTCTTTTCTCTTGTTTTTTTACCATTCTTCAGACATCTGAAAATGATTAGCTGAATGGAGAAAAGTTCACTATTCAGAGACTCATCCAGAATCAAATTATGATTTGGATACCCAGATCTGTTTAGGAGTAGGATATTTGACTGAAAGGTATTTCTTAGCTCACAGAGCTCAGCTCACTGTTATTACATAAAAGAGTATCCTGGAACCTCAGTTGTACAATTGCTGAAAACTAACTTTATAGGCAGCATTCTTGCCCCTTGTACCTTGATTTTTTATTTTTATTTTTAAAGTAAACCCAAGCTCTGTAGGTCTTGAAAGAGTTCCCTTCTGCTCAGTTTTCATATTACTCCATTTACACATTCCTTCATCTCCTTGTTTCAATTAATATTTTTTGAACATGAATTGGACAAAAGTGGTCAGAGCTGTATAAACAGTTTCAAATGAGATTCACTAGTACATAGAATCATAGCTGTGGGTTGGAAGGGACCTTAAAGATCATCCAGTTCCAAACCCCTAGTACCTGGTATGACAGGTAAGGCCTACGGCTTTTTCTCTGTCTGTTAAATTAATTGTATTATTTTACCTTGGCTGTTGTTGACTTCTGTGGAATTTATATCAGTTTTGCAAGCTCCTGTATCTTTATTCTTAATCCTTCAAACACTGCATGCTAATCAGATGTAACAAATTGATCTGTATCTATTTGCAGTCATTTTTTGCCTGGAGGACTCAGTTCTGTCCTGTGAAGACATGCACTGAGGTCATACAGTGCAGCACTCTGTTAGGCAAAGCAGCATCTCATATCTGCTCCTCTGGTGCATGCCAGCAAGTGCTACAGAGAAGATCCAGGTTCTAACCACCCATTGCCTTGCTACTCCCACAAGAAAGAGAGAGTATAAGCTGCTGCCAAACCTGTTTTTCTTCCTCAAGCCTGAGTATTCAAAAGAAAATATTTTATATATCCACCTTCCTTGAATTTTTATATTGTAATCTCCATAGATCAGATGTCAACTTCTTTGGTTATATGTTGTCATCCTTTATTATCTGCTCATTTTATTTCCCCGCTTTCTTTCTCCCTTCCTACTTCCCTTTCTTCTTCCTTCCCTCTGTGTTCCTTTTTAAACCTGACAGTCACCTCAATTGTTCTTTGTAGACAAACATGAACCAAGGCTTTAAATGAAAAATCATTAGGTTCCAATCAGCTGCCTATAATGTACGAATCCTCACAAGGAGAGGAACTGCTTAAGGGAGCCAGGTGTTTGGAGTCTGGTTGGCTTCCCAGTCACATCTTATGTGCCCTCAGATGCCAGCTTAAAAGCTTCCCATTGTATTCAAATAGAGGCCTGCAGGCAGCCCAACAGTAGCAGGACCAGTGCCAGCCAGGACTGTTGAACAGACTAAATGCTATAATTATTACATAGCCCTTTTAACAGCAGGGATGGGACAAATAAATGCTTTCTTGCCAAAGGAACAGCCACAGACTATGAAGAGTCATATTCTGCTCTGCTGAAGCACGCATGCTGTATAATGTAGATCTAGTGCTGGAAGGCTTATAATCCTTCCCCAAATAACATTTCATTTGTGAGGAGTCTCAGCCAACTCTGTCAGAAGTGTAGTTATGGCTAAGAATAAAAAATCCTCAGAAGAGAGAAGATAACACGGACAGTTTGCTATTCATCATGCCATAGTATCACAGCAAGTAACAGACAGGAAAGCTGAACATGATACAAACATCACTGAGCCCATGCTATGAGATTATCAGGAGTCTTCTGCATTTGAGAGCTTTAACAGGCAGAAGCACATTGTCAGAAGCCATTAGTTCCAGCTTGATGGCAACCAACCAAAGCACAAATTCTAGCTCCGGTTTGGCTTCTAGGTAAAACCATCTCAACCTGGTTGGAAGGGACAGTAGGTCAGGCTAAGAAACTTTAGTAAATGGATGACAGTACTGACGTTCTGTGGTGGTAGCAGGAGGGACTAGTTTTTGGTTTCCATCAGCTTTTCCAACATACAGTAAGCACTTTTTGTTGTTGTTTGTTTTTCTTTTTTGTTTGTTTGTTTTGTTTGTTTGTTACCTGAAGTGATGGGTACATTTAGAATCATTTTTTCTTCCACATTGTATTTGGTGTTGTTTGCAGCACTACCACTTTCAAGTAGCCCACTGCTCAGGGATGGCATTATCCACCTCTGCCACTGGCAAAAACAAAGTAGAGGAGCTACATCTTTGAATTCGGTAGCCTTCTTCTTTACCCAGGAGTAAAAGCAAGCCACCATTGAACATGAACCCAGTGCAGCAATACACGACATCAGTCTGAGACAAATTCTGGAGTTCAGCTTTTTCCTGGGTTTTCTACCTCTTCCAGTTTTCCTCATGGCACATACATTTTAACTGGCAGCATCACAAGATTCAAATCCCCCCTTTCAGCATAGAGGAAAGCTGTTTTAATGTTCAGATGAGCACAGACAACTCAGTTACTAATGTTGTCTTCTTTCAGAAGGAAAAAATGCCTGGATACTAGCAATAGAGGTTAGATGTATTAGTATATTAAGGGGGAAAATGAGAGGAAAAGGATTCCCCTTTTTTACTGAAGAACTTCAGGAACTCCTTAATAAATTTAGACATCATAATATTAATATATTAATTTCCAAAGCTATAAATTATCATATGAGTTCAGAAAGGTATCAGCTTAAGTCTGTACTAAAATTGAGTAACTCCAGTACTATGGAAAAAAATGAGATCAACAAAATAAAACTCACAACAGTATTTTTTTTCCCTTTCTGATAAGATCTCACTTACAGAAAGAGTGAAAACGTCTTAGTCAACTTTACCCCCTCCATCAAATTTAGATGAAACCGGAATCCAGCTGAATTGCTTAGCAGGACAGTATGAGCCTCATTTCCTCAGGAAAATAATACAAACAGCTGAGGGAACTTTTACCCTGAGGGAACAAGTGGAGCATTGATACTCTACACTACCATGTGACTCCTTTGGGATCGATTGCAAACCTCTCCTGTGTACACTGGCAATCAGAGGATGTGTTTAATTGATTTCACTTTTCCTTCTTCCCTTGTTCAAAGAAGGGGTACAAGTCAATATTTGCACTGATTGGGGAACCATCTAAGAATTTCTGTTAAAAGCCTTTAAACTACAAAAGCTACAAGCACTCTTGTCTAATAGAAATGTTGCTTCAAAATTGCCCCACTGATGATAAATCAAATGCTTTAAGCATAGAGACTAATATGAGTGTTTTAAGGGTCTCTCAATTACTTTTTTTTTTTTACTATACTTGTTTCTTTTAGCTCTTCAGAGTGACAACGTATTTTATTCCTCTGTGAAGGGTGAGCACTGCAGAGGTATCTGAAATAACTTTGATTAATGTGTCTGGAGCTTTTAAAACCTTTGACAGGAACTTGACTGAATGCTCTATAGAAAAACTTTTTTTTTTTTTCCTTATTCTACAGCATTCCATAGTAATTTTCACTACTCCATGGACTTCTACATTAAAACTTTAATGTGGTGGTCTGTTCTTTGATGTCTTATTCAGCCATTTGCTGTCTGGGTTGGAAAAAGAAGGATGGTACACCTGACTGATGAGGACACTGCACTTAGTTGGAATATTCTACAAGAATAACATACCAAATAAAAACTTTCTCAGCACAGATTTAAGTTGTATCTCAAAGTCTTCTAACAGTCAATGACCACCATGTAGAAATTACATTCATAGGGTCTGCTGCTTCTGACAGAAGTTGGAAAGGATAGGAATGAAACTGCTAATCCCTCAGATAATAAAAAATAAAAAAATACCCAATATGCTCAGTTTCCCCTTGGGGAATTAATACTGATGACCAATTGACACTCCTATGGAAAATGCTCTGAAAGAAGAGCATTCAGCACATGCTGCTGGTGAGGGTAATTCTGAAGAGGGAGGAGAGAGACTCGAAGGTATGTTTGGGGCTTTGAGTTTGTATTAGGACCTTTACTCTGTGGTGGAGACTTTCTTCCAAGACAAGAATCATAGAATATCTTGACTTGGAAGATACCCACAAAGATCAAGTCCAATTCCTGGCTCCACAAAGGACCATCCAAAAAAACAAACATATGTTTGAGAGCATTGCCTAAACTTGTTTGTTTGTTTGTTTTTGCACTAAATTAGGGAGCCAAGACTACACTAAAGCTTTTTTATTTTTCTTTCTTTTTTTTTTTTTTTCCTAGTCTAGACCAATTCTGAGTACATTTCTAGTTATTCAAGCACTATCTGGAAAGAGATGGAAGTATTTAAGTCTATCCATGGTACATACAACAGACTGGCAAACTGACACAGATATACACCATGCATCTTGCTTCCACACAGTGCTTTTATCACTGTCTCTTTAGTGTAGGCACTATAAGTGTAACTATGTGAAAAGTCAAGTCAAATATAGTCTCAGTATGGCTCCAAGAAAGGTAGAACTGTGATTTGTGTGCTTGGGAGTATTTTTCACTGCTTGAACTTAAGCAGAAGAGTCAGCAATATCAAGACAGTTCCAGAATACTTCAAGACACACCTAGCTTAGAAAGACCTACGTGTTTCAAACTGCCATCCTTTTGGAACCATCACAACAAAAATAAAAGAAGAAAAGGCATTAAACACCTAGATAGCTGTTGTGATACCCTTGGAGAACAGCCAAGGATAACAACAATGGCTGATGGTGGCAGAAGAACAATGAAAACTTGCCTCAATTGTTTCATCTGTTTTTCCAGAGAGAAGACTTTTACTGGAAGACTTTTAAACAAATTTCATGCTAAATAATAATAATAAATAATTAATAATAATAATAATATTATGATATTAATCTTAAAAAACAAAACAAAACAAAAACTTGTGGCTTAACCATAACAACTCCAACAGCTGGCTGCTTACTAGAGGGGTTTAAGAGGATTTCAGTATTTAATGATGATTTAACTTCTGTTTGTTTGTTTGTGTTTATACTGTAAAAAATATGGCAACAGAGAGAACATTAAGTTATGTAAGTATTAACAACAGAGTTGTTCTAATGCAGTGATAATCCTTCTCTATGTATTAATCATCTTGTAGAAAAGGAAATGTAGAACAGCAGAAACCCTATGAACATAAGAAGGTTTACCAAACATATCTAGCATATGCTTTCAGCAGAGATTTGACAATTTACCAGCAGAATGGATTAAGCTTTTCAACACAGGCTCCAGAGCTGTTCATCAAAAGGTTAAGGATGTTCAGCCCTGAAGAAGAAACACAGGAGTTCAGTAGCCAAGTGAAAGTAGCAAATCTGTTCAATTTCCTGCTCAGTATTTGCATGTTTGCTAGTGGAAAAAATACATCCAAGCTTTCATCTAAGTTTTGTGTTGGACATATGTACCCTTCTGCTGGAGGACATGTCCGTATCAAAGATTCACCAATCATTTTAATGAAAGAGTGCAGAAGCATAGGGGGCGGCATTTGATTAATGCCTCATGGCAATTCCTGTGTTCAGAGTCTGATGCACTGGAGTCCTCCTGTTAAATTCCAGCAGGCTCTGTGCTCTCACGCTTTTTAATAGTACAATAGCCTAATCTGAGCTCATACTTTTGTTAATAAAAAGTAGCTAGTCCTTAACAGACTGTAAAAGAAATTTGATTTCTAGGAACTCAGAGGACAACTTCTAAGAAATTGTTGAGATAAAACATACTGAGCAAGCCTGTGAGCACTAAGCTTAAATCTGCCATTTGCTGGGTCTAAATCTCCAGTTTCGGATGGAAAAACAACAGGAAAAAACAATTCATATAGCCTCAGGGTATATGCTGGAAGTCTAGAAAAGAGAAATGATTTATCAGAGGCAAAATTTCAAGTCAGAACACACAATTTTGTCTTTGTAGCCATGTTGTGGTGCACCTGGTCCTGGGCTGGTACACAATGTGTCACCTACTTTGGGTCACTTCCAGTATAGCATCCCTTGACCCGTCACAGTCCTGCACTGGTGCGCAGTGGCAGCCAAGGAAATGCACAGCTCATTGTATTTGTATGATCCAACACTGACATCGTGTGGCTGACTGGAAAGGGTCGACCTCCTCGGGCTTCACTTGTAACTCTGCTGGCTATTGGACTATCAGTCCCCATGACTTCTAAAAGCATGTTAGTGATTTGGAGCTTGGGAAGACAGCATAAAACTAACAAAAAATGCCTTCACTCATTTTCCTTCTGAAAACTTCCAGTGAAAAACGCCATCATTCTTGTTATGTGCAAACTGATTTTTCAGGAAATTCATGGTTGGTAATACCACCCTACTGGTTCACTTGTGTAGTCAGTGGCATTCCAGCCATGGAGATGACGTGGCCATATTGGCACTATGCTGGATTGAAAGCTTACTTCCATGAGTAGAAAAAGAGATTTGCTGCCTGTTTAGCCCTTCCAAAGACATTGCATGCCAAAGACTTTCATAAGGAGACAATGCAGCATGCTAGTTTCACCATCACATCTGTGTGAAGTACAACATGCTCTTGGGAAAGTTCCCATCTAACCCAGACTGAACCAGATACAGAGAGTCTCCAGTTACTGTTAGTGGTGATTTAAAATAGCTTTCATTTTGACTAGCTGTGTCTCTGCCATGTAGGGATTGCTTTTATGATTTATCAAAGCTTCTTAAGGATGTTCTTTCTGAGCTGCCTGATGCTTTTTTTTTTTTTTTTTTTGCTTTTTTTTTTTTTTTCCAGTTAGCACAGTAGTGTACAGCACTAGAGAGATATTGGTGTATATGTTCTGTATTAAAGATCAAACAATCCATAAATAACTCTGCAGCTAAAAAGCTTGTGGCAGCTTTGGATTATAAGAGACATGCTTGTGGCAAGAGGCTATACAATTTAATTCCATGATTTTGATGTCCAAGTTCCACCAAAATCATTTGAAATTGTGTAGAGAAGTCACCAGGTCTATCTGACAAGTTGGTGGAGCATGGTCAGTATTGCCTGAACTAATCTATTCCCACTGCACAGCACAAGGCAGGCATTTTGTATTGCAGTAGAATAACACCATCACTCTCCACAGTCCCTGTAATGAATATTATTTCGAAACCTCACCTCACACTGTTTATGGGATGAGTTTGTTCTATATGCAGGAACAATAACTGCTATTAATGATCAGTTAGTGGTTGAATTTGACTATGAAACATAGTAGACATATAACGAGACGGAGAAAAAGTAAGCAGTGATGGAAGAGATGCTCCAGGTTGGATGTTGATTTTATTCACAAATTCATGGCTCAAGAAAGAAAAGTGCATCCCAAGCTTCATCTCCCTCTCCAAATGTGTGCAATTTTGTATGAATATGAAGCTATTAGCTGGCCTATTTGGACATAGGCCTACAGCAGAATTAACTGTAGAGTGGATGCTGGTGTTGTGTGCGCATGTGAATGTATACTCTCACTCCTTGTATGACTCAAATTGGAGAGGAAAACTCTTTGGGGCGTGATAATGAAAGCCTGATTAGACAAGTGTAAGCTCCTGGGACCCATCCAAACCGAAGATCAGGTTGCTAATGCCACCACATTGTACATATCAGTTTCTGATCAATGACGTCTGAAAAGGATGAAACGCAAAAGCCCACTCTCATTCCTTTATTGAGTAATTTGGCTTCAGTTCCAGCACAGTAATGAATTCAAAGTCCAACAAACCAATTTTGACTTATTGGTTTGCTAATTAAAGTCTTAATTGTGTCAATAGGTGTTTGGGTCTGCAATAATTCAGTCTCCTTTAATTTGTCTCCTGACTTTTACAGCCAATTGTCCATCACACACCAACCTGTGCTGTCTTTGGATAATGGCAGAAGGATGTGTCTGTGTTGGGGGAGCAGGGAGGTTTGAGTTAGATGAAAAGGAGAGAGAAATTGGCCTATAAACATTACAGGAACGGACACAGGCTGCAACTACAAATGTCTTACACATGGGAAGGAGGGATGAGAACCCAGCCATAGGCAGGTTGGTGCCATGCAGAATGACCTGTGCTTCCAGGTGATTAAAAGGTTTTGGCCTAGATTCACCAAGGGCTATATACAGTAACATTTTATTAGCCCAACTACTTGTTTTCCAACCATAACCTACCTGGAGTAAGGACAGTACCATAGCTCTATTTTGAAAGCAGTACTTTGTCTTGGACAGTCATGGTAACAAATCATGGTGTTTCTTCACTAGGAGTCCCCAGAAGAACACTACAGCCTGACAAGGATACAGTTTAGTACATAACACCACAATATGACTTACAAGGATAATAAGGTAAATTTAGCCTTTATTAAAACAACAGATTGAAAATACCAGTTTGGACCAGGCAGAGTGAAACTGGCATTGGTTTGTTTTGCAGCACAGTTGTGCCAATGAGTATCTCCTGCTGCTGACCAGAGTATCTGCTTATCTGGACTATTTAGAAGTGCACTCTGCCAAATCCCAGAAAATACGTCAAATCTTGTAACATTCTGAGGATGGACAATGACTTGTTGGGATTAAGGTGAGGCCAATTCATTTTCTGTCTGTGAAAGTGCAAAGTAATTGTCACCAAAAGTAAACGGGAAATGCATATAATCAATGCACTCATTATCCTCTCCCTGTGGCTGGTTCCTTTGCCATTTGATATGATTGAGGAGTGAGTCAGAAAAAAGAAAACCTATCTCTACAGACACAGGCACATCACCAGATCCCTTTGTTGGCTACTAATCAGTTTGCAATAGGAAAGCAGCAACCCCCTAGATTTTGTACTCCCTCCATGCTCATGCCCCTGTTTCCATCACCTGCTCCATGTATTTGCTGTCTTTTGTAGCTTCTGTGGGAGATGTCATTAAGCACCTCTGTTTCCCGTAGAATTGTCTGAAATAGCATAAAGATAAAAAAGGGCCAGGAAATTTCTTCTGGGACTGCACACACACAGCTTCATTCTCACTGCCTTCCTTTCTATGTCTCAAGGTAGAGATACCCAGTGATCCTACCACACTAAATCACAGATAGCATCAGCAATCATAACTATCTCTGGGGTAAAATAAAATAAATAGACAGACAGAGATATATCCTTATCTTTGTAGGAAAGGATAAAACAGAGACCTGCATTGTTGACATATATCTGTGACTAATTTTAAATGCAGATGTATTTTTCTGGAAATTTGTGGGGGTAACACCAGAACTTACAGTTGAAGTCCCTGTTCACTTGACAAAAGGCAGAAATGTCCTTTCCCTGTATAGTTAACTGGTATAGAAATTGCCAAAGGCACATGAAGAAGCAGCAACACCCCCACCCCAACACCAACTCCTGATGATGGTAGGCAGCTGCCTATAAGGAAGTTCATGACCTCAATATATGGGACCAGAGGAGCTCAAGTTTAGTTATGGATTATATTCCTGAAATGAATTCTTAAATATACATACAAAAGCCTGAAAAAGAAGTGTTCAAGCACTTAATACATTGCTGCCTTCAATGTTTTTCTGCTTCGAGGTCTTATTCATTTAATCAATCAACATAAGTTCCATGTTAAAAGCCCTTTAGGTCATGATCAGTTCATCTAATAATTTCTATGTATTATTGATTCAGTGTCTCAGAGTTGTGTTATGTTCTTCAAGCAGAGAGTCACAATGTGAATTGGCCAAGGTTGCTCACACAGCTCATGCATTCTCTTACTTCACATTTTCAGAATTTTTTGTTTGACTTCTTTATCACTGGCATCATGTTCCCTCACACTACATAGACAAAAGAAATTTGGGACTTCCTGTGTAAATACCAGGAACCACACAAATACAGACAAAAGGAAGCAAAGATTTTATTGACATTTCTTTACACAGAACACAAGCTACACAAAATGCCACAATAAAGCATATGTAGAAAAATAGTAGAATCATATTGGCACTGATGACTATTCATTATTATTATCATCTTATTATACAGGTTTCATCATAACCATAATAAATAAGCATTAAAATTTCACAGTGGCATTATAAGCTTTACATTCATGATCTTGTTTATACAAGGGACCATGTCAGGTTTCTTCACTTCTTTTTTCTTTTTTTTTTTTTTTTTTTTTTTTTTTTTTGTATGATCATGATTCTAAGTAGTAGATTTAAAAATTAAAAGCCCTTTCCCTTAACCTATAAGGATCTGTCCACATTAATCCATTGACTTGATCCCTTGAAGAGGTCTGCATTTGTCTAAATAGACATTACTTCTAAAACATAATTGACCAATTTGAAAATTGGCCTTAGAAAGAACCCAGGATATTTGTTATCTTCTGGTGGTCCAACTGTGAGATGCCATGAATGCTACTGGCTGCCATTCAGCAAGATCCTTAGGAGGTATAAACTGCTTTATCAGGTTAACCCACTTGGGGATCTGGCCCATTATAACAAAAGTGCATTTGAGCAGCATTTCTCAGGATCAGACCTTTAGTCAAGACTTTGTGGATGCTGTTGAGTCAGAACATACATTTCAAGAAAATTGATTTGTGTCTGCATTTTCCCTAAAATGTCACGGAACTGACTCAACTTCATTTGTTCCCACTTTGTGAGATCAGTTTGGGTTTTTGATATGTCTTACTTAAATCTTGACAGACGCAGTTAAAGAAAATTGAAGTGTATGGCAGTTGACAAATGTTCATTAGGGAAAGGAAAGTAAATTAGAGTGAGGCAGAACAGAACACATGTTGTAGATCTTCTTAAAAAGAGTCTTCTTAAAAATAAACAAGAAACAGTACAGATTTTCCAAGCTCACAGACTCTAATTATTGCCTCTTCTGTCTGATTTGAAATACAATTTGTGAGAAGCATAACTGCCTCAATCAAATGTAATAATATATCATTTAAAAATACAACCTCTAGTGTCACATGACAGAATCAGTTGTACTCATATTCAGACCACAGAAATGGTTATACTTTAAAATATCATAGATTAGTCATCTGCAAAGTTCAAACTCAGTATAAAGTTACTGTCTTTAGACCCAAATTTGCAGAAGGTTGTACATGCATCACTTATATCATGCATATTGCTAACCCTGAACAACCAGCCTTAAAGGAAATACTTGGAGAACAATATATTTCTGATGCATTGCTTTGCATCCTGTGTGTACAAACATGGACGCATTGTCCAATGATAGTATAACACATCCACTATGCATGGGTACAAACAGTTATTAAGTCCAGGGGTCAGCCTCTTTATTTGTTTGTCTGTTTCTTTGTTTTGAAATTGAACTGCTTGATGATGAATTTATCACTTGAAATTCAGCCCAGTATTATTTATGTCAGTTGTTTATTTTAAAATATGTCTTTATTTTTAGAATATTCTAACCTTGTCCTTGTTAACTAAGAAATGTAAAAGTATACTTAAAGAAAACTACTTTCAGAGCTAATCACTTAGAGGAAAAAGGAGGGGGTTAGTACTAAGGGTTATTATCTTGTTAATTAGTATAGTAAATAAAACATAATTTTTTCATAACATATAATAGGGATCTTCACAGAACTGTGATTCTGTCCAGCAAATTCTATTCCACATGTCTGTTGAGGAACAGTAAAGATCCAATTTTAGGTGTTGCCATTGAGCTGAGAAATAATCCAGCAATGTAAGGTGTTCCACTTGAATAGATACTGTACATTTGAGAAGTTATTTCTAGTGACCTTGCTAACCTTAACTATTAAAAAGTTACAGGCTGATTTTGAGGGTTACAATTTTAATAAACTTGAAAAAGGAGTTTCATCAAGTTTTCCAAGACTCTCAAACCAACATAATGGTTCCAACATCAAAAATAGCAATTGCCTATGTACATCACATACAAGGAAAGATATGGCAAGCAAGACCTGCCTCATGGATGTGCTTTGTTTGGAATATGAACGCTATTTTTCTGATTTTAAGCACCTGAGTGTGAAATTTGCAGCAAGAAATAGAGAGATAGGATGAGGCAGAGATCCACTTACTCCTGTGAATTGCCTAAAAACTTGTTACATGTTCCTTCTAAGGAAAACAGAAAGTTCTCCAGCAAGCAAGTCCTCCCAACTAAGGGTTTGATAAAGGTAATTCTGATTATAGGGAAAATTACATTTTCTGATATCTTAGATGCTGTCACTAATTATCCAAACGTAAATGGGAAGATGGAGATGTAATGTCAGATTTAAAAAAAAATAATAATACTTGAGTATATGTTAACAGATTTAAGCAGATGATAGAGGCCTAGTAAGACAAGTACGTAAGACTAGGGTTAAAAAAAACTTCAGTACTAAATGGATTCATTACTGAAGTCAATGAAGCCCAGTCCTGGGTTAATCTGAACCATTAAACTGCTCGTCATTTAAGCAAGCTTGCTATTAAAAGTTGAATACAAGCAACAAAACATAGATATGGATTTCAGTTTATCTCTGAACTTTGTGTTTAGGAATATGCTCTTCTATATTTTGATTTTGGATCAATATTTCTCCCAAACATACAAAAATATTATAGGATGATTTATCCTGCATCTTTGTCTTTTATCAGAGCTACATCCAGATTCTTACTTAACTGGATAATCCTAAAAGTCATGGGACAAATTACCAGTATTGCTTCTTTCTTGGTAAATCAGCGAAAAATAAACCTCGAAAACACTATCAGTGATGTGATTTATTTATTTTTTTCAAGACATTTGCAAAGGAGTACCCTGGTTTGTCTAGACTGATCTCCTTCATACTTCATAAGGAGATTTAACAGCAGAAGAAGGAAATAGCTAATTCCCCAGACTGTATGAATAACCAAATACACACAAGGCTAAAATTAGCAAGCAGAATTGTAAAGCTGATAAATTACTGGTCCATCAGCTTAAAAATAAATGCTTGGTTGAAGAGGAGGGATGTCAAGAAAAATTTAAAAATGGTGACAAGCTTCCTGTCTCAGAAGATAGGGCAGCTGGGTTTGACATTACATTGACCTTGGAGCCATGGAGTTGGTAGATAACACCCATCAAATTCAAGACTGCTTAGATAAGATTAGTCAATGAATGGTCTGCCAAGAGGCTGACATTGTCCAAACCAATCTCTCTCCTCCAATGAGGTGGAGGAAGCCAACAAACTGCTCTTTCACAGGAGCTCTGGAAGATAACCAAAATGTTCCTCCAAAAAGGAATAGAAACCTATGAAATTCAAGTCACCACGAGCTTCAAAGTAAGGTATGCTATACATGTACATACTCTACATATGGGAACATACATTCATTACATATAAGATTATAACATACATTACATCGGGGAAAGGACACTTTCTGTATGCATAGGGATGTTAGGCATACCACACAAATGGTATGTGGGGCATACAAGACCTATTTTTTTATCATTTTTACTGAAAGTGATGATATATCTCAGATCAAAAAGATTCCCCTTATCTCTTCCTCAACCTTTGTAGTGCATGTAGCTGCATATATGGTAGTGTATCAGAAATGCCTTGACATCTTTCCACCATTAGGAGTAATGCAGGTAATGTTATCCACATTACAAAGAAAAAAGTAAGAGTAAATGAGCATTTCTTCTGAATTGGGACAAGTAGATTTCTACTAGTACTTTAGCATTCAGGAAGGAATTAAAAGCTTCTTAAATCAATTGACAGAAACTACTACAAAAATTGAAATATTGGACCTCTTGGCTATTCTATTTATTAGACTAACCACATGTATAGGTAATAGAGAAAAGTGATACCATCACAGTATTTGAATCACCCACTCAAAAAATAAATAAACATAAAAAATTGCTTGAGGCTGGACTTCTTCATAGACTTTGGGGAGGTTTGTTTGCTAATATGGAAAAGCTATTTGTGTTTGCAGTTGATAGCTCTCAAAGTCTGAACTGCATGCCAGACTCAGTAAGAATAGTCCTATTTACTACGTCACAATTTCACGTTTTCAGAAGCAGAAGCTACTTGAAGATGTACAGCTCCATGCATATACCTAATGGACTTCTGGCACGTTTATCTACTTGTGGGAATCAGTTTTGCACAGAAGTGATTAGTTTTCTGCACAGATAATAGGATCTTCCAGTGCTTTGGGTAGAAGTAGAGTTGAATTCACAAAAGCAGATAAATCAAGTTTCAAGGTTGTAATAGAAGTTAATTCAGTTTGACCTTTTGCATAAGCAGAGCTTATATATATTTATTCTTTATGCCTCTTAACCTATGAAGGGAAGGCCTGACTCATCTGCATTTAAAGCAGCTATACAATGATTAAACTGTTTTCATAAGCATTTCAATTCAGTGCATTGACTTCTGTTAGGGAACTGCACATGTATTATAAAGTCTTATTAAAAAAGAAAAGAAACAGCAGCAGCATCTATTTCAGACCACAACCTGTTGGGAAGCAACATGCCATGGACCTGATGATCAAAAGGTAAGAGAACATACCTGTCACTCGTGCCAGGGTGAACAAGACTTACATTAGGCTCTATGTATTGTTATTTGTGCCTGAAGATTACCAATGACCGTAAAATAAAAATATGGAAAACCAGGAGGGAAGCCATTAGCATCATTGTGGGTGTTCCAGGGGTGTAATATAGTCCCAGATGTACTGTGTGCTGAAAGAGAGGCCCACCAATGGTGGTGGTATGACACAGGTCATCCCCCTGATGCAACCACTTCAACCAAGATCAAGGATCAAAGGATCAAGAAGTAAAGATGAACTCACAGGGGGATGCAATCTGCAAGTTTACAAATTCTGGAAACAGGAGGACAGCTCCAGCTCCAGCTGTCCAGATTAGGACCTGAGATAGGAAGAGGATGTGATGAGAGTTGATTGCCAGTGACTCCCTCCTTCCCAGGGCAAAGGCACCAGTCAGGACCAGAGCTGCTATCCAATGGGCTTTCCTGATACCTGGAGGACAGATCCGTAACAGTGCAGAAAGACTTCATAAGACCCTTCTTACTACTTCCTCTAACTGCTCAACTATGTGGACAAGACCAGGGTTAATCTTGAGAATACTAAAGGTGTTTGGGCACTTGGACAGTGCTGTAGCTTTGTATGAAGGCAAGGACTGAATGATGAAGAGAAAAGGAATTCATGGGAGCTGTAGGAAAAAAAAAAAAAAAAAAAAGGCAGGAGATGTAATCAGATAATGGAAAAGTGACTGTACAAATTGGCAAGACAGAATAGTAGCTTGGGGCCATTTAGGCTACTCAAGAAATAGCAAGTTTTGGGAACCATAGTCAAAGAACAAAGCAAGAGGGACAATCTTGCTGTGGTCACAACATTTGATCCAAAAGAGAGTGGTAAATAAATATTGAAGATTGAGCTAGGAATTGACAGTTACTTAACAGCATTCAATATCAAAATTGCTGAGTATATGTACTGAAATAAAACACTCTTAGAGAGCTCTCTATGAACATGACCTTTAGGCTCCAAATAACCAGCAGGAGTGAAATATCATGGTCTGTTCTGATGATAATTTTCAAATGGAAATTTAAGTCCATAAAGAAAATAATCACTCAGTTAGGCTGGCACATATTGGCATGCTGAGACCACTGTAGAAGTGCCCCATGACTATTCAATGTATATAATGTTTCATGGGATATTTACGTAAACTTTCACAAGGGTCTTACTCTGTTAGAAGTTCTTATTTTCTTCTTGCATCACCACTTAGCTACTTCAAATGCAGCAGTAGAAAGGAAGAGATCTTCTTTTCTTAACTTGCAGAAAGCAACAGAGGAACCTACAAATTCTAATGAAAGCTTTGGCCTGAATTCCCAGTTTTCACATAATCTTGTGATAGCTTTCTCTTTCAAGCTTGGCACTTCTCTAGCAAGGAAATGCTGAAGAGGATTGGTCAGTTGATACTTAGGATGTGCTTTGAAGTAAAGTAGCACTCAGCATTTGTACTAGTAATTTCCAAGGCTCTGTGCTAAGGTTTCAAGCCTTTAAGATACAATCCTTGAAAGCTAAGCAATTTCAGCTTCCACTTTTGTCAGTGGAAAGACTTGATTTTAAAAACATATTAACAGTATTGTTAAAGAGAAATTGGCACCATTGGAGGCTGGGAAAGACACGTTTTCAGTCCAACTTTAAAGGAACCTGTTTGTCTCTTCAGTGCTTGCTTATGATCCAACTGTACTAGTCCAAATTCACACCTAATTATGAAAAACAGATCAGTTTTCCAACCAGTCCACCAGTGTCGGTCCTCTACTTTATGCCAACACCTTAGGGACCCAAAAAATGAGCCTTACAATAAGTTAGTGAAGAGAGGCAAGTGACTCTGAAGTCCACCAAAGGAGAAAACAGGAGCACTCCTTCAGAGTACTTACCTCTCTTCATTGACAACAGTAAGAACTTAGACACTTCCTTTAGTTGAACAAAGTCATTTTGAAACTAATTTTTAAGCACAAATTAGGTAATAAAAATAAACAGGCTAATTTCTACTCTACAAGCAGAAACATCTCTAGAGGTTTCTCCAGGTTTTGTGAAGGACAGTCAGCAATTACTAAGAGATTAAGAAACAGACTCTTGAAGATCCTTAAGACTGCTGCAGGAGGAGCTAGACCCTTTTTGTCCTTCACCTACTCACATTTAGTCAATCCTGCAATGTCTTTCCATTTGTATTCAAGAAATAATTCTTCTGTTTCAAAAGAGATTAAATCCTTATAAAACAGAGTTCAGTAGTCTCATTCTAAGTACTTTGTCAATAAAATTGGTGAGATTTTAAATATTCTTTCTTCCAGAATTACTGTGCTATTTCAACCTAGATAACTGTGAAACTGAAAAGGAGATAGCTTCAAAGGCAAGTGTTATTTCAAGGTACAGTAGGCTTTATTAAGGCCTTTGGAGTGGGGATGGATTCCCATAAGATTTCCAGTGGGAAATCGGTGGGGGACTCCCACTGATATTTTGAAATTTTGAAATTTTGGTGTGGTGGCCTCATCTGATCAAGCTTAGGTATCTAGAAAGTAGACAACAAAATCTGGTATTCTGCATAGTCAGTGGAGAAGAACAGGCATAAAGAAAAATAGAACAGACAAATAAAACAGATCCGACAAAGCACACCCTAAAAGTGTATCTTTCCTTCCACTGACCCTAAAAGTCTCTCCTACCAGGTCACAAAATGACTTCTATACCATAATTATCTAAGGTTAAGTGTGATGATACTACTCTGTGTGGAGGTTTTCAATTACTTGTAAGGTAATTTACCATGGCCTGTGCATCTTCCTTGAGAGAATTTTCTCATATAGCCCATACCTCATATTTAACACTGTCAAACCTTACTAGACAAGTTAATTTTACCAGTTGGAGTCAGGAGGTCTACCATGCTGGTTTTAAGACATCACACCCAGGTGCTCAGAAACAACCCTGCATTGTCTTCTGTGTTTTATCTTATCTAGAGAAAAGACACAAAGAAGTGGATGGAGTTTCACTTCAAATACAACCACGTTCTCCACTCTGTCCAACCTCTTGAAAAAATGTCTTCTTGTGAATGTATGAGCTTCACTTAAGAAATTAAGCACAGCCTCCATGGATATACCAAAACAAGCAGAGATTGTAAAGTTTGAAGGGAAATCCTTGTATCAATACTGAAAATGCAATTAAATCCATTTAAAGTGACTTTATGTGACAGGCCAATACATTAAAATTCCAAAACACAGAAACACAAAAGCTTACTGTGCAGTTATTTTGATATCTCCTATGAAGATAATTCTAATATTATATTTCTCTCCATATAAATCAATATATAAAAAACTTCTAAAAATGATTCCATGTTGATTGCTATATTTTGATGAAGTGCAACCACTCAGATGTTATTTACATTATAATGACAATGAGGATTTCTTTGCAATATAGTCTATACCATTAGAGAAGATTTACTATATTCTGTGTCATTATCAAGGCAATATCCCATTAAAAAGCATAAAAGAAAGGGAGACTATTCTGAGAACCTCAAAATGAATGCTAAGCTAGACAGTTATTGCCAATATATCCCACAATGTTCTGGCAGCATAAGGAAGATAAAATCTGTGTCATATCATTTCACAGGAATGACATCTCCCAGATTTTTCTGAGGCTCTATAGAAGCTCTCTATCACACCCTCTAAGGAGCAAGTTGAATGAACCTAATCCAACTCCACTGAAATCAGACTCTAAGCTGTGGAAGAACAGTATATGGACAGATACATGGACATTTTTAGGTATGTTTGTCCATAAGTCACAGCACTGGTAGCAGTGTACAGTGTGAAACTGAACGTACCGAAAGGGCTACCAATTTCTGCAGTAATACAAAAGAGACTTTTTCACATTTCCCCTCTTCCACACGTACATAAATAGAAGGCTAGGAATGCCGTCTAATGTACAAGGCAAGGCAAGAAACCACCTGTATGATTTTAAGAAGCACTACACCAGTATGTTGTCATATCCATTATATTCATGATTAAAAACATGGAATGTTTGACCTTGAAATAAGCATACTTCTTTGTATGCATTGCAAATACACACACGCATTAGGTATGTATATATTTGTAAAATAGCCTCTCAACAATTTAAAAAATTTTCCATGTGCAGACTCCCAAAAATTTTCTAAAAGAGGAATAGATCGCCATATAAATCACTAAAGACTGCTAATGATTGGGGATTGCTTTTCTTTCTTGCTTTTCATGTACTCCTTAGAAGTCTGTGTCTGTGGATCAAAACCTCTGTACAAAAGTTTTACCTCCATGCCCCATTAAATTTAATAATGTGTAAACAATTCTCCAAGGAAGAAGTAAGCTGTGATGTGTAAGTTTAGTTGGCATTAAAATGTTGAGGTGGAACAGTGATAAAGACTTCTAAAACAATACGTGAGACCCAGAAATTCTTGATTCCTGACAAAGAATTTTTTTTTTAACTGGGCAAATCCATCTTTCAGCTTTAAATTGTCAATTTATTAAAGGAAAAAAGAGAATAGTATCTACCTATTTACTTCAAGTATTGCAGTAATATTTAATGTTTACAAAACTAATTGCTATTGAAATGCACCATGTGACCACTTCTATTTAATTTCAGTGTCAACTCTGAAGAGCAGAAAATGATTTAAGGTGCAATATACCATTCTGTTTTCATGTTTTAGTCTTACCTTTTTGGATATTCCTTCTTATTCCTTTCTATTTCAAAACATGCCTTCATTATTAGACCACCCTAGTCCCAGTTTGTCAGCAACTCTTTTCTCGAACGAGTTCTTCAAAAGTTTTCCACTTTTCTTCTTTTAAACACAGCTAGTTTTACCTTCTGCATGTACAAATATTTCCCTGGGGTTGCAAAATTTTGGGTTTATTTTTTTAGTTATTTTATTTCAGAAATTTCCACTATCTTCATCCTAGTTCACTGATGACAGTCTTGAAACCTAGAACCAACTTTGTCACTTTTTATGTTCATTTGTTTTATTTTTTCACAAGATATAGAGGTCTGGTCACCTATGTTTTTAAAAAAATTACACTTGCTTTAAAAAATTACCTTCCTTCCAAACACAAATATTTGTGAAGAGTTATTTGCCTCCTTCTTTTTGAAAAACTGCTGTGACATTGAAAATTTATCAAAGTGGTATGAAAATGTATAGAAAGTTATTGAAATGTGTCATTTAAAATGCTGACAACATTTTGATTAAAAACAAATTAAAAATGCAAAAAAAAATACAAAAAGTGAAAAACGGGTTATTTTCTAAACCCCTGAAAAGAATTCTGATAACATTGTATGAATAAAATTTTAACTGTTTTGACCAGCTGTAACCATGTAATTAGGACTGGTTATAGCACTGCAAATGGGAATTAGTAAAACCCTATTATAGCATTACAGAGAAATCTAAAACATATGTATGGTTTTTAAGCTTTTGACAATCATTACTGCTCTAGGTCACCAACCTATTTTCATCTGATTGGTGTTTTTTAGGAGTATTACTGGCTAGATTTTGAATTTCAGACTAATGTATATATATACATATATATATATGTACGTATAATACCTTGGGGTAAATGTATTTAGATACAAATTTAAAAGTGAAAATTGTACCTCTGAGGTTATAATAACAAGCACAGTAATGGTATTCTAGAAATGTAAACAGGAGAAGTGCTAACAGATGCCACTGATATTTCACAAGTAATCCAATAGATTCCCATCAGTCTGGCAGCTTTTAACTTGAAGAAGTCTTCCCAACTAAAAGTTTGTGTAGTGTTTTTTTTTTTTTAAGTCAAATATCAAGTTTTTTTTTTTAATTCTATATTAAATATTTTCCCCCTTTCCATGATTTGAATGTGTGCATGTTACAAATGATTACCAATGATGGAACCATTTTCTTTTGAGAAACAGAAACGTTGAAATTGTCATAAATGTTTTTTAGACTTTTCATTTCATTGCAAAGGAGGTTTTAACCTGAGTTCATATACATTTGTTTCCTCTTGTATTAGCCACCTCAAAGTGCTACAGATGTATAGCTTTGTTAAAATGTAAATAAGCATTAAATCAAGAACAGACAAATTCCTGGGTTATTATCTGAGAGAAATGGTGATCATATTGGTCCCATCACATTTAGATAATATTAACCATCTTTATTCTGATTCTCTGCTTCAGAAGTAGTTCATATCTTTATGTGGACAAACAACATATAAACAGAAGAGGAATATTTATTTCTTCCAAAAGCACCAATATTTGGAAGCTTGAATGCCTTAAAGCCATAGCACTTTATTCTCTGAAACAGAAATGGAAATGGAGAGAGATTGAAAGTCCCACCTGATCTCATTTCTAACACTGCACGCTTTTGGCTAAGGGATTCTCCTCCACTCAGTGAAATGGTTTGCTTCTGCTACCCCATACTTCAGGCACTATTTGAAGTAGTTGAGTCCTGCCACAAGGAAAAACTTCTCCAGGAAAAGTTCAGAGTCCAGCACAGCAATGTGGGCTGCCCGGCCAATCAATGTGTTGGCGGTGTTTGGCAGAGCATGGAACACGTTGTGTCTGATCAAAGTGCAGTCCTTCGCCCCAATCAAAGGCTGGAGCAGGTTGTTAATCATTTCTGCATAAACAGGACCTGCAAAAGATTTTAAAAGTCACACGTACAAGCCAAAACTGCCAGATCCCCTCTTTCTTTCCAGTATCATTTAATTACAGTCACAAAGAGAAGGAAAATGGAACAAATAACAACAAAATGCAAGTGAAAGCAGTTTATTTCAATGGTTTGCCATGTACCAGAATGTTATTAATGTAATGGAGCCACTGGCCACCCAGAGAGACCTAGTGAAGCTGCTAGCATGAAGAGTGGGACATGCCTCAGCATTTAGTTCCATTTCTCCTGAGGTGGAAAGAAACACACATTTCCTCCAGGGGAAGAGGTCTGGATTCATATTGCCTGTGAAGCTGAATGCAAAAGGATCAGGCAAGATATGTGTTTTTTTGTTTGTTTGTTTGTTTGTTTTTCTGGGTAATCTAATGCAGGAAGAACATCATGCCTTTCTGCAGATAGTTTAGAAGTTTATAGGGCAACAACAGCAGCTCAGGAAGCTTGCAGTCATGGATGTAGGTCTGGCTTCTACTAGGCCAAAGATGTCCCTGAGGAAAAAAAACACCTGAAGAGAGAGTTAGAAAACTGCCTTTCAATTCATGTGTTAGGTAAGACAAAAAGATCTGTGTGAAGGCAACCATGTTGGCCCTTGGTCAGCAGAGAGAAGAAATGAACACCTCCTGCTTTTGCTTCCCCTGTTGAGGAAACCGTAGTCCTGCGATGAGGTAACCCCTCAGCCCTCTCTTCTCTAAACTGAACAAAACAAGTGACCTCAGCCACATCTTGCCCTCTAGGCCGTACCTATGCCCTACACTATCTTTATTGCCTTCCTTTGGACACTTCCTAATAATTTTATATCCTTTCTAAATTGCGGCTCCCAAAACTGCACACAGTACTCAAGGTGAGGCCACACCAACACACGGTAGAGTGGACTTCCCTTGACTATCTATCAATGTTGTGTTTGATGCACCCCAGGGTACAGTTGGGCCTTTTGGCTGCCAGGGCACACTGCTGACTCATATTGAACTTGCTGTTGACCAAAGTCCCCAGATCCCTTTCTGCAGGACTACACTCCAGCCTCCTGTCCCCCGGTCTGTACATATAGACAAGTTTGCCCCTTCCCAAGTGCAAAATGTGGCACTTGCTCTTGTTAAACTTGCTATGTTTGGTGATTACCCAGCTTGATTTCTCAAGGCCTCTCTGCAAGGCCTCTCTACATCAAGGGGGTCAACAGTTTCTCCCAGTTTAGTATCTGCAAACTTACTCAAAACACCTTTAAGTCCTACATCCAAGTCATTTATGAAAACATTGAAGAGAACTAGCCTACAACGGAACCTTGGGGAACCCCACTAGGGACTGGCTACCAGCTTCCAAGAACAACCTCCATTTCTACATAACCATGTATCTGAAACTGGTATAAAATTACACTGAACATAATTCTGGAAATGGTATCAAACTGAAACCATGAAATATTTTATAAGCGAGGGAGACTGCAAATAACAAAGGCAGTATTTGGAACAATGCACAAACTAAACTCACAGGAAAGCTAGGCCTCTAATGGCATGAGTCCTGATGTACTTTGCAGATTTTATTACAAACCAGTATGATTTTACATCTTTCAAATTACCCGGCAATCATCCAAATACTACTGAAAACAAATGGAAAACCCATTGACTTTGGATGTGCTGAAAGAGATTTTGTTATGTGAGACAATACTAATAATTCAGTAGACTAAAGAGAAACATTGTTAGGAACTAGTTCTATTATCTCCACAATTTAAAAAAATTATTTACGGAGGCAAGAGCAATATGAAATCTTTGATTACAACCTGATTGAAACCTATTTTCATCAAACAAAGAGTATCTTTGAAATATTTTCTTGATTTCAGTCATGTCCTATGAGAGTAGAACACTTTCTTCCTTATCAAATAAGCATTTGAGTTTTCATCATGCTGATGAAAACCCCTTCTGATTTACACAAAATCACAATTTCTCAACAGCTTTGTAAATATAGAATGTATCTTAAACATACCTGTGTGTCTGTCTTTAAGAGCATTTTTGCACATTTCTATTCTTGCTGAATGGAAGGGTACATATCTGTCTTGGGGTGAGGCCACTAACACAACATTTTTAAAGTACTGAAGGCCTGTGGCAAACAAATTCATTAAATGCATTTATTACAGTGTTGAACAGCACAATCATATTCATGTTGAAATGCACTTTAAAATCTATTGAGAAAAACAAATGAAGAGTAATTAAAACATACAAAACAGAAATATTCACAAGAATAACTTAAAAATATTGCTGTTGCTTCTATGAACTATTTGTTATTTATCAATGCTCATACAAGTTAATTGTATATCAACAACAAGAACAAGAACAACAAAAAAAGTGAGAACCGACTACGTTTCAAAGAATAAATGATTAAAAACTTAATCTTGCAAATATTTATGCCTGTAAGCATTGCAAACACATGTACAGGATCACTGTAGTCCATGGGTGTACTTGCATGAGTAAATGTTCACAGAATTGGGGATCACATTCAAAAAAATAATACAGCCAATTAGTAAAATAGCGAACAAAATATATAGAGAGAAGGAGAAGAGAAATCAGCTTCACCACTATGGTGTCATACTATTACATCAGTGTGGAAGGAGCCTTGGGATCCAGTCCTTGCATCCAGCAGTCCTTGGATAAATACACACTGATGGTACATGGACTGGAAACCAGGAATTCTCCCTCTTCCCTGGAAGTAATGGAGCCACCATTCGCTATGAAAAGACTCCTGCTACTTACTCTGTCTGAGATCTCTTGAGCTCTAGATCACCCACATTCAGCAGAAGAGTAGGAGAATGGACACAGATAATCTATACTAACTCAGAGATTATTCTGTACATGGGAATGTTGTCGGTTTGACCTTCATCCTTCCCTTCTCCTTACAGAAAAGAGACCCAGAACAAAGCCCTTTGCTTTCTAGTGCTTAATAGAAAAGCTGACCATCACCACCATGAGGAAGAGCCCTGATAGCTGCCTCTACTAAGCCTGGCTGAAGCCGTCATTTTCTTCCTGTGTAGTCAAACCAATTGTGTTTGTGACTTCTCTGGGGTAAAATGTAAGAGGCATCAATGAGTTTTAACATAACTAAAATCTTATGTGAAGAGACTCAGTAGGGAGCAATGTCATTTTTTTTTTTTCCTGAGACAAGCACAAGAAACATTTAATGAAATTGAATAGTGGAAGGGATTTCTACTTTAAGAAAGTCAGAAATTGCTGGAGGCTCAAAGAGAGAGCAGGCAAAACACTGCAGCTTTGTAGGTACTCTCAACCAAATGTGTCCCTTTGTAGGTGCTCTTACCACTTTTGGGAGCAGAGTGCTAGAGTAAGGGCACCTCAATTCTGACTCATTGTTCTAGCTCATACATTTTAGTATAGAATTTTACAATTTAAGATTTTACTCCTAAGCATCTACCTGGATCATTTTAATTTACAGGCAACCTTTTTGATACTTTCTGCTTTTATAGAGACATCACCTTCATTTACAGTCTGCCAGATCTCCAGTCTATCAAGCTAACAGGCAACAAGTCACTTTAACTCACAGCATATACTTAGGAATTCTTGGCTTGGGAAGTAGCAATGCGAGCTTCCTATGTAGAACCAATTTTATTTGAACATGACTGTTTTAAAGCAAATATCCCACTGTGGTCCATAAAAATGGGAGCTAGAGAACCAAAGGAAAATTCAAATAAGGAAATTTAAATAATGCCAAGATATAGCATCTTCCTGTCGTTGATTAGGTCATGTATTGTGGTCAGAAAATTATGAAACAGCTCTGTCTATCAGACCAAGTATTAAGTTGTACCTGTATTAAGATAGTATTTGTTTCCTATTAGCAACATAGCAGAGTAAGAGAAAAAAATTAAATATCAAGTAGTGACTGTGAGTGCATCCTTAGCACTAGTTTGCTTACGCACAATATTAAAGTAACTTTTAGAAGAAAACATTTGTCTGAACAGAAGGATAATGCTTGCTTTCTTTTCTTAGGGGAAGTCTGATTTATTTCATTTATTCATAACAGACCAAGGAAGTGGTAAAATGATGTAGACATCATTTTTACAGTGTATGGCCATACATCTTTCTCTGTAGTACAGAGGTGCCACAATAGACATGAATAAAATTTGCTCTTCATCTCACAGCACCATATTTCCTAAAGACAAGAGATGTTGAACTTAAAAAAATATTAAAAAAGGAAAAACAGTTTGCATCTAATAACATAAATTAAGTTATGGTGGCCTGTCAAGAATAGTATTTCTTGCTTGAAGAATACAAAATTAGGTGCATATTTATTACAGCATGTAGGTCTTATTGGGCACTAACTGTTTGGCAACTACATCCACTGGTAATGGTGCAGATAAAAGGCAGATAAAACAGTTATTAGACAGGGCAGACCTTCTTGAAAGCAAGACATTTAAAGAAAGATCAATAATGAAATGCAGATTTTCTTTACCCCCTGGAATACATAGTATCTAGCACAATCCTTTGGAACATCCCCCAACGTTTACACAACATTAAGCCCTACTCACCTGTTTTTTGGCTGAGCTGGTAGAGGAAACACTTGCGCAAATCTGCATTGTCCCTGAAGGTCAATTGCAAAAGTGACCCTGATTTTTTCAACTTCTGCATGAGCCACAGACCTGGAATAAAATTGGTGTATATTTTTAGCCTTTTTTTCTGATTATCAAACAAGGGGATTGAAGTTGTGTGCCTATAATAATAAACTTGAAGAGATTACAGTACGGTTAGCACTGTAACTCAGTGTAAGTCTTTGTTTTCTCTTGTATTGTTAATAAACAAAGAGAAAAGTCTAAGGGTCTCTCTGGATTATCCAGTGTCATGGTAACATAAACGTTCAGGAAGGGTGAACATAGGGCCATTCATTTTCCATAGCACTGTAAGTGTTTTCTTCAGAAAGAGAGATGCCTCTCTTTATTGGCAGTATAAAGAGAAGTGGAAGAACACAGTGGAAGAAAGGTCATCTCTTGCTGCTCCACACCCCTGGATTTTCCACAATGCTGGACCATGTAGTAAGCCCTGAAAGCCTCTCTCACTGCTATTTTCTCTGAAGTCTTCAACAAATATTTGCCACAGGTACAGTGTATGTGTCACGTCATCACAATTTACTGCTACCTCCACATGTTGCTCTCTCGTATACTCTGCCATGGACTGCAGTAATTCATAGCTTTCCCATTTAACTCTTACCTGTACTAACCAAAGTACTATTGTTGTAAAGTGTTCCCAGGTGAGGTCCAGAGAGGGACAGGAAGGTATGTAACTTGTTGAGGTAATAGCGAAACCTGGGGCGAGTTAGTACAGATCGGATGATGACATTACCAAGGGAATGTCCAATAAAACTGTTAGGAGAAACAGAATTGTATTAACACAAAAGCCATCTGTATGTTATTTAAATTAAATGTAAAGGCAGCAAAAATTGCTCTTGAGAGAACTCTATCAGAGCTTTCAGTATCATCCTTTAGCTATCATTTTACATTTTGTTCAGCCTAGTGGATACTCTTCCAGCCATAACACATGTAAAACCTCAGCTCACTGACTTCAATGGCCTTTGACACAGGACACTTTTAAAAAAGCTAATTTCACAGAATGATGCTGATGACCACAAATAGTTACAGACAATTAACTATCAGAATGCTTACCTTATTCGGGATATGGAGAGGTTATACAACTGAATATGCTGAATAATTTCATCCAACAATCGGTCAGTCATTGTATCAAAATCAGCAAAAGTATCAGTCTAGTGTAAAAAGGATTGAGTAGGTGAATTCAAATATATTGCTCTTATTGAAGTATACATATATCATAGACTAACGTTATTTTCAAAGTAAGCTGCAATCACAAAATTAATAACTAGTCCAAATTTTCTTTGTACTTGCTCAACGGGGAAGAATTTTTCTCTGTTGCTTAGTCCTCCCAAAACAGAAGCCCTTTGAAAAAAGCCATAAAGTTTCATTTTCAGATTAATATCAACATTATTTCAACTAAAATTGTTAACTTATTCTAGGCAAGTATTTTTTTTCTCACACAGCTTTAACAGTAACAACACTTGTCACTATCAGTCTTATGGCTCTCAGTATAGCCCATATGGAAATTCATTGTCTTCATTAAGCTCCCATGTAAGATAAGGCAAAATCTTTCATCGCGGAGGTTCTTTGACTCTATATTGTGCCTTTTAGCTTCAGGAATATAACCCATGCTTTCAATTTAGGACAGGAGTTACCTTGTGCTTCCTTTGTAGGGTATGGAAATAGGGCCCTCTAGAAGACTGTATTTTAAGGGGATTACATTACCTTCTGTGGTTGCTTCTGTTTCTCTAGTGACTGTGCCTCTAATTTAGGCATAATTGGATAAATCTGGGCCTAAGGTTTATTAATAGTAAGATTCATAGTGTCAGGCCGAGTGATTTCAGAGTCAAAAGTAAGGTTTTAAAGCAGCCTGACTTGACAAGGTTGAGAACTGCTTAGCCTCTCCAGGCACCGTACTCTGCGTGTGGAAGAAAAGCTTTTTATATTTTGGATTTAATGGATTACTATAGTAAAATAGTTACAGCTTTATACACTACATATAGGTGATGTTGACACTACAGACACAATCACAAAATTATTAGGCCATCTTACTTAAATGCTGTGTGTTTGTTATTCAAGAATGTCAGTAAGATAATGAGTGCCAGAGAGGGACTTAAACAATTTGTTGCTTGCAACAGTAATGGCAGTTTTGATACAATAAAACTAATAATATATTGTCTAGTCTATACAATTGCAGACAGATCTTATTCAGAACTGTGTCATTTGGCACTCCAACAGGACTCTAAATCAAATTTGTAACTAATGAGATGCCACAAAATCATCAAATGTTGGAACAGCTATTCAGAGCAAGCATATCTAGTAATTAATGCTTTTGTAACACAACCCATCTTACTAATTGCAGCTCTTGCAAAGGAAAACAAGTATATTCACTTTGCAACACTGCCTTAAAATAAATGTTCTCCTATACTACAAACAGTCCAATAACCTCTTGCCTGTTTGTTTAGCCTGCATTGATAATTAACAATTTCCTCTTAGGCTCATTATCCCAAATCTTTCAGGTTGTTTAAAAATGGAAGAATACCAGCCTGAGCATTAACCACAAGCAAAACACATAAAATGTCATATTTCACCTGGTTATACCTCCATTCTTCAGTATCATCTCAGCCTGACTGAGCTTGTCAAATATATTACAGATGAGTGCATAAAAATGTGGCTTAAATTTTATTCTGTAAAGCAAACTTCAGCTAAATGACTGATTCCATGGATCATTTTAAACGTGGTTCCCAGAGCAGGGAAAAAACTGTGACAGGATGTTTTAAAGCATCAAAACATTCATCAAAAGATATCGGTCCTATCCAGTTCTATGTGAACTTGCACACATTTCCATACTACAGGAGGACTGAAAGTTTCCATTATGGGTTCAATATAACAGTAAACAGAGATGTTGTAAGAGCTAATCCTTTCAGCCTTACAAAGCATCAGGAGAAACTTCGATGCAAGTCTGTTCTCCTCATTATTTCCATCTTGCTCACATTAACCATGCAGGTCCACTTCTGGCAGAGATGTACACTGAAAGGTGGCAAGTTCACAGACTAACAACAACTGGCCATTTCAGAATATAAAAGCTATTGAACAAAGAGAGTTTTGACTCTAGTTTCTTGGCTGCTCATAAATCAGAATAATGTTTTTGACTGGGCACTGGAAATCCTTATTCTATGCATAAAGGTGTCATAAATATGGGTTCATTGCGAAGCAGGCCATAGAATTCATTTCTGGTGTTCTGCCTAGGCTAGCAATGAATTGCTCTGGAAGACACTTATTTATCATTCAAGAAAATAAATCTCACAAGCCTTGCAACAGGAGAAACAATGGCTGATGCATCAAAAGCAACTGACAACACCTTCTGGATATTTCTCATCCTCCACAGAATTTAACATTACTAAACCTGCTGCTTTCTGTCGGTGATGTGTTGTACAGCATCCAAAAGGCAGAGGCACCCAGCTGCTAAGTGTGCAAACTGAGAGGATAAATCAATTTGGTTTCTCCAAGGTTTAGTCCTATAAGTAATACACTGAACTTTGAGTTCAATGCGAGGAATCTTTCCTGGTGTGTTTGAATACCCTATCACCTCAGACAGGAACAGGCCTTTGAACTAAATCCTACATAAAATTCCCTAAATTCCTTAGTGCTTTTGCTTTATCCAGCTTCTGAAAGAGCCTTACTGAAGGTCCTTTTGCAGCAATGGCAACAGCTTGTAGGAGATCTAAATGAAGACAGAAATTAGCTCTACATTACCTGATTTCGTTCAGACATTAGGAAGTCCAGTTTTCCACCAGGGAGTCCCAGTTCTATAAAAGTCTTTACCAGCCGTAGATCTGCACTGTTACCTGGAAACAGATGGCAATTTATAAGATGTGATTCAACAGGAATATATATATATATATATATATATATATATATATATATATAAATTCAATTTAATAAATTTATTTTCTTATAGACCTTCTTATAAGCCTTGGCACCAGGGACCTCTTGTTAAATGCTGCTAAGGCAGCTCACTGCACCATATGATCATGCATTGAAACATCAGGAGAGCAAGAATACCCACAATATGTGCAAGGAGGGCTGGACCTCACATCATGCTGCTGCGCACTTCATATGCTCTCTAAAAAGTGGGAGGAGAAGGCAAAGATCAGGCCCAGAATAACTCTGTCCCTTAATTGCTGAACAATGTAGGTAAGACAAGGTGTCATCAAAAGGTTAACATCTGTCCTTCCCAATTTGCAGCTGGTGATACCCGAAGAAGACACTGCAGCTGTGCTGGGAACTTCAGCACATGTGCCTGGGGAATAAGGATGTGCCTTCATATGCACAGCAGCCTGCCTCTCCTCTCACCATTAAATCTGGTGCTAAAATGGTGTCAGTCTAGTAATATTTTACAAGACTAGCAGGGGGGTTAGAACTACATGATTTTCAAGGTCCCTTCCAATCTTTGCCATTCTATGATTCTATGATTTTGGGAGATGAACAAAATGCCCCAATTCCATATTAGGTAAATTCCAAGGTATTCTGAATTATTTTTTCTGGAAACGGAGGTACCTTCTCTTCATAAGAAACATATCACTGTCACTGGTGTATTGAATGGCAATGGTTCTTGCACAAACCAAGGAGAGTTTCACACTTTTCTGAGGCTCTGCCCTTCCTTCTCCATAGTCTCAAGGTTAATGCTTTCACCTTCCCCATTGAAGCCAATAGCTTATCAAGAGAAGTTTCAACTTTAATATATCTGTTTTCTGCTTAGAAAGCATGTATTTAAAATATTTCAGGCCAGGCTTCCTTTGTAGTGAATATTGATTTCAATTTTCCCACATTCTAAGTCCAGCCACTATCTATCCTATAATATCAGTTTATTTTGTTTAATAATGTCATCCCAGTGACATACTGCTAAACAACCAGATACCTCCAGAAAGACAAGAGGAACTACTGTAGTGTACTCTTACTGTATGCTGAAGGGATGATGTGATTTGGTGTAGAATTCTGTTTAAATAAAATAAAACAGAAAAACAAAACAAAACAAAACAGTGCAGCACCCATTTCATAAAGAAAATACTTAATATTTTCCTAGACCCTTTATTACAATGAACTGAATAACATAAAGGAAACTGAATACTTAGCTAAGATAAATGCTTTCCATAGACTCTCTGTTCTTTCCCACTTCCTGTAGAAATGCCTTTCTTTTGTTTTGTTTACACTTGAGTGTCTCTTACACATATCTATTCCTCTCGGTCTTACCATCCAACCCATGGACACAGACAACCAGGTGAATTCCATCTTCCAAATTTTCTTCCTCTTCCTCTGGTGGAAAATATGGGATATCAGATGCTAGTACAGATAAGTCACTGTACAGAAATCCTTCAATCTTCATCTCTTTTTTAAACTTTTCTTTGGCCTGATAAAAACTGGAGAATAGATTAATTAATCACAGTAGAACTGGGTGTCCAACAACAAACCCTCAAACTAGAAATAAGAAGGTTCTATTCTGATTGAGAGAAATCAATATGCAGGGAAAAAAACCTATTCCCAAACTGTTTGATGCCATACAGGGAATAGGTAAAAACCTTCAGTATGTCACACCTGCTACAGGAACACAAAGAACCTTCTGGCGGCCAAGAACTATGAGAATAAAATGCAGAATTTCAAAATTTGCATCTTATAAATGTCCTCAGACATACTGACACTGAAAAGCAAAATTATACCATCAGATACATTTATAGGCAGATTGCTCTCCCCATTCCTCAGACAGCGGAGTTTAAGGGTACACCTCATTACAGAGATGACATATTTTGGTTTGGTTTGGTTTGGTTTGGTTTGGTTTGGTTTGGTTTGGTTTGGTTTGGTTTGGTTTGGTTTGGTTTGGTTTGGTTTGGTTTGGTTTGGGGTAGTCTTGAAAACATTTAGTGGCTAAGAGGAAAAGCAGCTCAGAGCTGAAAGAATTAAGATAACCCCTCCTCTGATGAAGGCCTAAAGTTTGACATATGAACTCACCTTGAAGCTACCCAAAGGTGACAAACACTTCAGTGGCTTTTTAAGTAGCAAAACTTATCCAGAGCTTTTAGGAATTCAAAATCGCAATATAAGTGTAGAATTAGAAAACTGGGATGGACCTGGCTAGGAGATATAAACCTTTAAACCTTGGGGGTAGCCTAAGGCCAATCAGTATGATGGTGAACAATTACTTACATCAACCCCGCTGACATTAAAGGGACTCAAGAACAAAAAATCTAACATTCTGGCCATGGACCTAGAGGCCCTGAATTCATCAATGCCATGAATACATGGTTAAGTATTCACAGAGAAGGAATACATTTTGTGCTTATATCAAGCAAGATTTTCAGCAGGGTTCATCAAATGAACCTCAAGATGTTAAAAAATAAAAATGAAAGTAAAACTTAGGTCCCAAATGAATGCACGTGCAGAGAACCAATATGGGTGAATGGGTTGAGAAATTCCCATGCTACCATTTTCCTTCAGCACAGCAGAGACACAAAAAATATAACAAAATATATTTACTAGCATGTCAGTCTGTGGCATAAGCCACTGTAAAATCAAGACCATGATATGGCTTTTTTTCATGGGCTAAGAAACAAGAGAAAAACAAATAAACAAATAAAAACACCTCTTCTCCAGGTACCCAGTATGCTTACTCTCCTGTTTTCCAGTTTCACTGAAGTTGATGCCCTGCCAACCAATCTGTGTACCCCTTTTATAGTTTCAGTAATGAGTAAAATTAAGCAGAAAAGAAAAACAAGCTATGACACTGTTATAGTGAAGCAAATATCTGGGATCAATATCCACATCTTGGTAATGTGACTTGTTGATGGAATGCCAAATTTTAAAGACTATTTAGACACCTAAATCCCACTCATTTCCATGAGGATTAAGGACCTAATAATCTTTAAAGATCTCGATTCTCTGTGTTTTTGTTCTTCCTGTCTACTTAGATTATTTATTGTGTATAAACCATATGTCTATTTGGATAACTTATACTGTAATTCCAGCAACTGTCTCTGAATGCAAACTTTCACTATGCTCTGAACTTTGTCAGGGTCTCTTGGCATCACTGCAACATTAATTAAAAGTAATTAGACATTCTTACTTCAGCATCCTTTCATTGGCCTCTTCATCCACCTCATTTGAGTTAGAAGAAACAACTCCAAAGGAGCCTAGAGGCTGCCGTGTGATGGGGAACACAGCCTGCTTTGCAGAGAAGCCGACCATCGCAGGGGTCTCTTTGAGCACAGAAGAAAAGGGAAGACATGTGGCCGTGCAAGAGACAGAGAGGTTAACCACATCAACAGCCTTTCTGCTTTCCAGTGCTACCCCCTCTGTCGTCACCGAATGAAACCCAGTGCCATTAGCAACAAGTTTATGGTCTTGGCTGTCGGGTTCCTGAGGATATTCATCCTGGTAGGATCCTGAAGCAGGGTCTGCTGAGGCAGGTGAGTCATTGAGCTCAATTTCTTGTAACCCCTGCATTTCTGTGTACACCAGCTGGCTCTCATCAGCAAGAGACCTACTGCATTCTCCTTGCATTGAGACAAATTCTGTTGAAGTCTCTGAAGCAGCTGAAACAGGATTACAAGCATCTGGTAACGCATTTATGCTTTGTGAGAAACTCTCCTCTCCTGTTACTCTGATATCGGTGTAAAAGCCTTGTTCTATTTCAAAATTGTCAGGCTTAGGTTTATCCTTTGGATCCTTGATGCATGCATCAAACTTTTCTGTACTTTTGTCCAAGTAATTATTAGCCCTTGGTGTTTTTAAGCTGCACTCACCGTTGCTCTCCAGTGACTGGCATTCAGAGATGTTATCTCTGAGTGACTTTGGACATGCAGGTGGTTTTGCACATTCCAAACTACAGTAAGTCTCTGAAAGACTTTCCTCTGCCTCCTCCTTGTGTAATTCCATGTGACCACTACTGTGTTTGGCAGTGGGTATGGGATGTCCTTTTGGTTCTAGCTGTCCACTTTCAGTGGTGATACGACACCCAGAGAAGTCCATGATTAATTGCCTATCTTCGTCCTCTGTTTCCATGCAACTTTTTAAATATCCTTCTGAGTCTCCTGAGGTTGCTTCGCTGTGTTTGGATATATCCACCTCCTCCACAGGCTCTTCTGGGCTACTGATCTGAGGAGCTGAAACAGACTTGGTCAGTTTGGTAAGCTCCACTTCTCTCTCCTCTTCTTCAAAGGGCAAAGAGCTAATGGATGTGAGTGATGCTTGGATTCCACTGGGCAAGCTGGTATTGCTTTCTGTGTGGCCACCCTCCAAGGAATTTCGGTGGATGGCGTGTCTCCGTACCAAATGGTGCAGGATCTCTCGATCACTGGGCAGCTCCAGAGCCCGGCTACGAGCATCAGACCATGCCACTGAGCTTGGTTCACTTTCAATGCCTGAATCAGATATTATAGAGGAGGATCTCTTTATAACTCCTGACATCAGGGTAAATTCTTCACACTCTTCAGTTCGTTGCTCCTTTGCGAACAGTTTCACTTCCAAGCTGTGGGCAGGCAAAGCTTTCAAAACGGGCAGCAGAGTCTTGTTGTCTGTATCTGCTGTTTTTTCGAGACTGGTTAACTCACTCAGTGCAAGCTCAGAAGTGAAATTATTCTCAGGATGACCAGATTCAGCTGTTTTTTGTATTTCAGACCTGTCTTCCAAGCTATCAGTTCCACATGCTTCACACTCATACTGAGCACTGACAATTAACACGGGCTCACTTTTGTGGGTATCGTTATTGCTAGGTTTCATGTCTCCAGAGGTAACATCTGCTGCAAGTCTATTGTCTTTTAATAAAACTTCTTTACATGTTTTAAATTCCTCTGATGTGCATTCTGTATTGCCTGGCTCTGAGTCAGTAGTTTCCTTAATTGAAACAAAAATATTTTCAGGTTTCCTTTGGCCTTCTTTGTTCAATGTACATACCTGAGATGTGGAGTGTGGGTTTAAACCCTGTGCTGCATGAGCAGCACCTTCAGTACCACTGTACAAGCAGGACAGATTCCCATTTATCCTGTCTGTGTGTATTAGCAGAGTACCTTTTCCAAAGTCCCCTTTTGTTACTGCAGTGGTATCATTTGACGAAAAATCTTCCTTGTTGTCTATTACATCCATTTGCGTATGTTCAGGAACCTCAAAATCTGGGAAAACATCCAAATTCTGATCTGAAAGGAAGAAAAAAAAAAGAAGTGGTATCTGCAAGAACATGACATATTATCCCAATGTGATGTAGGACTTGGAAAAGTGATTGTAAGGCCTCGAGAAGTATGTGTATTTATGTTGTAAATTATCTTTACATTATTGATTATGTTAAGAATTATCTCTACATTAGAGTTATATTACAAATACAAATGACACAGGGCATTTAATTAGAATTATACTCAGTAAACAGTTACAGTTAGGTGAAAAAAAAACTTTCCTGTGTACAACTGTATTTATACTGCTAGTTTCTAGAATTGGTAAATCAAAGCTGGCATTTCGTTGCACTCCTGCTGTTGTACCACATTGTATGTAGAGTAGATCTTGCTTGTGAATCAGTTTAATATGGAGTTTCATGGTTTAAATATCTGCAATTGTTACTGTCAATATTTAGTGAATATGATAGCTCTGGAAATGGCCACAGGTCGTCTTTACTGGTCTATGATACTATCTCTCTGCTACACTTAACAATTGTTGAAAAGGGAAGCAAGGGCTATGAGGTTTTACTATACGCTTGAAGAACTAAGTATTTTTTCTTAACGAAAAATCCAGTTTGGGTACTCTAGAGGATTTAAAAAAAAAAAAAAAAAAGCAGTACTCCCTTTTGGACACCATGTTAGGCTTCACACAAATTTTATTTTTTTGTTGTTGTTCTGACTCTTCTTAACACTAGATGTCACTCTGAGTATGAAGTTAGTTGCTGTAATAAAAATGTTTTTGCTTTCTTTCTAGGTTTTGCCTCCAGTCCTTGCAACTAAACATCTTACTTGGAAGATGAAAACTATGAAGTTACAGGAAATACTCTAAAGTTCACTAGGACAGAAAACAGAGAATTCAGTTATATTTTACAGTGGGTTGTGCTTTGATCCAAGGCAGAGCCAGCACAAGTTATATACGATCATTTACCTTCAGCTGGGGAAGTGAACCTCCTCAGCTCAAGCTGTCTCATGTACCTTGGGGTGTTTCACTCACCTTTGCAAGGCAAATCCATATACCTGTCTTCAAAAATAACTGGAAGTGTGTTCCAGTCCCCATCTATGTCGAGGCATTCCGCTGGCAGCGGGGGCATGCTGGTGAAGTACTCTGAATTACGAATTTCTGTAGAAATCTGTCCATGACTTTGGATCCTGGCAGCAAAGGACAAAAGAAATTGAGTATTCGAATGGTTACCATGCTTTTTCTCAGTCACTGCAAGCCAGGCAGCAAAGGCAGATGTGTAGACAATTACTATATGTGTCTGCCCTTCAGCTGATATGGGGCAATACCATTTAATGCCTGTATTTAACACCCTCAGTGATGGGACAGGGTGCACTGCAGCAGGTTTTCAGATAATACTGAGATGGGCAGGCAGATATCTCATGAAGTTCAGTAAAGAGAAATGCCAAGGTGTGCATGGACAATGGCACAATCCCCTGCAGCAGGGCAGGCTGGAAGTCATCTAGGCAAAAGGAAGTTCCTTATGGGAAGATATGTTTTTTCCCCTCTCTTTATCACTGCTACAACCCTTCTGCCACACTACCTGCAATATAATGTCCTCTGCCGCTCATTCATTCAGAAATTCCCTCCAAGTTGCAATAGCTCCCAGTCTGTCGCACCATGGACTGGATGTTGCAGAGCTAGCCCTGAGACTAAAACTCACTATCTATAATCTTCAAATTACAAAATGTCTGTCAATGCCAGTTTAGGTAAAATGTTAACAAATTAATCCACATCTGGCTGAATTTATGGAGTAGAATAAAGACCACCGTGGTATACTGAAGGATATCACACAAAGGAGATGAGTTCATTACACCAGGAGCATTGCATTCAGAAGACATGATGACAAAAGAACAGTCAAATGACCAGAACAAAAAGTACATCTGCACAAAGCTGTTAGAAATAGGATGGAGTTTTCATCATTTGAATTTGTCTTTGGCTAACCTAACCCAGCTGAAGGAATGTACTAAGACTTTGCTGCACAGCATTCAGAGTAGATATAAAGACATACAACCCCTCAACAATTCTACCAGGCAAATTGTGTATAGCAAGAATTGCTTCTTTCTATGAGCATGTAAAATATCTGACACAGAGCAGTCCAGTAGTATTTTCCACTGCACCATGCTGATAAGATTAAGGAAAAAGACACCAAGGTTTCTGTTTTGATAGAAGAGCACTGAAGGTGGTTGAAAACTATGAGTGGTATAAAAAGACAAAGGAAAAAGTAGATTTGAGGGAACAGAAATTCATGTTCTGTTCCACACTCAGTAGTACTTCTAGTGTAATAACAATCATCTGTGTCCATAACAGATATTTAAAACAAATAATATGAATTATTTGGATATCACAACAAATATTGTGAGTATTGTGGACTGTGGATAACTTTAGGCATACTCAATTACTGACTGGGGGATGGTAGGAGAAGACCGAGGCAGTGTGTTTGAAAGGAGTACTCAGTGCTTGCAGAATATGTCCTATGAGTTGATTTCTCTTTCTGATAGAGATTTCTTTGCACAGTCCCTCAATGCAAAACCTCTTTCTTTATTGGAAAACACTCCTGCTGCTCCATGACTCATTGCTGTCAGCCCATGGGTCACTGCAGATGGCTCAGACTGGACCCCTCTACTGGCTTTCTCATCAGGAAAAGAGGTCTGTTGCTCTGACTGTTCCAAGGGTTTCAAAACCCAGGTGCAGGAAGCAATAATCAAAAATGTCTTTGACCAGAACAGCGAGGAACAAGGCCAAGAAGGACACATGGAGGCCCTCTATCTTGCTTATGCCAGTCCTCAGAGCAGTGTGGTATCTCACACACTTCTGGAAAAGCTAAGGCATATTGGTTCAGCTACTGCTTGTTGGTAGAACTAGAATAGCTGTTCTGTTCCATCTTTTTCCACATGTAAAATGCTACCTGGATTTCATCAAGGAATGTTACATTAAGCTGGCACAGGGATGTGGGTTTGGCTAACATAAATAAATATTCCTAAGGAATAAATAGGGAGGAAGCAAGTTTTTTGTAGACAGTTGGATGAAGGTAATTCTGGACAGCTACCACAGGACAGCACAGTGATAATATTTTTGATTATCATTGGTGGGAGTCAGGTAATCACCTTGTGATAGTTAACTGGAAGAAACACTCTTTATACATTATGAAGCAAAACTTAACAAATTTGTAATTCAATTGGTCTGTCCTCATGCCAGCACAGAAGATTCCTATATCCATACACAAAAAACCTTGTGCAAACCAGCATGCTGGCTTCAACTTCAGAACATAATTGTTGTTGTCTATCATTTGCTCTTACTAGCTATTTTTTTCTCAAAGATAGGCGAGTCATTGATTGCTAAAGCATGAATCAGACAGAAGTCACAAACAGCTAGCTGCTCAGTCTTGCCTGCAGCAACACCTGGGAATTTGGAGTTAAGCCCTAGCACCATAACAAAGTTCTCGCTGACATACTAATAAACAGCATTGGTGTTTATACTAAAGGCCACGTGTAAAAATCATAAGTAAACTTGCTTTGAGACCAGTTCCTGGCAAAAGAAAAATGAATCATTAATGATAGGTGTAGGAAAAAATATTTTTTTTCTGCAAAGTGTTGGGAGGCTATGTCACCTGCTAGAGCCACCTGCTGTGTGATATCCAACCTATTGGAAACTGTACTTCCTATTCTACTTGAGCAGTCAAGTATCGCCACGCATGTAGGTGCATGACCTAACAGAATTCACAACCACTGTATGGGAGGCAAAAAAAACACAACCCTCATCTGGTAACAAGGAAGAAATAACTGGGGGAAAAGCCTGCTCATGTGTGAGTTGTTTGTACAGCACCCAGCACACGAAGAGCTGATCTCATCTGAAGCCTCTTTGAACACAATTAATACTCCCTGCTGGCACCCTCAACACTAATAATACTGTGGGAGCCAAGATTCTGCTTTCCTAACTGCACCATCTAGCACAACCAAAAAGAAAACAGGACACTGCCATGAGGCCTGTATATACCGAATTTACCTCACAGATCAACTTTTAGCATTTGCAAGCTATTTTATTTTTTTTTTGTACTCTATCTCCTTGATAATCACTGAGGAAAATTATGCTTATCTGTAGGAAATGGGCTAGCTCTGTGGCTGTCTGGAGAAATAAAAGCACTTCATGCAATTAGGCTTCCCCTTGTGCAGGGCTGTGTTTGCTTAGATGGGGCCGTGAGTGTTTTTGACCTCACCCTGGGGTCCTGCCATGGGTCTTTCCATGTACACAGCTTACTTAAAAACTGACATGGGAGGACTAAGTGAGCACAGCTGGGCCCTTGCAGCCATGGCCCTGCTCTAGTTTGTCAGAAAAAGGTACCCTTGTATAACCCATCCACTAATGAAGTCATGGCCTTTTCCACCAGCACTGAATCAGCCTTAATGTTCCTAGCGACAGCTCTGAGAAACTCATTTTCTTCTTTGCTCTTGGTTGGAAACAGATGTCTCACTTAAGCCTTATCATCATGACAGAACCTGATGTCATGGCCTTTAAGCCACTTCTGAAAAGCGGGTTTCTGTTCTGGTAATGCTGTGGTCCTCCTGTGATAACAGGCTGTTTCAGTGCAGCAAAAGTTCGGACATTGCTTTGAAATTCAAATCTGAGCTGCTTTCCTTTAACTCTGCCATCAGGGGTCAGGTCCTGAGTAGTATCCATGCTCTCTACTTGGAATCACTAGCTAAAACTGAAGACAGGATGTGCACTACTGCAGCGTTAAAAGGGGCCCCTCATACTCTGCAGTCTTGGTCAAAAGCAAGCAGTGTCAAGCAGATGGAAACATGGAGTACTGCATGCAGCTTTAGGGCCCCCAGCACAAGAAGGACACAGAAGTATTGGAACAAATTCAGCGGAACGCCACAAAGATGATCAAGGGGCTGGAGCACCTCTCCTACGAGGACAGGCTGAGGGAGTCGGGGGTTGTTCAGCCTGGAGGAGAGAAGGCTCTACGGAGGCCTTACAGCGGCCTTCCAGTACCTACAGGGGGCCTACAGGAAAGCTGGGGAGGGACTCTTTGTCAAGGGCTGTAGGGATAGGACAAGGGGTAATGGCTTTAAACTAAAAGAGGGTAGGTTTTGATTAGATATAAGGAAGAAATTCTTCACTCAGAGGGTGGTGAGGCACTGGCACAGGCCGCCCAGAGAAGCTGTGGACTCCTTATCCCTGGAGGGGCCAGGATGGATGGGGCTTTGGGTAGCCTGGTCTGGTGGCAGGTGTCCCTGACCATGGCAGGAGGGTTGCAACCATTCTATGATTCTATGAAATAACCACCTTGCTCACATTTCATAGCATATTTTTGTGAATGCAGCCCAGTGCATTGTTTATTTTCCCAAACTGTTTTGTACTGTTGATTCTTGATCAACAAATTATCAGCCCTGAGCTTACATCACTCCTACAGTTCCTCCATCTAATGTTGTGGTGTTCCTGTGTGGTCCTTCACTGCTGCTTCCAGTGAACATTCACATCTTTGCGTTGTCTGTTTAATGAATCAAGGTTCCTATCTGCATGTACAGATGATCCTTTCTGATATAGAAAGCAGGGATGGACTAAAGGCTAAAATAAATCCATGACTGCCTCTAACTAAAAATATTATAAGGAAGAGTAAAAAGCAAACTCTTAAATGTTATTTTTCTGTTGCTTTTCAGCTATTACTTCATTTTAAAATTGCCACTACTAGATCTGGTATAGGGAGGTTAAGAAGTTAATTGAAGAAAGACATCAAAACTATTTCTGACTACCCTGAGGCTGATGTTGTTGGAGATAAGCTCTGCAGAGACATGCACCTGGTTTGGAAGAAAGGTAGGGAAAAAGGCATCATATACCACATCATATCCCTTGAAGGCTCTTCCTACAGTGTTTTAGTCACTCCCTGATGTCGTAAGTATTGTGAGAGCAGAGAAAGAAAAAGAAATGTCTTACAGAAATCTTAAAATTAATCATCTCTTGGGCCTGATTGGAGTTACTTACATTTACATTGATTTCAATGGATTTACAATATGGAGCTAGAATAGACATAGTGATTTCTCTCAAACCAAAGCCTTCCATACCCAGCAGAAAAGACCTCAGTCTTGGTAGAAAAATGTTTTAAGCAACTACATTTTCAGCCTTCCCAGTGACAGGGGAGAGTCAATGAGTTACTTACAGGCCTTCCTGGAATGTCAGCACAGCAAGTTTCTGGTGCTCAGTGTAGAAGAAGGCTTCTGAGAATCTCCTTACCTGAGGAAGAAACATACAAATTAAACCTAAGATCTACTGAAAGGTGCCAAGCACAATCAAGCTGAAAACAGAGAAATGACTGTCAGGACCAGATTCTTTAGTATGCTCTGTCTGCTTTGCACCACTCTGGTGACAGAAAGAAAACAAAGAGCTCAACTCTGCTTCACTTTCCCAGTCCAGCACAAAGCAGCTGGTGCTGTTGCATATTTTGCTGGGAGGGAAGTGTACCTTGAGAGGAAATCAAGATTTTCTTATATGCATCTTCTGACTACTTTTCTAAAAGCTGTCAGATTTACCATTTTTTCCTTGTAATATTAAAAGAAGGATTTCTTCCTTTCCCACTGTACAAATCATAGCAGCAGTGGAGTGAGTTACTAAATTAGAACAACTCATGATTGATCATCTTTTCTGTGGGAACATTCACAGTGGTTCCCAAGATGATAAAGGAAGTTTTACACTTCAGCCTAGAGGAGAATAAGCCCTGTCATGGCAGAAACACATCTGCCTATGTCACGATACTTACAAATGAGAGCTTTTCAAATCTCTTCATAGACATTTGATCTGCTCAGTGTTGGATAATCAATTACAAAAGAGCCACAGATCTGAAGTGTCTGGCAGAGCACAGAGTGTGTAATAAGCTATAAAAAATTCAGTGTTTCTATCTGCCCTGGAATAAGCTTTGAGTTTCAATCAATCCATCATAATATGCAGTCAACTGTACTGAACTGTTAAACTGCAGCCCATACATAACTAATAATATTTGTAAGAGCGACCTCTATTATGGTGTCAGAGAATGGCAGTGAAAACCACATGTCACAGCATCTCAGCATCTCCCTAAATCCCAGCCATACTTCAACAAATGGCTTTTCTAATAAAAGAATGACTATCACTTCTTTAAAAAGAGTGCATTGGTTTATCTGGAGCTCTCAAAGTGTTTTCTAGGACTAGGAAAGTTTTATTACACACAGCTTAGATAGGGAGGAACTGATGTACATGAAGGTACATCATTTACCACAGGTCATGCCATCAGTTGTCATAATTTGAGGCTAGGATTCACCTTGCTGGAGCTGGGGGCCTACAGAGTTGGGTCCTTTGGCTGATCAAGCCATCCAGGTCCTCTCAGAGTCAAAGGAGACATAGCTAAAATAGCCAGTGGAGTCTCAGCATCATCTACCTCTTTCTGAGTTTTATGTCTCCCTTTTGCAAGCATAAACATTATCTTATCTCCAGTGACTGGACCTCCACTGACTTTAACAAGAACCAGTATGTAAATTGGGATGTTAGCACCTACACTGTAGCCTTCTAAAGCTAAGCAAGATGAACCCTACTTTTCTCTATGTCTCTTTTTTAATGATTAGATTAGGCTATGAGTTCAGCTCAACCAATGTAATGAAAACGATGTATAGTCAATAACCCAAAACGTCCTCATGGAAGGCATAGCACTTGCTGAACTAATCAGGTAAGCAGCTTTGATACAGTTAGCCCAAAAGGCAATTGCTTTTGTGCCTTCTTTATTATCAAGAACCAATTTCCACATGAACAGTATTAATATTTCCTTTTGTGAAACTCACTAGGAGAAAGGCAAGAACTAGCTGTATATATGTGACATAGTGAAGAGAACAAATCTATATTCCTCATGGTAGTTCCGTGAAAGAAACTGAGATAAACTCATCTTTTGGTTATTTCGCATTGTGATGCTTGTGCCTTTTAAAACATATGATTGTGATGTACGGATACCTAGCAAATATGGGGCATCCCTACCTCTTTTCACCCACTTCATGTTCCACGCTGGATTCTAGTATTCAGTGTACATTCATTTTACACAGGATTCTGGGTACCATAAAAGCAACGTCATTGCAAAAATTGAAATCTTTAATTTTAATTTCTCTTATAATTCCTTGTCCTACTCACCACATCTCCCATAATGGTTCATAAGACATAATAGTAAGAGAGATACCTATCCAGATACATGTACATCACCAATGTCTGTCAAGAGGTTACCATTATGGAACTTGCTTTTAACTTCTTAATGTTACCCTTAGCATATGATGCTCCTGAGTCAGATAAGCTGTGACTTCTGGATGGAGTGTTGCCACCTCCAGGAACTGGGTCCACAGGGCCAGGAGGTGGGAGCAAAGCCAGGCGAGGTCCTTGCTTATCTGTTCTGCTATCTTCTCTGGGTTGCTCAGCAGCTGGAGGGGAGAAAGGGCATTCTGAGAGAGGCATTTCAGAAAATCAGGTAGCATCTTAGGTTAAGACTTTTTAAGAAAAACAACAACAACAAATCCCCTTGATTTAGAACTATTATTAAAGCCACTATTTTGAGTTATTTTACCCCAAAATAATGCAGGAGAGACTTTTGCTTTTTCTCTTTAAAAGCCATGAGGTTTAGTGCAGAGTCTCAGTTACATATCTGGAGAAAAAAAAGATCAAGATGAACAAGGGACTGCAGCACCTCTCCTAGAAGGAGAGGCTGAGAAAGCTGGGACTGTTCTGCCTGGAGAAGAGATGGATCAGAGTGGATTTTATCAATGTGTATAAATACCTGCAAGGAAGGCGCAAAGAAGATGGAGCCAGGCTCCAGTGACAGAACAAGATGCAATGGGCACAAAATGGAACACAGAAGATTCTGTCTGAATTTCAGGAAGCACTTTACTGTGCAGGTGACGGAGCACTGGCCAGAGAGGTTGTGGAGTCTCCTTCCTTGGAGATACTCAAAACCCATTTGGACATTGTCCTGGGCACCCTGCTGTAGGTGTCACTGCTTGAGCAGGGGCTCGGACCTGATGACATCCAGAGGTCCCTTCCAACCTCACCCATTCTGTGATTCTGTCATTCTGTGAAGTGGCAACAGCTTCATTTTTTTCCAGAAACTTTAGTGCAGATATACATGTAGTAAATAGAAAAAAAAAAAAAAAAGCAGATTCCAAACTACCCACCAGATGGTGCTGGATGCTCTGAAATAATAAAGCATGGCCCGTTGTCTCCTTTCTGATTGCAAGAAAAAATAAAAATAAATCCTTCTCAGCCACATCACACTAGAATGCCAGATGGGTGATTATAGGGGAAAAAAAAAAAAAAAAAAAAAAAAAAAAAGCACTGTGTCAACACACAATTCAAACAGGCATCACAGAGTCTGCTGGTGCTTCTGTCCCACACGGGGATGGGATGGGGTCTTTGGTGTTCCCAGATGGAATTCTGCACTGAAGCATGGCAGCCCAAGGAGTGCAGGTCATCAGCAAAGTCTGCATACCGACCCCTCCCAGTTTGACAATTTCTTCAACAACAGACAGGCATTGCATTTTACCTTTACTGGGTTGGCACAAAAGCAACAGAGACTGTATCTGTTGTTAGGGACTCTACCTGCCTCTATGAAACAGGTAATACTTCCAGAAATATACCATCAATAATACCACAGGGAGTTGTTCTTTCTTGTCCAGGTCTTGTCTTTTTTTTTTTTTTTTTTTTTCCTTTTGGTTGGAACTGCAGTCTAGTTGAAAGCCTGCTTATGTCTCGCACAGTTTATTATGCAGTTAATTTTCAGACTGGTGACACTGCAAACTAAGTCATGATTAAAAGCAAATTGTGTGAGACAGAAACAGAGAAGATGCATATACGGATAATAACCACAGATATTGTCAGAGTTTACTTTGTTGGGGTGCTAGTCTGTTTTAATGATTTGTCCAAAATGTCACAAGCTCCAGTACCCATTCTGCTACCAAAGAAAACATGTTGTTAAACAACAGATATTCCCCATATATCACTCTTTGCAGAGTTAGGACACTTCTTTATTTCTGTATTCAATTTTATTTTTATTTGAAATTTAGCCAGTAAGCTATTTCTTACATCAAAGACCAAAAGCACAGTCTTCAAAGAACATGAATTATTAATGTCAGCCATGCTAGGATGAGGGGTATGATGGCTATTTGTCTAGTTTATTGATTCTTAACCTTTTGAACAGGAAGGAAAGAAGGAAGGAAAGAAGAAAGGAAGAAAAAGAAGGAAGAGAGGAAGGAAGGAGGAGAGGAAGGAAAAGATGAAAGAGGAAGGAAGGAAGGAAGGAAGGAAGGAAGGAAGGAAGGAAGGAAGGAAGGAAGGAAGGAAGGAAGGAAGGAAGGAAGGAAGGAAGGAAGGAAGGAAGGAAGGAAGGAAGGAAGGAAGGAAGGAAAATAAAGGAAGGAAAGAAAATAAAGGAAGGAAATAAAGGAAGTCAGGCAACACCTACTCCTAATTGTGAGAATTTTGCTGCCACGTACAGAGCAAGAGCCTGGCAACCCTTGCAATGCAGGTTAATTCCCAAGGACTCAGTTCCTCAAAGCAAAGCCCAACAATTAAAATGATCACCAAATATGATTCTGGCTATTCTGCTCAAGTACTTGCTGCTGGGCTGTTAATCATGACTGCACCTTTCAAACCCCACTCAGGGTATTCTGGTTTTAACAACACTGTTATGCAAAACACATTTAGAGGGCTTTTTGGAGGAATGATTTTTTGCTCGATTGCTTACAAATTAATCACACAATTAGAAAAATATTGTCCTTCCATTTTCTCATTTTGAATATCTGCTGTGTCCTTGGGTTGAATACAAAATAGGGTAAACGTCACTTTCTTCCCTTCTTTTGTTTTTATTTAATTCTAAAAACGGGCCTGACTCTGGTAACACAGTGGTAATGGGAAACTAACCCCACAGGCTTCTCTCTGTATGGTTTTAATAGCATTTTCTTCCTTTATAAATGACTGCTCTTCGTATTTTCTGCTGAAGAGAAATGGTTTCAGTTCACATATTCCTAGAGGCAAAGTACAGGGAGAGCTTTGCCAATACTCATCTGAACACCATACAGAGGTCCACACAACTTCTGCACGTACATTGCAGAGCTGGTCAGTGCTGCCTCTAGGTCCCAACAATATTGTACAGGGTCTCAACATTTATGTCTAAAGAGTCTCTGCAAATTCACTGGCTTAATCATTAAATTATAAGTAGAAAGTTATGATTCAAGGATGCTAATGCCAAATATTTTCCTAGCATATAGGAATATCATAGTTGATTTTTGTTGCAGTTGTTTGTTTTTATTAACCCAAAGCCATTCTAGCTGTTGTGTTCTCCTTTCTGCTGCTACGCTGTTATGGTCAGCTTTCAAAAAACAGTAACAGCAATCTCGCTTTATTAATATGGCCATGCAAAACAAGTCAAGAAGCTTTTTAGGAGAATAATAATTGGACATAAATAAGAAAATACAAAAAAAAAAAAAAAAAAAAAAAAAAAAAAAGCTGTCATTTTCTGTTGTATGCCAAACCAGTTTGCTGGACTCATAAAAAAGAAGTCCTAAGGAGTCTCTAGTGAGTGTTGTCTGACCCCCTATATACTTAAGATTTCTAAATTTCTGCAGTCTAGTTGAGTTGAGCCACATAATTTAGGTTTCCCTAAATCAAATTTAAATGAAATCAAATTTCTTTCAAAGAATCCAACTTATGACATAGAATCAAGAAATTCACCTTTCCAAACATTTTTCACACATGGCTGACAAACATTAGCCTACCATTTGTAACTGTTGCATAAACGTACTTGCAGTTTGATTTGGTTTCAAATTCCCTTCATTAATTGTTATTTTGCCATTCTTTCCTATCCTGTTTTCCTGCTAATAACCTGAGAAAATCAAAACTATTAGATCTCTGATTACAAAACATTTTCCCCAGTCATCAACTGCCGTTTGCATTTCTTCCTGACAACCTTGACTTTCCTGTGTCTTGCTTGAAGCCAACGCAGCAGAAGTTCAAGACAGTAATTCAGTCACACTGTGCCAAAATCACTTGTGTCTTCCCATGAGCTTCCCTACACATTTAGGTGTTTTTATATGAAAAAAAAAAAAAAAAAAAAAAGTGGCTGCACAACTTGCCAAAAAAATCTTTTCTCCTGTCAGCACAAAAGCTGTAATTGCACCCTATCCCCAAGTCATTTTTTGTGCATACTCTTGACACTCAGGGCTAGGATCACTGAAGGATCCTAAAGCAATCCAGCTGGTGACTCGTTAAAAGTGACAGAAACATTATGTAAGTGAATAATCAAAATTATGTGAAATTGTTGGTGAAAAAGAAACATTCAGCAAACTTTCTGTTGGCACCAAATTCCCTCTCTCCCCACTCTGATAGATGATTGTACTGTCTCACTGCACTTGAAAAATGGACTCGTGAAAAGCAGACCGATTCTATTGAAGAAAATACCTGCAGCTCTGTACAAAGCTGAGATAACGTGTCTTCCGTGGAAAGCTCTTCTAGGGGAAAAAAACACAGAGAGAGAAACATATCAGGTTTGAGAACAGTAGGTGTGAAATGTTAAAGCTCTACTGTTTATTCACACAATAAGTAGTCATTTGATGTTTTTTTTGCCAATGGACGAGTTTTTGTTAGGATGTGGGTCCTCCACGGTACACATTGTACCTGCAGAGGGACAGATACAATTTCTGCTTATGCTGAACCGCTAAACCTGTACATGTTCTGGAAGGGTGTCAGGACACAGAGGACAGAATTGGGCTTTTCATTATTTACCCTTCCCCTTAGTAGAATTTTTTTATTAGTCTTTGGTGCTTATCAATGTATATAAACACTTGAAGGGAGGCTGCAAAGAGACAGGCTCTGCAGTAGTGCTCAGTGGCAGTGGGCACAAACTGGAACACAGGAGGCTCTGTTTAAACATCAGGATGCACTTCTTTACTGTTCAGGGCCTGAGCACTGGAACAGGTTGCCCAGAGAAGTTATGAAATATCCCTCCTTGGATATCTTCAAAAGCCACCTGGACATGGTCCTGGGCAGCCTGCTCTGGGTGTCCCTGTTTGAGTAAAGGGTTGGACCACATGGCCTCTGGTGGTCACTCCCAACCTTAACCATTCTGTGATTTATGGCCAATTTCTGACCTAAATGCAATATTATCTCACCATTGGAAAATGCGAGCAAATGATATACAATAAGTGGTTCTCCTTATCATGCTACATGAGGCCATGTAATAAACGCCCTAGTTGTATGACTGGTTATACTAAAGCGTCTCTGTATCACCCTGTGGAATGTGTCACCACTCCTAGACTATGCAGCATTGCTTTGATACAGCCCTGAGATCCAGTCCCTAGCATAGGGACTGTCCACATTAAAAGCACCACAAACTATAAAGCAGAGGAAGACATAAATCAACTCTCCAACTTTGACAGCCAGATTTTGCAGTGTGGAACTTTCTAGTAGTATATAGAAAGAAAAAAAGCAGAGAAAACAAGCAACCAACCCCCTCCCCAATACCCAAGTGATTCTTCTTAAATAATACTAAGGAATTTAAGAGGACAGAGTGAGATGCATAACACCTCAAAAATATCTCTCCACAGCTGGTAAAAATTGGGAGACAATAATTTCCACTTTTAAAGTCTAAACTAGGCTATTAATTTTTTAATATATTATTCAGGGGGCTAGAAAAAGGAATTTAGAAAGTCCGCAGAGGAGATTTATAGTCTCATATTTATCTTAACTATCTTTAGAAACCAATGATGAGATTAATTTCACCAAATATAGATGTCTAAAACTGAATGAGTCATTTACATTCTTCTCCTGGTCAGTGGAGAAAAATGAGCCAGTACAAGATGCAGTTCATGTCATTCTAAGTTAGAGAGCACTACTTGTCAGATAACACATTTTATTGTCCTAAATGGGCCTGTGTCTCCCCAGTGACTGTAAGGACAGTCCGAGCAATTGTCTCATATAAAAACTGGCTTGATATTCATCATCCTGGGTAAACCTTACACCCCATGATTTTTCTGTGCTTTGCATCAGGCCTCAGAAGGCTAGCCTTAAAATCGAATCTTCAGTAGATTTTCAGGCTGTGAATAAAATGATGCAAAGAGTGCTCTGCTCAAGCAGCTAAAAAGGGTATTTGCATTTAGCAAATTTGCATGTATTACAACAAGTACATTTGCAAATCAAGTGCCTGCTTCAGTACCAGTAGTCATTTGAAAACTAAGTCAATTGTATTCAGAAAGCCAATATGTGCATATCTGGGGCTGTTCTTCAGTTGTGGTCAACCAACCATACATAACTCTGCCATCTCCCAGTCTATAAGCCTGTCCAGGTAAAACACAAATCATCTAAAAATGTGCCTGATAACCAAAATGCTCGAAGCATGGGTTTTGTTGCATGTTAGATTCTGTTTGACAGCTCATAAATTGCAAATAAACATGCTGTACTTTTTTTTTTTTCCCTCATAGCTGAATTGAATAACACAGTATGTGCTCTTCCCATCCCATGAGTTTCAGGTTTCCCGTGAGTGGAAATATATATCAGGGAACAAAACATAAAGAAACATAAAGTGGAAAATAGAAGCTATCAAGCTCATAAGTCTGTACAGAATAATGTATTATATTTGAAAGTGCTTGTAGTAAAAAAGCACTACAGTAAAAAAAGGAGAAAGATTTTATCATCCCTTTTTAAATCTGCTGCCCAATGCAATCAATTTTCATAATATAATTATCCCTGAAATACAACAAACTGCTAACTTAGAAAAAAATGTGCATTCAGATGTACAATGAGACAAAAACACAGATGAGACACATGCCTTAAATTCAAAGAAACAGGTGGGAGAGCAGGAATTAGTCAGGGATGCTCCTCATTTTCACAAGAGCTCATGCTGTCATTACAAACATGACTAAACACAAATTACTGAGCTCTGTCCTGCAAATCCAGCCAGACAGCACTTCTATGTTGGACCCAATAGGCCTGACCAGCTAAAAATGTTTCTGCCAAAAAAACTAGAAAATCTATTTAAACAAATGTAATTATAATATGGGCAGAGAAGTGCATTGCAAAGGGATGGAGCACGTTTCATAAACATTCATATCACCTTTCAGATTTTTGTTTTCAGTTTAAAAAGATACAAATTTGGTTGGGAGTAAAAATTGCTACAGTCTTCACCAGATCTCATGGTGATTTTGAAATGGAAGTTAAAATCTTCAGAAAGCAATGGAGTCCAAATACCATTTAGAGGCAAGTAATCTGAGAAATTTATCAGAACATTTTACCCCTCTACACATCAGGCAACCTTCAGTTCCTGTAAAAGGATTTTCATAAGCAGAGAAAGCATTAGTCTAACTGTGTGCCAAAATAAACACTAATCGGGAAACAGGGAGAAAAATCCTCTAAAATCTCTACACAGGCCAAGAATTTTGGTACTAAACCGTGTATTGAAAACACAGCAATGTTCTATATTCAGTGATTTAAAATGTCTGTTCTCTCACCCAACTTCAGCTGTGGTAAATCAGGAATCTCCTTCATTATGAGGGTGTAGTACATGTGAAGTCCTCTTTGAGCATTCAAGAGCAGAAGACAGAGGTCCTTATGCCATTTGTATGCATGCTGCATGCAGTTTTCAGATGGGACATAAAAGCTGCCCTGTATAACAAAAGTATCAAGAAAAGAAAAATACAGAAATATAATTATTGCTCTCCATTTGTCCTACAAACTTCCACAAAAATTTAATTGTGGTCAGACTTTCACTTCTAACCAAGCGTTTGGCACCCAGATCTACTTCCTAGCCGTGTAACCATAACCGCACCTCATTCTCTGTGTATGCTTTGCCCAAACCATATCAAAACTATTAGGTCCCAGGAATGCTGTCACATATACACTGAAACTAAAAGGAGGAAAGAATAACTCATATTAGTAGGTAGAATGGCAATACCATATGCATTTTTTCACTAATGCGAGTTATTCTGTCCTCCAGGATCAACAGCATGATTATTACCTCTCGTGGGAAGAGATGTCATTGGACAGACTACAACACATTTATACAAAAATATCCCAAATTTCTTTACACTTAGAACATAAGCTGTGTTTACAATAAGGCATCCTAGATCAAAAGTTTTCAGTTCCGTCAAAAGCACCACTTCTAGAAATAATTTATATTTGGAATTTGAACTGTTCAGACTTCAAAATAAAACTGTTTCTTAAACTGTGCTTTTGTGGCCAGAATTTCCAGGAGTGTTGCAAGTAATATTATGTCAACTGTCAGTAATAGGTCTATTTCCTAGTCTCTGTGAACGATGCATTTTAGCAGTTTTCATCACATCATGGAACTGCTATCCTCTTTCAATTTTTGGAAATGGTGCAGCACAAAGGCCTGTGAGCTTGCAGTCAATGACTATAGCTGCTTCTTGATCCCCCACTGACTCTAGTCACGGGGTGGGGTGTGATGGTGTATTCCCCCACACACCTGAGCTTTTCACCCATAATCCTGCTCAAGTGATAACCAGACAGCTGCAGACAGCTCAGATTGGACTCTGAGGAGACAGAAAACAACACAATAGTCAAGGGCTAATTGAGCATGTGCCAACCAAATTATGGTTGGTATGCAAATATGACTGAGTCCATTATCTCACCCCATAAACAGGGGGAAACCCAGAGCCCATTGAGCTCCCTTACATGTCAGTGGGCTGTATGCTAGGATTGCTAGGATCTCTGCTTGAGTAGGGGCACCTCTTAAGATTACTCTTTGAGGATGAGAGATTCCTCACCTATTAGAGATCCTCGGTAAGGCACTAATAGCTTGCTGAAACTTTGCAAACTTACATTTCAGATTGATTGTGCACATAGTCTTTTAGACATAAACTGTTGACCAAGTCTGGGACTAACATTGGATCCAGTGATACCTAAACTGCTTTGAAAAGCAAAAGGGTCCATTCTGAATCTCATGACTCAATGGGAGGCTCTCCTGACAATTTCATCTGACCCTGTCCTCTATGCAGTAAATAACTGAGCATACCTTGCCATTGAGGCTTTTTAAACCACTGTCTTAATTTACCATTAACTTCATCAAATCACCATCTTATATCAACAAAACATATTGCTGCTTCTCTCTTACAAGTGAAGTGCATCACTCCTCTACAACAACCACACAGGATTAATTTATCTGCTTTGCGTGAAGAGCAAGGGTTATGAAGACAAAGAGAGAAAGACAGCAAGGTACTTTTCCCTTGAACTTTATGAAGTATTAGGTAAATTAAGCATACATCTAGATGTGCATTTTAAGGCATATGAGCTGCACAAAGGCACCAGGACACGACTTTCCCACTGTCTATCTATGGAGAAACATGAACAATTTGCAAGTTACTCCACTGCTGATCATTTATGGGGAAAAAATACAATTCCTACATACCCTGTTAGGTACTGATTGTGTATATGGACACTAAGTAGCTATGCACCTTCAGGAAGAACAGTGAAGACTTCAACTACATGTCAGTGCACCTCCTTTGTTTTTCTCCCTTTGAGTCCCTCCAGTAAAGACTGCATTTCATGGCTTTTACCTTGAGCTAGGATGTGATTCTCAACTTTCTTGTGTAAAATAACAAGATGTTAACTCATGTTCTGTGGTTCACACAATGGGGACTGCTCAGCTTGGCCTCTTAGAGAAATGGCTAACAATAATTGACTGAGTTGGTTGTTCTTGGAAGGTTTCAAAAACTCTAGCCTCAGCATGAATCTGTATTTTACTCTCACCATGAAAAACACAAAAAAGGCAGCATACAGAAATGCTGCTGGGAATAATAGAAAATCTGATGTAGATTGATACACAATGTCACCAAAAAAAAAAAAAAAAAGTCCTGTTTTATAATCCGTTGCCAAATTTTAAGCAGAAATAGCTCTGGAATTTAAATGCTACACTGACAAGCAGAAGGAACAATGGGAGATAATTTCATAGTTCATACCAGCACTATAACGCAGTATTGTCAGGCAAGTCTAAATTTTGATAGGTCTATTTTCAGCCTTTCTTGTCATAAATTGTTGTTTAAAACTAAAATGAAGAAGTAATAGGAAAGCACAACTGCAGGTGGGCTCAAAAATGTGTGAACTAAAGACAATGAAAAACCGTATTAATTAGCTGTTTTAAATGCATTAATGTTTGCCTAACAGTCATATAGTGCTTTTTAAATTTTCTGAATTAATAAAATTTCATAGAGATCAGATGGATCAGTTTGCAGAGCATGGGAGTTTAGGAGAACATACTTTGCAAAGATTTACACAGTATTAAAACACAGAATGGGGAAATAACTGTTATTAAAAATAGTTCTCAATGTTATATGTTAGCAATAGAACTTGGTCGTTATTGTAGAAATATTAAATAATTTAGGTCTGAAGGGATCTGTGGAGAGCATCTAGTCTAACTACCTGCTTAAAACAGTTATGATCAGATCAGGCTGCTCAGTGTTGTTCTGTTTGGTCTTGAACATCTCCAAGGAAGAAGATTTCACCACCTCTCTGAGCAACTTGTTCCAGTGTTTAACCATCTTCACAGAGCTGTTTTGGGGGCAGTTGGCCACTGATATGCACTACTGCCTTGGGTTTGTTCATCCCAGGTGCAAGATTTTCTATTTGGTTTTGGTTATATTCATGAAGTGCCTACTGCTCCATTTCTCCAGCCTGCTGAGGACACCATGAGTAGCAGACCTTTTTGCCCTCCACTGTAGTAACTGTTCCTTCGAACTTGGTTTTATCCAGCTTGGCAATGAGCTGTTCTTATCATCTGAGGAGTTTGCTCTTGAAGATTAAACAGCACTCTCAGGCCTCATTTACCCTCCAGGGTAGATTCCCAAGGGATCCAGACAAGAAAGTCCCTGAACAGGCCAAAATCTGATCTTCTGAAGGCTTGTAATTCTTCTGTTTAACTTGCTAACTTCTCTCAGGATGTTAAACTCCATAGTCATACAGTTGTGGCAGACAAGGCTGCCCTTAATAGGCATGAGAAGAGGCAATTCCCAGGCCTAATTCTTATGCATCAGACTTGAAGTGTGACTCTGTGATAATCATTTGTCCCATACATTCACTGGTGATGCTGACATAGGCTATTTGCTTCCTCCAGTGACTCCTTTTCAGGGATGCAGCCAAGACTTGCCATTTTTGGCAGCACTGTTATACACACCTGAGAGCTTGAAATGTATCAGCTTGTAAGAAGGACTGCAGTTTTACTTTCTCTTTTGTAGACAAAAGTATGAGAAGAATTTACCTGTCTATGTCCACTTCTGATCATTTCTGTCAGTTAATTCTACGGACTTACTCAGGATTTCAGGAAATAGATTACTGTGAATCCAAAATTCTATTTTAAAGGTCAGATATTTTTGAAGATCCTCTAACATTAAGTCCCAGACCAATTAGTTTCAGAGACATTGCAAAAGCAGCAAGCATCTGGAGTCACTGCCCTAGTAATCTGTGACAGGAATTGTATAAATGCCAACCTAAATTCATTTATTTATTAAAGACATCTCTAGTAATTATGTCATTTTTGGGGAGGGAGGGTATGCATGAATAGCAAGAGTGTATGTATGGTTGAATAGGTTGTTTCTATATTAATAGAGAAAAGCCACCTCCATATTAATAATTTCCAAGCTCTAGGGTCCTGTGAAATCAAAAGAGCAGAACCTTTGCCACCATTTCAGCCATGCTCTGTACAATTCAGTCTGGATCCTCCTTTCAGTAAAGGAGTTGTTTTCAGACGGAAGAAATATGGCTAGCAAGTGGTGCAGTCCTCCAATGAAATGTTGTTTTTTATATATGCAGGATGATATGCAGGATGATACTTATGATACACAAGCTGTTGGTTCTGCTTCCTCCTTCATGGAGCACCATCTTCCAATATGAAGCAGCACAGTGAAGGAAAAACTAACCTGGGGTATTTCTTACAGAAATAAAGTTTCAGTTTTATACCTTCCATTTGAAGAGAAAACATATGAGGAGAAATGTTGTCAAATGTATTCATTGAAAGCAGACAAAATTAAGAAAGTCCTGGGCTCTGAAAGAAGGACTCACACAAACACAGATACGTATTTCTGAGCTACAAGCTCTTTCAAGAGATGGAGAACTGATGAAGAAAAATACATTGCTGTGTAATTATTGTTTTCATGACTAAAATGTCATCTAAAATCAGGAAATTTAATTGTGGCCATTTCTTCCCAATAAATGAAGAAAACATAGGACAACTGGTGACACATTCTACACTGCAGAGATGCATAATTAGGAGCACCGAATAAGGCCACAACAGACGAATCAAATTTCCTGTACAATTGCTGTGCATCAAAATGTATTTCTTCAAATATTTCTATGAGATATTGATAATATACATGAGTGCATAGGGTCCTGAGGAGGTTACTCCCAGATCTCCTTTCTCTTCCTGTCACAGTTCTCTCCAGGAGGAATATCTGTGCCGAAGAAAGGTGCTGTGCTCTCAGAATACCTTTGCATGGGAGGGCTAGCACTGCACAGTTGCAGCTCAAGGCGATGCCAAACCAGCACAGACTAGGCCATGTCGTGTGTTATTAAGAAGCCATATCATTAATCTGGAGCATTATGGTGCACCTCCATTAAGTGGCAGATGACTTCAAAATCCTGTTGTTTAATGGGAACATCCATCCCAATTTGACAAATCACCACGTCAAGGTGGAATGTAACAGTGATGTTCCAAATCTCTGCTCCTTCAACGACTTCACAGAACTGCTTAGAAAGTTGTCACACACACAGAAGAGGCAGAGCAGGACATAAGAGAGATTATTAAACCCACCTCACGGACAGTTTAGCTAATATGAGCTAAGGTCTGTGCATCCTTGTCTGCTGAGGACCCAAGCATGGCAGGCATCTGTCAGATGAGGCCATTATAACCTGCTGCAGCTAAACCAGCCTATCTGTCACTGTTCAGTAAGCTGATAAATGTCAGGAAATGCCCTCCTTTGGGATGGTCCGAAGACTGCATACCTTCCACATTCTCTATGTGAATTACCTTTTCTTCTGTGCCATTTAGGTGGTCCACTATTTGCTAGGTTATAGCCTGGAAGAGGGCTCCACACAACAACACTAACAAATCAAGTTTAGTAGCAAACATGATACATGTTATTCTAAGGAAAAAACAGTGATGCAAAAATAATTTAGGAAAAGCACTAGCTTTGACCCATTAAATAACTACAAAGTGCTCAGAACTCTGGGCTTCTTGGACTGCGAGGACAAACATCTTTTTCTCCAAAAGGTCTACTTCTTGTTAAGGTGCAACTTGTATTAAAACAAATACTGAAGCTAACAATCCCAGCTTGCCCAAAGCATGATGACTGTGCTGAGCTTGTAAAATCCATTGTGAAATTACACATTAGCTTCCTTGGTAAACACATTTTAAGTTAATTCCTTTGGCCTCCTGTTATTCTAATCTCATTAGTTTGTAGTTAATGACAGATTTTTCTTTGCTAGTTGCAAAATACATCTGTGCTGTCTTCCTTTTCCAAGACACTTTCTGTCTGTAATAGTAGACTTTAGTTCTGGCTTTTGCCCTTCTCTATTTCTGAAAACTTTGGGAGCAAATGAATGCCTGACAAATCTTCACTTCAAGACCTACCACCTAAAGGTACTTTGCTAGCAGTGATGGATGATGATACAGAAGCTACTAGTACTGACAGCAGAGAAAAGTATGACTTCTATTGTGCCAACAGCATCAGAGGCAAAACATATCAAGAAAGCCAAGAGATGATAGAAAAAGAGGCAGTCAGGAAAACAACACAAAGAACTGAAAATAATGGTTATAATTCCAGACTGCAATGATTTGCTTTAAGAGTTTTTTTTGTTTGTTTGTTCGTTTGTTTGTTTTCCCTGTGATGTGTGAAAAGATGTCAGCTGCATTGATCCCAAATGAAATAAACAAATAAATAAATAAAGTTGTCCCACTGATTGCCAATATCTTTTTGATGAACCCTCACAGCGAGTACTGTGTGCAGTTTTGGGCACCACGATTTAGGAAGGATATAAAACTATTAGAGAGTGTGCAAAGGAGGGCAACAAAGATGGTGTAGGGTCTAGAGAGTGAGACATGGCTGAGGTCACTTGTTTTGTTCACCTTAGAGAAGAGAAGGCTAAGGGGTGACCTCTTTGCAGACTATAGTTTCCTCAAGAGGAACAGTGGGGCAGGAGGCACTGATCTCTGCTCTCTGCTGACTAGCAATAAAACCCGAGGGAACAGCATGGAGCTGGGACAGGGGAGGGTCAGGCTGGATGTTAGGAAAAGGTTCTTCACTGAGAAGACACCTGGGCACTGGAACAGGCTCCTCAGGACAGTGGTCACGGCACTGAGCTGCCAGAGGTCAAGAAGCATTTGGACAATGCTCTCAGACATAGAGTTTGATTTTTGGGTGGTGTGTAATGGCAGTAAGTATAAAATACTTCCTAGCTCCTTGTTTATTAGTTGTGAAATAGAAAAAAAATGTTTTCCTAATAGATCAGGTGAGCACCTGGGTGTACACATTATATCAGAAAGTATATATCACTTATGTCTGTTTGCAGGGTGCAATGAAGAACCATCCATGTACATGTAGCCTTAATCTGTCTTTTTCGCAGTTAAATGATCATGATCATAGAGTCATAGAATATGAATGTGATGACATAAAGAAAAACCTAGTCAAATGCCAGGTTAAAATAAACAAACAAAAATGCTGTGTTTTGTATGTGCAAAGGTTTCTGTTCAATTTGGCCATATTCTGCAAAGCTAGATTCTGACAATGGACTCTCACTGTCCTTTGTCCATCTGTCCTCTAAGATGTTCCTCTAGGGCTTATCCAACCAAGTAAAATAGCTTGTAAAAAACAACAACCCTCAAACAAACAAAACATTCTTGACAACATCCCTGCTAAATATATTCAAATAAATCACCCTTTAAAATGAATGTGTCCCATGTAATGTTCTTTTCAGTCAACAGATTTCTCCTATAATTAGAGTGTATTACTTTATAAATGTACTTTTCCTTTATAACAAGAGAAAGGAAAATTACTTGAGAAAAACAAACACAAATTAAACAAGGTTCATGCCAATTCATTACTGTAATGCAGAGAACAATTTATGGATATCCACTTCCAGTGTACCAAATCCACCTAATATCAAAAGACACCAATTGGATTTTACGCTCTGTTATATACACTAAGTTGTATTTCTTTTGTATTGATTTCACAAAATATGTTAACTGTCTGAAAAGTTCAACAATAGCACTAGCAGCTGGTAAATTAGACCCTTTGTATTTAATCTAATTCAAAACAGCATTTTGTAATTTAGATTCAAATTCTAATTGCTTTTCAAGAATTTTGAGATACTAAAAAGCCATTGCAGACTAATTAGACAAGTTTGGCAGTTTTTCATTATTAGACAGTATTAGCCCACCTTTTTGGCAAAGATCAAAATATCTGCTTGGAACAGGGAAAGAAAAGTCAGCACCCCAAGATGAATGCAGTTTCTGAGAGCACAGTGTCTGCATCTTCATGCCCATATTTGTCACATAGCATATTATTTTTGGTCTAGCTTCAAAACCACTAAGAAAGGAGATTTTGCATTTCTACTCTGGAGACTGTTTTTTAAGGTAGGAGATCTCCTGTCAGCTGGTGGTTTGAACAGAAATGATAGTCAATAGCTTGATATAATACATTATATTTACACCTCATTATTATGTTTGTAAAAAAGAAAGGATTAAAAGGTGGTTTCTGGTCATTAGGGACATGGCTGAAATATAAGGACAGAAACATGCTTTCACATGCAAGAAAATACATGAGAGATTCATATTTTATAATTAAAACAAAACAAAAACAATAAAAATTCATAAAGTTAAACAACAGGAAAGGAACTAGGAGTTATATTACACAACATATTATTTCAGTTATATTATTGCAGTCAATTGTTTCAGAAACATTTATATGTGCAGTGTTTGTTAAAAAACAAAAGCCTAATTTATTAGGCACTTTGCATCCAGCTAGCACTTCTATGGGAATCCAGTCTCCTGAACAGAGCAGTTGGTTGCCATCTAAATGATGACAGGAGTCTCCATTGCAAGATTCCTTACAGTGATCCTCAGCTGGATCAGATGAGACTCCCCGGACTGCTGGTCTGATGAATTCCTATATCTCACTGGGCCATGATCCTGTGTGACCACTCCAGCACATACATGACCCATTTTTACTGTGTCTTATACCACGTAAGAAGTATTTTATTAATACATCAACTATTTATGAAAGTCCATCCTATTGACCATCTCTGCCTCTGCAGGAATAGCACCTATTGACAACCCACAATACCTCCTTACCTTTGGTCAATTTTGCAGCAGGAACTTCCCAGCAGAGTCCCTGAGACAGCTGGACTGCCCAGAGAATATTTGTTAGCATACCAAAGCACACAAGTAGTGCCAGTCAACAGGTCTGAGACCTGCCCAGGGGAATCTTTGGGACAGTCTGAAATGCCCACCTAGGTTTTTCCTCCACCAACAAGTCAAATGCTGCTTCTAAGTGGTGCCACTTTCTCTCACATTAATCTGTTGTCTCATTCTCCACTCTGCCTGGCAGAGAAGGACCTGGGAGTCATGGTTGATAGTCAGCTGAATATGAGCCAGCAGTGTGCTCAGGTGGCCAAGAAGGCCAACAGCATCCTGGCTTGTATCAGAAACAGTGTGACCAGCAGGGCTAGGGAGGTGATCGTCCCCCTGTACTCGGCTCTGGTGAGGCTGCACCTCGAGTACTGTGTTCAGTTTTGGGCCCCTTGCTACAAAAAGGACATCGAGGTGCTCGAGAGAGTCCAGAGAAGGGCGATGAAGCTGATGAGGGGCCTGGAGAACAAGTCCTACGAGGAGCAGCTGAGGGAGCTGGGCTTGTTCAGTCTGGAGAAGAGGCTCAGGGACGACCTTATTGCTCTTTATAAGTATATTAAAAGAGGCTGTAGTGAGGTGGGGGTTGGTCTGTTCTCCCACATGCCTGGTGACAGGATGAGGGGGAATGGGCTAAAGTTGCGCCAGGGGAGAGTTAGGTTGGATATTAGGAAGAACTTCTTTACCAAAAGGGTTGTTAGATGTTGGAACAGGCTGCCCAGGGAAGTGGTGGAGTCACCATCCCTGGAGGTCTTTAAAAGACGTTTAGATGTAGAGCTTAGGGATATGGTTTAGTGGAGGACTGTTAGTGTTAGATCAGAGGTTGGACTCGATGATCTTGAGGTCTCTTCCAACCCAGACAATTCTGTGATTCTATGATGCTGTGATTCATGCAGATAACGTAATGAGATGTTCCTGGACCTCCAGTGTATTAAAGCCTAAGTGCTCTGGGTGCACATAGTCACAGCCCTAACACCATCCCACCCCCATACTATATTATAGGATGAACTTGATCTTCACCCTTGTATCACACTTATCACTTAAATTCATAACTCTAGCCACCAATGTGGAAAAAAAAAAAAAAAAAAAAGAAAGAAGCTTAAACAGAAGCTTAGAAATGCTTTCAGAAACATAATTGTAAATTCCAAAAATATTTCAAATAATAATAATTTTAAAATATTACTTATATTTCAGTCAAGACAGAGGTCCCAACTGAAAAAATGAAGGTCTGCTATATCTAGCCCTCCAAAGCGACAGTAAGCAAACACAGATTTGCCAAATTAATAAAATTTTTTTAGCTTTTCATTTCTACTGACCTTCCTTTCTCCCCCTCCTTCAATATTCTTCTTTTTTTTTTATTTCTTTCTGGGAAACCAATATTACACTCACTGAGAAAGAACTTCATTTTCACTTGAACACATGACTATGCATGCTGAGGAAGAAGTGATATCCCTGTTAATTAAATCAGTGTTGGGAATGAAAAATGTAAAATTCCTACAGTTTCAGCACAAAGTTCCTCATCAATGAACTAGTGGTGGGAGGAGGGCAAGTTCTTATCCCATTTACCGAAACTGGTTGCTTGTCAAAATTACTTTTGTCTTGAATATTGTGTAAATATGTTAAACTGAACTCCGAGAAAAGACCAAAGATACAGGGGAATGCCTTCTCCTGAGCTTCAAAGAGGTTCTTATGGCAGGAATGAAATTCAAAAGGAAAAAAAAAAAAAAAAACACAAAAAAACCTCAATCAATTAAAATGAAGTAGTTTTAATTAAAATGTTTCATGGAAAAAAAAAAAATATATATACATAAAAAACTATACATATATACAAATTTATGCATACATGTATATTTACACTTCCATTCAGCTATGGAAAACAACAACAAAAAGAAACAAATCTTCCCCATTCATTCACTCACCAATAAAAAATAGCATAGATTCCTGTGCCGGACAGTGAAAACAAACAAACAAACAACAACAAAAACAGCAAATTCAAGAGCGTTTCATAGGTCAACGGCATGAACATCCATAGTGACGAGCTTGCGGATGCTTTAGTGAGATAATGTTTTTTCATTGCCTGTTTTCCTCAGCAAACACAGCATATTCAATGAGATTGTCTGTGTATGTCAGTATGACAGTGCTTCCAGAATTTTTTCTACATGGTGGCTGAATTTAGCCTTCTTTGAGAGATAGCAAGACATTTCCAATAGGTTAAGTGCCTAAAGTGCTGGGAAAATGGGCAGCCAGAATAGAAAAGGGACTTAAAATACTGTCCTAACAGAAAGACTTTAGGCTGTAAATAAAGGGCATGATACACAAAACTTGAGCCTGTCTGGGGGAGAAATCTGTTATGAAAGAATGTTGATTGGTATTTCATAATATAAGGTATAATTTGACATTTCTGTTAACTCCTAAGAGTTAGGGTTACTTTCCAAAACCACAGGGGTGACAAGAGAGTGGAAAAATTATTTAAGATTGGAGTCAGACTTAATAATTTACACTTTGCATAAAAGCTAGCATGAAAAAAGTATTTAACTTGAGACCCTTGAAAAACAGGAATCATCAGGCTTGAAAAAGAGCCATCATCTGAACAGTTGCAAGAGAAATATCCTGGTCAGCTCTAACAGTTGTGTCTAAAGATTTCAATACCACAAAACACTTAAAAAACACAAGATGTAGTTTCTCAGCTAAGAATGGCTGAGACAATAAATGGCTGAGAAAGATGAAGTGTCCAAGAAATTTTTTGATAGGAAAATTTCCATTTAAAAATATCATTTTAGTAAAACAAAAATACAACAAAGATCACATTGATTTCCAATAAAGTTTTTCTAGGAAAAAATAAAAAGTTAAACCCCTGATAAAGTTTCAAATGCCTCCTTTTGACACTCTGAAAGCAAAACATTTTGATTTTTTCATTACAAATGAAGCCTCTGGCTTCTCTTTCTTTCTTTCTTTCTTTCTTTCTTTCTTTCTTTCTTTCTTTCTTTCTTTCTTTCTTTCTTTCTTTCTTTCTTTCTTTCTCAAAATCATATTAAAATTGTAGGATATTTTACAGTTTAAAGGTGCAAAGCAATACAAAATTTTTTCTGTGCACAGGTTTCTTCCTTGTTTCTTTGTTTTGTTTGCTTTTTCAGTTTTTTTTTACAGTACATTTTATATTTTTTAAATTTCATTTCAATAAAAATGAAACCAAATTCTGCAGTCTCCTCAGACTGTCTCAAATCTATTTCCTGAATCACCTTGAAAACTATACCTAGGCAGACTGCCTAAGTCGAGTTACATCCTAACATATCTTCAGCAGTGTCACAACGGCTCTTCATGTAAAAACATACAAAGAAGTCTTAAAAAAAATCTTCTGAAGATGAATAAGGAAAAAAAAAATTTCTCCACCTGAACTCTAGGGTTATACATCACTTTGGAAAGCCATAAAATATTTTTCCTAGCAGTAAATTAAGCACTGGAGAAGACGTCTTATGAAAGCTAGAGCAGGTGTCTGACAAGAGGCATACTTCTTCCAAGAGCACTGAATCATCTGGCACAAGAAAAGTCATATGCCTCCCTTTCCCTCCATTAGATGTATGTATGAAAATGACACATTAATCTATATCTTCATCTTGTAGGTATTAAGAGTCTGGTTTAGAGAACACTCACAAAGCTTTCTGAAGTATCCTTTGGCTAAGAGATGGTACAGAAGTACTGAATAATTATTTTATGGGAAAAAGTAGTGGTTGATTTTTCAAAAAATGTGAACATAAATGCTTGTGTCAAGAGAAAAAGAGAGAGAGCGAGTTTAGATAGACAGTGATATACATGTGTGTATATATATATACATTTATAAAGCTGACTTGTCTATGTAATTCCAAATTTAATATTTATAAATATTCACAAACGCACACATACGTATGGTGTGAATGCAGACCTCCTAAGCAAAATAACACAGTGCAGATATCAAAAAGGACCTTAGTACCCTGTCCTTTCTGATTAAATAGAGTCCATGCTGCTTACCAACAGATAAGGAAAGCAAATCCACTCCTGTTGCTGTGATCAAACAAGGACCCCTGAGCTGCCTTGTTTTAACACATCACTGCAGGCAGCAAACAAAATCAGTAAGGTTTTAAAAGGAAACTTGTTAGCATATTTTTTGTCTCTCCCACACATTATGTACACACTAACACATATAAGAGAGACCATTCAAAGTCATAAGGAAATTGTACCATTAGAAATCACATTAAAGACAACAGAAAGTATCAGAAAAGCTTTGACACAACTTTTACACATAGCAATAGGAAAGGACATGTCCAGCTGCTGCTCTGGCTACAGTGGAGATGGTCCTATGCTATGTACTTGCACAGATTAGCATCTGGTGAAGGAATTTTATCCTTTTCACTACTACCATGTACTGCCTGATACTAAATGAATAAGTGTACCCAGATATTGTATAGTCTCTGAGTGCTTTTGTTTTGAAAATATTACAATTAGTTACTTAGGTGGCAATTATCAAAGCTCTAACACATCTCCCACGTTGCTCACATAAGAAGAATGAGATTAATATCTCCATTTTATATTTGGACTACAAGCATCTCCAACTCAGAAAATCATCCTAGTTTCCCTTCATAGCACCTGGACGGAAACAAGCAATTTTACCTCCCCTACTATCATGGTATAATGCATTATAAACCAGGACAGAATAATCTACTGGATAAACAAATGTGCTAGCACTTTCTCAGTCTCTCTTCAGTTTCTAACCTGCACTGTTAAGATATGTACAATGGTATATTTTAGTATATGTATTATATGTATTTAGAATATGGTATATAAAATGGTTATTTTAGCTTGGTGTGAGCTTTCTGAGGGGAAGAGTTTTTGAATGAGCACAGGGTTGTAGCAGCCCTGATGTGCACACCTGAGAATGGCAAAGGTGGAATTGGACATATTTCCTGCCCTTCTGTCTACACCTAGATGATCATTCCCCATATGTGGCCAAGGCCAGTGTAGCAGAATTACTTGAGTCTACTTGTGTACTGGCATGTAGACTGGCTGGGAGCTGGCAAATGTATTACTGAAAAACAGTTCTCTTGCACATGACATTTCTCTCATAGCGTTTGGCACAATATGCTATTAAACATACAGAACTTATATCATACTGCATGCACCAAAGAACTTGTCTCAGTGTTGCTTTCTGATGCACAGAGCCAGAGCAAATGGTCACTGAAATGCTGTTTATTGAATAAAAGCAATAGCGGGGACCACAGCTTCCTATCTAAAAATGTCAGGCTCTATTAAACAGTGCCAGTCTCTGTCAGAGAAAGAGTGACTTCAGGCCTGAATCTCTGTTCACATGTGACTAGAGCTATGGGAATAATTGATTTTACAGTTCAGTGCCAGAACTGGGAAAAAGGAACATGTTAGGTCAACTCAGAAAGAATTTCCTTGTTCATAGTGAAATGAAAGACTTTTTTTTTTTTTTCCTAAGGCAGTTTTAAGAATTACTGCAAGTTATCAGATTATTCTGGTTTAACAAGTCAAGATCTATCAATTAAGCACCACAACAGACCTTGTATACCCTCTTAACGAACTACAGATATGAATTAAAACATACTTTAAACTTTTTCGTGTTGTGAAGCTAGATAAAGAACCATGTCCTAAATCAGTTAACTTAAAACGGCATGCCATAATGATGTCTAATATAGGAAACAATAAAGAATAGGATGCAGAAAAGGTGTTCCTATGGGAAATATTTTCCAACCTACTGTAATAAATGCCTGTTTCACAGTTTCCCACAAAGGTAGTAGACTGAACTCAGTGATCCTATCATCTGTGTGGATGTGTAGATGTGGTGTTTTGGGACATGGTTTAATGGTAGTGACCCTGCAGCCCATGGGTCCCACATGGAGCAGATCTCCAGATCTCCACGCTGCAGCCCCCCCATGGGTGGAGGAGCCCCCGGTGGAGCAGGTGGATGTGGCCTGGAGGAGGCTGTGGCCCATGGAGAGCCCCCACAGGAGCAGGGGGTCTGGGGGGAGCTGCAGCCCACCCGTGGGGGACCCGTGCTGGAGCAGTTTGCTCCTGGGGGATGGACCCCATGGGACGGAGCCGTGTGGGAGCAGTTCCTGAAGAGCTGCTGCCTGTGGGCAGGCCCCACAGGCTCAGTTTGGGAAGGACGGCATCCCGTGGGAGGGACACCACATGGAGTGGGGTCACAAGTCCTCTGAGGAGCAGCTGAGGGAACTGGCTTGTTGAGTCTGGAGAAAAGGAGGCTATAATCAAAGAGGAGGTATAAAATCAACTTAGTGGTTCCATTACAGAAGTCCACTTCTAGCAACCTAATTGATTTTGTTTATTCAGCGGAGCATAACGATGAAAACTTATCTTGGGCCTTGTGAAATTTCACAAGAAACTGTGCTAGAGTTGCAGTAAGACCTTGAGACAGCAACAAACAACGCTGGCATTTTAAACCTAAAAAGAACATACACTTTGCACCTTGCTACTCCCTTAAAGTAAAATTTTACTCAGCTACAAGTACATGTATGTTCATAAATGGACGAAAAGGTAATTACTTCCAGTGGTAGAGCACTAACTTGCCATAAGAAAAAAAAAAAAAAGAAAAAAAAAGAGAAAAAAAGAAAAAAAGAAAAAAAAAAAGAAAGGAGGAGGAGAAGGAGGGGGAGAAGCAGAAGCAGAAGCAGGAGCAGAAGAAGCAGAAGAAGAAGAAGAAGGAAAAGCGGAAGAAGAAGCAGAAGCAGAAGAAGAAGCAGGAGAAGTAGAAGCAGAGGAAGCAGAAGCAGAAGAAGCAGTAGAAGCAGAAGCAGAAGCAGAAGAAGAAGAAGAAGAAGAAGAAGAAAGAAAGAAAGTGATAGGAGGAACAGGTTTTCTGAGCCTTACAGCATTTGTTTACATCCTTATGAAGCTACAGGTCTGAACCATGCTTTAATCAAGACCCGGAGACCCATTGGTATGAGCTGTGGGGAATATATTGCAACACCACATGTTGACAATAAGCAACCAACAAAGCCTGTGAACTATTTTAATAGAAAGGGACCGGGGACATGATCTTCTTGGGATCTGTGATATGTTGTCATTCCTGCCTATGAACAGGACTTTTATGATTTGTACCATGTGCTTTTTAGTCCACTTTTATGGCTGGAAATCACATTGGATCCTCTCTTTCTAATTCCATTTGCTTGGACTCTGAAATGACTTTATAATGGATATTTGGAAATAGCTTCTCAGTAGGTCATTTTAGTATTTAATTACACAGTCTTAGAGGAGAAAAGAGAGATAGAGCTAATCATGCCCACCCAAAGGTTTTATTACTTGCCCAGAGTTCAGTGTGGAAATCTCCATAATCAGGGCTATTGCTGCATGCAGGCTAATTAGCTTCTTCACAAATGCAGATGCAAATGAGAACAATCACAACACTACAGATCTCTTCTTAAACTTGGCAGCTTTTAACATTAGAAACACTGTCAAACAATGGCTAAAGAGGAAATATCTACTTTCCATTTGGCAGTGACAAATTACTTCAACCTTTATGGATTCCTCTTTTTTTTTATTATTATTTTTTTTTAGCAGTCTAACATAGCAGTCTAACATTTTGTTACTAAGGCAAATTTTTTGTTTTATTATTTCTTCCAGTCTGTTATACAGTCACGCCATTACCAAGTAGGTTCCTATGAGTCATGAGCAGGTGGGAAGCAATCAAGTCTCTTTTGATAGCATTATTATTTTTTATTATTATTTGCAAATGTTCTCGCATATCCCCTTCTTTCTACTTGGTTCACAGTCAACTTCTCATTTTCCCTCAAAGGTGTGGGCAAAATATGCTGTTCTGTATATGCTCTGTCAAACTGGATCAGAACTGAAGCCCAAAAAGTCTTGTGTTTTAGAACCAGCTGTAGTTAACTGCCAAATACTCACAGGAGAGACAGATGTAACCAAAAGAAAACCCAAATTTAAGCTCTGACAATTTCAGAAATTGCATGCCTTTAGGCAAAATCTAAAAATGCCCAAATACTGGTTTATGCAGCACTCCTCACAGTGCCCTTGATTTTTGAAGAACGTGCAGTCATTTTCACAATCATGGCAGACCCTCCTAAGATCATACAAGCACCTTCCAGATATGTGTTATTCTGGCTATAATAGGTCTATAAAACTGGAGGTAAAAATCCTGTTATTAGTTCTAAATATGCTACTTTTCGACTTCATGGAATTTTGTCTGTTTTTGTATTGTGAAAAACAATGAACATACGATGTTTTGCAAGATCCTGCTCCAAGGTTTGCTGTAAATAAGTTTCCTTTCCCAGCTATTTTGCTGAAGATAATTCTATGGCTCTGAGAATTCCATCACTCACATAATTCAAGTTTTCAAAGTGACCAAGTGAAATCTATTGCATTTTTCTCATAGCAATGTTTCAAAACCTTTTCTTTCTGGAGTATTATTTTATTTCAACCAGCTACACCCCAAAAGAATTATTTACAGCCCTGGCTGCAGGACCCTTCCTTCTTGAAAATAATTAGTCTTCACAAGAATTGCTCTGCTCGAGCCTACGTGCTATGTGGCTGGTCTCTGTTTTCTTTGACATAGAGGGATGTGGTTTCTATGCCTTTTGCTTCCAAAAAACAACTCAATGCCTAATGCTGTCATTATGCTGCATTTCTGAAGTCTTCACTTATGACATACTCAGGCACTGAATCATTTATACCTCTTTGACATGCATGCAAACATACCTCAAATTGCAAAGCCAATTATAAAACAATATACTGGCCTTTTTATCACTTCAGAAATCCACTGTTTCTATTTTAACACTGAAACAGAAGTAATGGCTAATCAGAAACTTTCCTGAGTACGTTACTTTAAGGCAATTATATTAATTTGGTATAATTTACTGCAACAAAACAGGGATTTTTTGAATAGCTGGAGCTGTATAAATTTGCATAAGTATTATATTTTCACAGGTTCATTTTCCTAGCTGAGTAGATACCTCCTGTATTATGCATAGTACATATTCCAGCCCTCAAGTCATTTACACTTAAAGACAATCAAATTTCATGAGCCATGAGTAGTTTACCATTTATTCTGCAGGCCATCATTTTATGGTTTTAAATAAAATATTTCTAGTCAGTTTAGTAGATGAGAAAGGGGAGGTTGACTGGTAGGTCTGGAGACTCAACCTGTATTTGTTTACAAGAAAGCATAATGTGTAGAGCAGAAACATTGCTTTACCATCCCCAGGAACAAGACTCAACACTGCTTTGGAGGAACCCCTCTGTCCTATTTATGAGGACTTTACCCTTGCTTCAATCAACACTTTCCTCCAATGACAGTTAGAGCTGGTTCCAACAGGAGTTACAGATTGCTCCAAGAACTAACAAGAAACCTGTGAGATGATAATGATTTTCTTGGGGGGTTCATCAGTGAGCAGACATATAATGGCCTCTGTTCTCCTTATGGACTTTTCTTTCATGTTGAATCATAGAATCATAGAATAGTTTGGGTTTGAAGGGACCTTAAAGATGATCTGATTCCAACCTCCCTGTCCTACTGGAAGTCAGAGGCTGCAGAGTGAAAGATACTGCAGCTCTTTAACACGCTTCATGACACAGCCAGCTACCTAGAGATGGTAGTGTCTCAGTGAACAGACACCATCAGTGCACCCAGCCCCATTCAAATACCATGCTGTGTTGCTGGATCAGCAGAGGCAAACATTACTGTAAAATAAGACTGCCTGGAAGATTGATTTCTCCAGATTTATGCCAGTGATGGAAGCAGTGTAAGCTTACAGGCATACTGAATGTGTCTAGCTTACCCTATATAAATGTCTAGACATAGATTCTCAGATATCCATATGACTCACTGCTTGAATAATCACAAACATTTCTCATCTATGTAAAGATGCGGAGATATGGATTTGTTTGGTTTTGGTTTAGCTTTTTTTGTTTGTTTTTAAAGCGTCCTCAGTCTTCTACAGTCTTCTTAAACAGTCCCAGTACTTCTACAACCATCATTTTCCCTTGTTGTCTGTGTTCTACTTATCCCAGCCCACCCAGGTTCCCCAGATCTACAGAGTCCATTTTGACAAAAGAGCCTTTATTTTCAGCTCATTTCAGGCCAATTCTTACTCAGAAGCTGAAAATCTTTTTGTTGCAGGTCCACTACTGGAAGTTAAGTAATCTTTGATGCTGGTTCTGCTCCCTCTCACAAACCCTCCTTCCAAATTAAGGAATTAACATTTACAAACTATATAAGCAGTCTTGAGCCTAGCATACCAAGGTATCATTATGGTCAAAAGCATACACTTGAAATGCAAACATTGCAGTCAAAGTGGTAATTATTACTAAGGTAGTAACAGATTTACTGGCTGAAGAATTTCTTTAGAGTTATCAGGAACATTAAGTAGGAAGAACATAAAAGCCCAAGTCACATTTGCCAAAGTACCTAATAGCTGAATTCAACTCTCCTAGCTATTGCCGTCTGATCATTTAGTGTAAATAAGTGATAAAGTCTCTCTCTAAAGCCAGCTTGATTCAGATAGGCTATTTAACTTCTGTGCAGGCAAACACTCCTATGCTCAAGACTTCTTCGATTTAGAAAAACAAATTTAACTGAACGCTAAACTAAGTGTGATAAATTGCAAATACAGTAGTTCTGATTTCATGGTTTTACGCCAACTTTTTGCCCTTCCTTCCTTCAAGCATTAAGAGCATTGCTGTCCTTCAAGCATTCTACCCAGCAATTGTTTATTTTTTTGCCACCCATCAAAACACTGAAATACAGACTCTAAACATATGTTTAAGTCCAGACAACTTCAGGGGATTTTGTTCTTGTATTAAAGGACTTCTACATTTTTTTCTTATCTTATCCATGAAGCTCCAAAAATGTTTTGTCTATACTGGCTAAAGCTTTGACAATTGGTATTCACTGGAAAGACTTTTGAGAATCATACACTGGCCCATCTCTGTTCACTCATCCCCTTGTTTTCTGTTTGTCACATTGTTGAAGCTTGTCAGATCCTCAGAGAACTTGTAAGACCACTGGACCAGAGAGAGTTGCTTGTACACAGGCTGATGCCAAAAGGACTGCACTTCCAAGTCTTCCTCTCAAGCAATGCACCAAAATTTATAATTCATATTAGTTGTGAAACTGATTCTTGGGTCATTATGACTGGCATGGTCGCTTTGAACAGAGGTACAAGCTTTTGCTGTCACTCGAGGATTTGTTTCCACAAAACATGACAAAGTGGTTGGAAAAAGAGGGAAGCTCTTTTCTTATTCCCCAGTCCATGAGCTGCTGTCTGGGACACTTGCCAATAGCAAAGAGTTAGTTTCCAGATGATGGATCTCGACTGTGCTGTTGTTGGCATTTGTGCTCCTGTTGGAAAGACCGTCAGCTCAGAAGCTATGAGACTTGATTAGGTCTCCTTTCACGAACTCTCTCACCATCAGTCAGTGGGAATTATTGTAGTGTTCTTTAGGGCATATGAAGATAATTTTTCAACAAACTACCACTGGGAAAAGTACTGAGAAGAAGGAAAAACTGAATTATAGAGCGCTCTACCAAAGGAAGAGCCAAGTCCACTTCCCAAACTGAAGCGTAGAAAGGCTCTTCCTGCTGCTTGTGTACTCTGTTTTAGGGCAGAAGGAAAGAAACATCTGTCTCAATCCCCCTCCTATAAACTACCTTGAAAAATCAATGCTAAAATCTGTAGAAAGGGAAACTTTTAATTGGAAGGATGTCGGTCAAATGAGTGACAGTACAAGCCACTTCGGTGGATTTCAGCCCCCAAGTAAGACATTACAGTTGATAATAAATAATAAGCCTAATAAATTCTTCAGTATATAACTTTAATCGTAGCTATGAAAGAAAAATAAATTCTCCATACTGAGTATGCCTTTTATCACTTTACTTACAGCTACTCTAAATTAGCTACATAAAACTTTATTTTAGTTGCACAACTATAGGTGTGATTAACTCTTTCACAGCAATATGCAGGGAAACAGGTAAATTTGTAAATACATGTAGGATGCAGCAGTTTAATTCTCTCCAATACATACATGTCATAGAAAAACAGCAAAATACAGGCATGAAAAATGGAACTTCCACTGCAAATTCCATCAATTTTCAAAACGGATTTTCTCCAGAAGAAAACTCTATCGCCACCCTGGCTGAAGTCTCACAGGAATCTTTGGATGCTTTCATGACAGTGAAAGCCAACGTGAAAAGACGGATAAATTTTTTCAACATCGCATTTTATGCCTAATCCCAATTTAATCCCTGTTTTGAACTCTACCATAATGCAGATCATTGCTTTGCTGTACTCTGCATATGCCAGGTCAAACACTAAGAGCCACAGAAAAGAAACATGCCAGTGATTAAAGAAACCAGTTAGTGTCACATTATTAGATAGCGTGTTTTCTGCTAGAGCTAGGAAATCATTTACAGTTCTTTCTAAAGATCAGCCATTTATCTTCAGGCAACTAAAGATTAAAGACTTCATCAGTAATTATCACAAATGGTGCCCTCAGCACACTGATTAAAGATACTTGTCATTATACCTTATAAGGAACAGTACATCAACTCTTACTATTTCAGAATAATTATGTGGTGGACATCTGCTGGAGTTCCAATCACAACTAGTCACCATTTGCATAACCAAGACACTGAAGGACTCCTGCTCCTTTAAAACCACACATTACAAATGCACACCAAGGCATGAGAGATGCTTTTCGTATCTGGCCCACTCCAAAAAAACAAAAGCCTGAGACCAAAAGAAAGTGGTTTAAATTTAAATTTAAAATCCAACTCCTGGCTCTGCACAGATCAACCCAAAAGTTTAGACCATGTGACTAAGTGCACAGTCTAATTGCTTCTTAAATACAGACAGGCTTGGTGCAGCGACTAAGGGGAAGGTGACTTGGACATGTGTGGAAGGTTTCAAAAACAAAATAAAACAAAAAACCAACAAAACAAATCAAACAACAACAACAAACACTAAGGCTTAAACAGGTTCAATTATTATAACTTCTCTGTTGAGATAAGCAAGGAGGAAACTGTCACTGGTGTTCAGAAGTCAGTTGTGGGGAGCTAGGGAAACTGCACACATACAGACCAGAACTGCTCGCATTTAATTAGTCTCTTCCCTGAGAAGCTGGAAGTGCAGATTGAGAAGCCTTCACGATCTATCACAAAGCAGTGGCACGTAAGCAGCCTGAATGCAGAAGATTAAGACAGTAAGTGGCAAGAGGAGCTGATGATTGATATGAACTTTCTTTAGAAATGAAGGCAGTAACTTGCACTTTCAATAAGGAAAAAGCAAACTGAGTACATAAACTAGCTGAGAACTTGTACAGTCAGTCTATGGACCTATAAAGAAAATTAGCTCTCTGATGGATCCACATGTTTTATGAGGAACAAAGAGGTAAAATAGGTTGTATGACCTAGAGATTATATGTCAAGGTAAGAGTCCTCTACTTCATACTCAAGAGACACTTGGAAAACATGACTTAGTAATATTAACATCAGATTTTAGTATAATTCATTCTTTTCTGGGGGCTTGACTGTAATGTAAATTTAGCTGCTACTCTACTGAAGCTAAATGTTCATATCCTGTCTGAACCATGCCTCTAGTCATCTGCTGAGTATGATAACACTAATAAAGAGAAAGCTTACTTTTGTGAGCAAGTCTGCTTCGTGATATTGGAGAGTTTATGGAACCTATGAAATTGGATAAATTGCTGAGTTAGTGAGTGCTCCAGAGATACCGAAACACCCACTTGCTGTGGTTTTAAACTATGGAGCTCCTAGACCTAGGAAGAGGACACAAAAGGAATGATTTAGGGTTCCTATCCGTTACGAGCTTCCACTCAAATGGAAGCATTCTGGAATAATAATCAGTATGCAAATGAGGGAAAAAAAAAAAAAGCTATTTTCAGTTTACTCACAGTAGGTAAACCTAAAATAATGGAATGTTACCATTGTTTCCAGTGTTTCAGGAAACTGAACCAGGCATCACATAGAAGACAGATAGCCAGGAGATGCTATAACCATGTATATAACATGTATATAACCAGCAGAAACTTTGCAGAGATGAAATACAAAACAAACCAAATACAAACAAACAAAAAACAAAACAAAACAACAACAACAACAAAAACAACAACAAAAGAGGATAGACCAAAGTAAACTGCTTTACAGCATTATATGACATATATATGACTACATAGTAATATGACTACAGAATTATATGAAGTGTATTAACACTCATTTTTTCCATGCCCTGCTGCCCAGTGAAGCCTTAGAAGATGAGATATGTTGATGGTTCTAGACCAGACTTTAAATGGTTGCATCAAACCAAAGTTGCTTACAAATAAAAAGTGTGGTGGTATAACTTGAGTTAAAGTATTTAACAATTACTGATTTGGACACGCAATAGACGAGGTCTGACCAAAAATATACAAAGAGGAGTAGAGAGTTCTGGGGGTTTTGTGTAATGAAAAGGGTGGAATCTATTCTAATCTCCACTGAAGGTGACTACATAATTCCTGAAAGATGGACAAGTCTACAGTCCAGTTAAAATTATCTTTAACAAACACATTCAAACAACCTGGAGAGAAATCTATGCAGTTGTTCAGAGAAGTAAACTGGACCGAGTATAAAGTGTTGCAACACAGCACAAAACAAAATTACTTCTCTTCCTGTAATTAGTTATGGTTAATATAAACTTCAACATAAAATAGCAGTTAGTCAAAATGCCCTCAGTTGATGTTAGGCTTACCTCCACAGCAGTTCCCTTTCTAGATCCTAATTTGTATTTTTTACATGAACAAAGAGAAGTAGTCTTCATTCATTATCATGCATCAAATATAGTATGTGCAAAAAGGCCATCACGGTCTATTACATTAAAATGCTCAGATCAAGAACAGTTGTCTTTCTCTCCATATACATGTTTCTCAGGCTAAGCAAACACACATCTGACCATGCGGAGGTGGAGTGTACAACATTATATTTCTGATTGTTCAGTGTGACGTTCAGATGACCTGCAGTGAAGCAGAGTGCTAAAGCTGGTTCATGATACAGTATTTTCACTTTAGCATTTAATAGGTCACCTGCTAGGATAATAATTGTGCTGCCATTTAAGAATAAATAAAGGTCTCTAGTCAAAGAAGATTAGTCAATGGAGATGGACAGAAAATAAGTTTTGCAGCCAAGGAAAATATTTGGGAAGGAAATAAAGTTTCCTAATCAACAATAGACTAGGATTTTTCCATGGAGACTGGAATAAAAAATGGGAGTGGTGTGTTAGTTTTCCCATTTATCATCTTAAAAAATAGATTTGACAAGAGGATAATGAAAAGTAGGAACCATGCTCCAAAGTATCTCTCTTGTATGATGTACTGAGACATACAGTGATAAACACTTGAATCAGTTATTTAAAGCCATGTGATGGGAACGTTTACCAGAGAGACATAGGTTGAGGTCAATTTGTTTGCCAACAGCATAGTGTGACCCAACAGCTCAGATGGCAGCCTCAGGCCAAACATTCTCTCAGTCTGGGTTAATTCCCTGACAGTTCTCCACCAACTGCCTTAGGCTAGCACGTTTTTAATACTTATGTAGAAGAGAACAGCTCTGACAGGAAAGTTTGAGGGAAGTTGAGGGCAGCATGTTAATCAGAATCTTTGAATCAGGGTTTCCCAACAATGTGATGATTCCAGTGTTCTAGGTTGAATTTCTAGATCTGATATTTCTAGATCTGGGGAAATATTTCTGACCAAAATAAATAGATAAATGACAAAAGAAACACCCCAAAGCTAGCACTTTCCTCCAATCAAAATCCAATTATTCATTATTTTCCAAACAAGCAACTTTGTACTAAAAATTGCACAACAAGCTCTGCTCATCCCCTGCAGTAAGTAGTAAGATCAAAGGCAAACACTAACTAAGAAATCTGCCTTGAGTAAGGCAGTGTACATAACATCCCTTCAGCAACATACACAGTACTCATTCCTTGATATTTCAGACATAAACCCTTCCAGGTTTCCTTCCTGACGCCAGCTTTGACCTGCTGCTAATTACAGCATCCTTAATAATGACTCAATTCCTCTGCCTGGAAAGCAAGGATCTTTTACTGAATTTCACCCTAAAGCAGACATCTAGTTAAGTGAATTCAACCTTATAAGTCCATTGTTTATCAGGGGAATATCCACACATCCCGAATTTTTCTGAGATGGTTGGTATAGGTGGGGTCTGAACATCCACAAATTGTGTATCCAACTGCCAGGTAGTTTATACAGAAATGTTTGAAGGGTTCTTCTGTAAAGAAACTCTCTGTACTAGAGACAAACATTCTTCCAAGATAATACAGATGTTGTGTGACCAAATGGAAGTGAGGTATTATGGTCCCACCCTCCTTACCTCTGATGAAGTAGGTTTGCAGTAGCCAGCTCCAAACACTAGATTTTCTAATGACATACTGGACTGGTCTGGTCCCGCATCCAGGTTGCCTTTACCAAGCCATGATCCTTTCCCTGGACGAGCAAAACTAAAAGAAGAAGAAATGAGAATAAAAATAATCAGAGCAGTAATGTTACAGAAGAATCTTTTCCTTCCTAATGCAGGTATTTATTTGTGGTTTGCGGTATTTATTTGTTTATTTATTTCAAGCTGACACCATAAGCCCAGACACCATGTTTCCCTCATTAAATGAATATTGTCCAGTATGTACTGGCTAAAATTATGTGAATGGAGCCTTATTTCTTGGCATTCAGTCCAATTGCTTGCGTGTTATCCTCAGTCCTTCCTTTGTTGTCTTACAGTTCTTTTTCCAGACTAACATATCAACAACACAAACTTTCCATCTACATAGATAACACTCTCATCCAGCTTCTCATCAGCTTGCATCTTGATTGATGAGGCAAATTTCTCTTTGGCTTTAACCATATCACCCTTCCTGTTTGAATTATCCATTATCTATGTTAATTATCAATATCCTTTATAGTTCATCCAAATCTTTTAGTACTAATTGGAAGCTCAGGTCCCAGTTCTCACTGTCCCAGGGCATCAACCTCTAGAATTATAATGAAAAACAAACAAACAAACAAACAAACCTGCATTTCTTTTTACTGGGAGCAGTTTGTTTTCTTGAACATGTTCTCCCATACCCATATGAAATGTAATTCTTATTCAAACCTTCCTCAGAATCCTGACAGGATTTAAGTTGTTTTACTGTTGAGGTCATTACCTCTCAGTGCTGACTCATGGCTACAGTGTTCCCTTCTGACCATATCTGCATGTTTCCTGTCTTATAGGATGAACCCCTTAATAGTGGAACACCTTTATTGGAGCCTATTCAGCCTTGAACCCACCAGAATCATGATTCATAGCTAGGGATCTTATTTGGGATTAATCTGACCCAATGTCCACATCCTCATTAATGATGTAGTCTGCCTTTATAGTTTCTGAAGAGGAATAGACATATCCAGGGGGTGAGTCATCTCCTTCTAAAGTAGTCGTATCAAATAGGTCAGATGAATCTCACCCTCGAAGTGCTACTTCTAATTGTGGACTATAAAGGGAGGCAAGGATGACTGTCTCATAAACAACTAAGGTTAGGTGAGATAAACTCCACTATTCGTCCCTGTGATAATGTGCTGCACATAAACTTTATCAAGATTTAGAGAGAGAAACCAGGCTATTTGTGGAGAATACAGTGAGTGAAATTACTGAGTCTAAATACTAATGCAGGCAATTATAATAGTTCTTAAAAAAAAAGCATGCAAACAAAAGTGGAAATGAAATAATGAACTGCACAGAAAAAACAAAAAATCCACCAAAATTGCTGTTCTTAATCAATGCAGAGGTAATGCCACTGAGTTTGTGCTATAGCTTTCAGGCTGGGATCACCATCCACTGTGAGATGTTGTACCCCTGCCAGCTATCCCAAATAACTCCTGTTCAGGAGACCTGTTGTCCTTGGAAGAACAAAAGCTTCCAAGATAGGGAACACACAAACACACACAAATTAAAACCATAAAGTGCCAGTAACAAAGGCTACAGGGCAGTGTTACTCATCCTGCCAGAATTTTCCAGCCTTATTCCCCTATGTCGATGTGTATCATGTGGCCATGTCAATTCAGATCAGCCATACTTCATGCAGTTCTACAGCTTTTTCAGTTTTAATGATAGATGCGAGTGTTGGCTGTTGTGCAGAAACAGAACAAATTAAAGGTGTCTTATGGTAAGGACACAAAACAAAAGAGAGGTACAGGAATACTTCCTATGACTTAGTAAAAAATGAGGTTTTGAAAAGAAGGGAAACTCAGTAACTTTTGGAAGAACAGAAAATTAATATCAAGCAAAACCAGGAACTGAAATTTTTCAGGTTGATCACAAATCCCTGCTTCCTCTCTAAGTCAAAACTACTATTTTTTTATATATCCTCAGGCATTCATATACTGACAAAAAGAACATCTCATAACGGAGAGGATGGTGTAGAAAGCTTTTGCATATATCTGAGCTTGTTTATGTATATTAATTGATGTGATCCAAGAAATTTCCAGTTGGCTGCTTTTAAGCAGCAGGAAGTCTTCCCATGTTATTTCCTACATGCTAAATTTAAGGCACAAATAAATAAATAAACTAAAGCAATTATGAAGAGCCAAGAGATAAATGCTGCTCAGAATAATTTCAGCTGTTATTGGGTGATGTTGTCTGCCCTGGTCTATTGGAAAGGCTCAGGAAGCAGAAATAAAAAATGATTGCTGTGGTATCAGAGAGAAGCTTAAACAAATGTCGCCTGCCCATGAAAAACTCATCATTTGAATATTCGCAAAGCTTTCAAAGGTTTTAAGGGAGAGAAAAGCACTTTTTAATGCCTTTTTTATTTATTTATCTTTTGCTTTTACAGCAGAGAAGGGATTTTAATCTGTTGGTTTTATGGAAATTGATCCCACATAGCACTGTAAAACAAAAACTGTTTTTGGGAAACCTGCCAAAATGTCATCTGTCTGTTGAGGAAAAGTTTAACTGGAAGGCTTACAGATTGTTGAGGTTCCCCTAATGCCTTCTGAAGCACATAATTATAGAATCATAGAAAATACTGAGTTGGAAGGGACCCAACAAGGACCATAAAGTCCAACTTATCACTCCACACAGGATCACCCAAAAATCAGACCATGTGTCTTGACAGCACTGTGCAAACACTTCCTGAGCTCCAGCAGGCTCAGTGCTATTATCACTACCCTGGGGTGCCTGACCACCTCATGGGTGCAGAACGTTTCCCTAACCCCCAGCCTGACCCTCCCCAGTCCCAGCTCCATGCCGTTCCCTCAGGTCCTGTCGCTGTCCCCAGAGAGCAGAGCTCAGCACCTGCCCCTCCACTCCCCTCATGAGGAAGCTGTAGAGCAAGACCTTGGGGCCCCAAAATGGGGGGTTGTACTGAAAAATAATAAAAAAAATAAAAATAAAAAAAGAAGTCTTGGCATCCTAAAATGATATTTAGGATTCTGAAATGAGAACTTGGACCCTGAAAAGAGGCTGTGGGTCCTTAAAAGAGGCTTTGAGCCCTCAAAATGCGTGTTTGTACTGAAAAGGAGGCACTGAGTCCAAAAAACTTGAGGACAATTTTAATTAGCAATAAAAAGCAGGTTCTTTTAATATTTTGCTTACTGTATTTATTTTTTTTTCCATTTATTCCAGAAACCATGCTCATTTGTATGAATATTGAACCCTGGTTATTTATGCGTCCTTTTGAACCATCTACTTAATAGAACTAATCTAACATCAACATTTAGAACCTCATCCTATATGCTAACCTTAGCTTTTATTCAGTCAGGATAAAGCAGTCAAGGAGTTCATGTGTGTATGTCAAAGTAAATGAACATGTGTGCAGCACTATTATTTTCAGTGAAAGAAACAATTTATTTTAGCTTTTGTTGAACTGTTCGTTTGATGATTTTAATCATGAGATATCTTTATCCATCAGAAGAGTCTCACAGCTCCTTCAGCAGCTATCTATGGACACATATAATAATGAACTGTCCTCGAAAAAACCCGTTTTTCTAGTAGTATAACCTGCCAGCTAATAGCAATCAAAATTTAAGAACTTTCTGACTCAGAGGTTATATTTGGGCAACTATTTCCAGCAGTCATGGTTATCTTCCATGAATTTCTGTCCATGCCTTTTTGATTTTTACTTTTGACCTCTGTAATAATTTTTTGGAATCAATTGCACATTGTAATATGTGCTGCACTTTATGCTTGTTTTGAATCTGCTGTTGCAGAATTGAATATGGAACCTTGCACCGCACAAAATGTTAAATTCCCTAGTTTTTATCTTCTGTGGACAATTCTTTAACATATAAATGAGATGACAGTTCCCTAGCACAAGGAATGGATTGTCATTGATAAATATTAATTAAATTAATTATTGAAGAAATTCAGAATAAATGCTCTAGGACATTTTAATAAAATAAAATATATTATTTGACATTAAAATGCCCCCCAAATGAAATAACTTTAATTTTATTTTTTCTTTTATTCACATTTAATTTTTCATTCATTATTTTAAAGATGAAGACTTTTTTTTCTCTCGGTAAGCAAAATTTAAATGCTTCACAACTTGTAATTTTCAGCAGAATGGGAAAAAAGTTATCTGTTATCAGATTTGAGTCTGAATGTTCACAAAAAAAGATTATCATGCATATGAATTAGTAAAACTGTAAAAAACAAGCACCCTCACATTTACAATTACAAGGAATTATAGTCTTATGTTTGAACTAGAGTGGAAGTTCAGGAAGGGAAATTGCATCCCATTTAGGCCACATTCTATAAAAAAAAAATCACTCTGTCTTTTTTCCCTGAGTCTCTTATGGATAAAATATCACTGATTTCAAAAATGAAAACTATAAGCAAGTTCCATAGTGGTAACAATATATCAAATTCTAACATAACTACATCTTCCACTGGCAGCATCACTTCGCATTTCACCACAAACTTCTGCCTCCCACAGACAGGAAAATATACATTGCACAACACCAATTTCCCTTACTGTTTTAACTCAAAACATTAATATAGCAAATTATTTGTGGCAAATTACTGCTGGCATACAGCCATAGAATACATGGGTGATCTGTTATTTGTTTTGTGAGAATAACAGTTGGATATTTGCAGGCTGTGCTCACCTAGCTATCTTACACAAGAAGTTTCACTAAGGTTATAATGAGTGACTGTGGAATATTCTGACATTCTTGGGTAAGACTGTTAAGAAATATTAAAATCACATTAGTAATGGATACAGATATTTGTCCCTGGATCCCAAATAGAGTCAGGGTGCAAACTGGTTTGAAACCGGTAGTGATTTTGATTGCTGGAAAATGCTGGTTCAGTTGCCCTGAACTTAACTTTAGTTGCTATAAAACTTGAAATTAGGCAAAGTCAGGTGGTGATATTTATTTATGTGGCTTTGTTTAGTTTACTTTAGTTTTGTTTTAATGAAAGCTTGACTCAAAAATAGTCAGGTGTTTTCCTTAAATGACTTCTTGGCTGGTAACTCAAGAGGATGGCATGTCAAAGTGGAAGTTTCTCTTTGCAGATGCATAATAAATAGTAACAAATAAAACAAAATTCAGAGGAACAATCGTGCAGCTATTATGCAAGAATTCTTAGAGAAAAAAATATGAAACTATTATTTAATAAACAAGTTATGGAAGCAATAGCTCTCTCCTGGATAAATATTCAATTTTCTTTCTACAGATTACTGGAAAAGTAAGTCATGACCTTTGCTACCCAGGATTACATCTGTTTCAGCTATAAGCTGCCCATAAGTAGGTGCCAGCTACACTCACAATTGTAGAAAAATTGACCTGCATAGTCTGCACCCAGAATTGAGGTGCACAGGGTAGAACAGTATGTATATCACACAGATATATCAGTTATGGTGCTTCGAAGGAAGAGGGGGATGCCTGAGAATAAAAGGTTGTAGTCATGATAAAATTACTCAAGGATGGCCAGGGTTGGCCTGATTCCTCAGTGCAGTGGAGCACAGCTGAATTAGGTCAGGGCTGAAATCTTTAAATACTCAATGTCCCTTTGATTATGCTTCCTCTTGCCACAGCAGAGCAAGCTCAGGGCACTACAAAATTCAGTATCTGCATCGTGGTTTCATTGCTTGCAAAAGGGGTACTATATTGTTTCCCCATCTCAGATCCACCATAAAGATTTACTGTTTCTTATTCAGTGATTTGGATATGGGCAAAAAAAAAGATTTTAATGTTAACAAGTCACAACTCTGAAGTCTACATTGCTTTCCACATAGATGTAGGTGTGAAGCTGGAGGAGAGGATAAAAATTGAGGAGAATTCAAACAGCTGAGGAAATTAAATCCCTTTCTTATGCAAACAAGAGAAATCAGGTTTGCCAGCTGCCTGTGAAGGAGGTACTCGCTTATTTGCAGCATTCTCAAATCTTGCCTTTTTATTTTTTTTTCATTCAGATTGAAAATGTTTTCAGCTGAAGCCCAAGAGCCACAGCAAATAACACTGCAGATGCTGCGGCCATCAAGTGAGCTGATCCTTAGACAAAGCATGGCTTTGGGGAGACCCAATCTGTACAGATAGTACCAGTCTGGTGGTGAAACGCAGCACTTAAATTTCCCAAAAGCTTTCAAGGGAAGAAAGTACAAATCATGTGATGTCCCTGGACAAACTTGCAGCAGAAGTGACAGTCTGATCCTACTGGCCATGCTGCTTAAAAGGAAATAGAACATGTAGGGCATTTTTATATATATATTTATAAACAATAATTTATGCTAACTCCTCTTGGGAAGAAGTGGCTAAAAGGTCTATGAAATTAATGAAGCACATAACCATGCTTCTTGCTATTTGTTTCTTACAGAAGTCCAGTATAAGAAAGAAACTGAGCATGCAGCATGCCTGAAACTAAGTAGATCTGCACACCACAGAGATGGATGTGTCCCAAGGAAAGAAGAAATATTTACTGAGGTCTGAACGAAGCTGGCGCAAAGTTCTTTTTCGAAGTACTGATGCTGTGCTAAACTGTTCATTTCATTTATAAACAGGGCCTGTTGCAAAGCCAACGACAGGGAGCTAAAGGAAAAGTCAATGTCTCAGGCCAGAAACCTAACTGATATATACAAAAGACAAAACAGAAAAATGGTGTCCAAACTGGGAGATCCTCCTCACCTTTCTTCTCCAACTGCCTTGTCTAATTTAGGTCCTCTGGACTCGCTCCATGTCCCTCGTGTACTGGGGAGCCCAGAACTGGACACAGTACTATAGGTGTGGCCTCACCAGGGCTGAGTAGAAGGGGAGGATCACCTCCCTTGACCTGCTGGCAACAATCTTCTGAATGCACCCAAGGATACTGAGCCAGGGCACGTTGCTGGCTCAGGGGCTGGCTGCTGGCCACCAGGACTCCAAGGTCCCTCTGCAGAGCTACTTTCAGGCAGGTTACCTCCTGACCAGTATGGGTGTTTGGGGTTGTTTCTTGGGGTGAAGGATCCTGAATTTGCCTTTGTTGAACTTCATGAGTTTCCTTACCAGCCAACTCTCCAGCCTGTCCTTTATTATTGCACCCCTGCCCGGAAATACAAAAATTTGGACTCAGCCTCCAGTGGTCCAGCTTCCCTAGCTGCTTGTGGGGTGCTTTTTTGAAAAGTCAAAGGACCCTAAATGTCAAAGTGGGAATTTTTAACCAAGCTCTAGCTTGGTGCTCTGTAAGGAGAAGTCAAAGCTACCCAGCTCCTTCTCTGCTCAGCAGCAGCATCTCAAAGCGATAAAGCTGTCCAGAGAGCCAAGAGAGGAATTGAAGACCAAGACAATCCCACTTTTTTCCTCATCATCCCATACCTGGAACAAATACAATTGTTGGGGGGATAACAGAGTTGAATTGACTCTAGTTCTGCCTCATCAACTTTTTATCCAGGCTCTCACCTCCTTAGGAAATGCATAAAGCCATTAGCATCTGCCATGAATAAGGACCCCATTACAAAGCTGAAGGGTATGATCATTGGAAAAGCTGATTCACAAAATTTCTATGCAGGGTCCTAAAAAGAATTCCATAATCCAGAATTTCACTTTTTCTCAGTTCTATAAGAAGTGAAGGGTTCAAAGTACCAAATCTAATATTTACAGTATAGGAATTATTAACCAGGACAGACACTGATAGCAAAATGTTAATTTTCAAAAACATAAAATAAAAAAAATAAATAGGAGTAAATGGAAGCATGCTGGCAAGTTTTGCGCTGTGGGAGCTTTTTGAAGGTGAATATTACCCAGCAGGGAAGGGCCTGAATCGATCCTGCTGTTTTCCCTACGGGTTGCTCTGTTCAAATACAGGCAACACGGAAGAACTTTGGAGAAGAATGTATAATTTGCCAACAGATCTAATAAAATATGAAAAGCTGAGTCCACAGGGGATATGTGATCAGATATCTGTGTTTCAGGCAAAGTTGTTTTCCAGGACAACTTCAAGACAGAAGTAAATTTCAACTTCACATAATTTGTGAACTTTATAGAGCATGTCTAGAATTTTTATCTTAGATATAAGTGTACAAATATGTGTAGAAATAAACCATAGAATGGCTTAGGTTGGAAGGGACCTTAAAGATCATATTAATCTAACCCCCCTGCCATAGACAGGGATACCACCCACTACATCAGATTAGCCGAGGCCCCATCCTTGAACACCTCTAGGGATGGGGCATCCACAGATTCTCTGGGAAACCTGTGCCAGTGCCTCACCACAGTTACAGTGAAGAATTTTCTTCTGAAGTCTAATCTAAATCTTCTCTCTTTTAGTTTAAAACCATTCCGCCTTGTCCTATCATTATCTATCTGAGCAAAGAGTCCTTCTCCATCTTTTTTATAAGTCCGTTTTACTGAAAAGTTGAAATGAGGTCTACCCAGAGCCTTCTCTTCTCCAGGCTGAACAGCCCCAGCACTCTCAGCCTTTCTTCATAGGAGAGGTGCTCCAGCCCTCTGAGCATCTTTGTAGCCCTCCTCTAGACCCACTCTAACCGATCAACATTTATTGAGCCAATTCCTTATCCACCGGATGGTCCACCCTTCAAATCCATATCTTTTCCATTTAGAGACAAGGATGCTGTGTGGGACTGTGTCAAAGGCCTTACAGAAGTCCAAGTAGATGACATTGGTTGGTCTTCTCTTGTTGACTGAAGGCCACCAGATTGGTCAGGCATGATTTGCCCTTGCCGAAGCCATGCTGGTTGCCTCAAATCACCTCCTTGTCCTGCCAGTGCCTTGATACTGCTTCCAAGAGGATCCATTCCATGATAATACCAGGCACAGAGGAGACATTTATTGGTCTGTAGCTCCCCAGGTCTTCCTCTCTTCCATTTTTAAAAATAGGAGTGATGTTTCCCTTTTTCCAGTCACTGGGCACTTCACCTGACTGTTACTCTTTTTCAGTTATGATGAAATTCAGTTATGTAGGAGCTTGGCTACTATGTCAGCCAATTCCCTCAGGACCCTGGGATGCATGTCATCAGAGCCTATAGACTTGTAGTAATTAAGTTGTGTCAGGACATCTTGAACTTGCTCTTCACTTACAGTGGGAGGGACTCTGCACACCCATCTAGAGGTTTGGAGACTCAAGAGATGTGGGAAGCCTGATCACCAGTGAAGACCAAAGCAAAGAAGTTGTTAAGTACTTCTTAATTTTCCTCGCCTGTTATTACCAGTTTTCTTCATTTTTCAGAGGCAGTACGCTCACCTTAGTCTTTTTTTTTTTTTTTTGTGGCCAATGTACCCGTAGAACCCCTTCTTGTTATTCTTTGTATCCCTCACCAAGTTTAGTTCTGTCAGTGCCTTGGCTTTCCTGATCCCATCCCTGCACATCCAGACAGTGTTTCTGTACTCTTCCAGGGCACATGGCCCTTGAATGTACATATATATATAAAATGCATAGACAACAGGATGGTTTAAGTTGGCAACGTAAAACATAGTATATATGTATATATTTCCCACCTAATGTAACACTCATGCATTTATTTTATTTATTTATTTATTTTTACAATGTGTCAGAAAGGCTTTCTGATCATTTGGGCTCTGTTGTGCTACAAAATAAAGATGTGCTTTTACATTTTTTTCATGTTCCCAGTAAATCCCATTGACCAGTGCTAAACAAGTGATCTCTGAGATGAGAGAAAAGCAAGTAGGTTTTTGTGGGTTGGTTTTGTTTCAGGATGTTTGGCACTGACATTTCTTTTATACTGTTCACCTTGGTTTATATTTAGAGAACACATGATACTCTTCGGGTTTTGAAAATTTAACAAGACACTTCAAAATGATTTTACTGGCTTAAGAAAATGAAACTCTGCATTGTGTTGTCAAAAATCTTCATTTTGTTACACTAAGTAAAAATATTGTATATTTCATAAATGTCCACAAAATCATATTTTGAAAGCTATAATAATCTGGAACAGTTGCTCATTATGCAATTTATGTGTAATAGCAGTAACAACTCTCTGAAACCCCATTCATTAGAGGATAACAAAGCACTGAAAACAGTCATTAAGCCTGATAACTATTGCTCTTCCACCCTTTTGTATAGTAGAACAATGGATAAATTATCTGAGCAGAAAGATCTGGTTAGGAGTAGTCTGCTACAATTTAATTCACTATTTTAAAAATCTACATAGCAGGAAAGTCACAACAGCAGTTACCTGCATCTCAGTGGAGGAAGGAAAGACAGATTTTGCAGTCTGAGGTACTAATAAACTCACATCTCTGTCACTACTCAAACTCTTACAGTCTTAATTCATTGAATGGCACCATACATTTATACAAATGAAGAACTGAAGAAAAGATATATTAAGTCAAAATAGGAAATCTAAGAAAAGAAGAGAGTCTAGAGAATTGTCTTTTCTTTCTCACACAGTGGTTGTCACTCAGTATTTGTCAAACTCAATGTAGGCTTGGTAAACAGCAAGGCCTTGCCAGAGTAAAAGGATCTGAACAACACTGAACACTGCATTTTGTTCCAGGACCCAAGGAGTTCCCTCCCTTTCAGCACTCTTTATCTCATGTGATGACAAGATTGGACAGAAAGTAAATTACCAGAAAGACCTTTGCTTCCCCTTGCCTGTTCTAAATATTAGAGGATATTGACCTCCAGTCCTGTTTTATTTGAAGGAGTTCTGAATTATTTTCATGTCCTTACGAATCAGATAACATAAATCACACCTAGGCCCCATGGCAGTTAGTATTACACTGCTCCATGGTTAAATCAGATGATGCTACAAGGGAAAAAATCAACAGAGGCTTATCCAGTATTGACTCATGCATGCTTCCTTCCAGCCATGTTATGAATTATGCTAATACCCAGAGGTCAGAAATGAGATTAGAGACTTACTGTCTAAAATGCTTTACAAAACAACAGAAAAAAAATATATATTAATGTTCTTATGTGCTTTTGGACTAAAGATGAAAGACAGACAAGGAGGAGGCAAGAAATTTCACCATTCTCTTGTTACAGATGGGGATTAGAGAGATCAAGTCTCCCTGAAATTCTGCAGACTGCTGTTTTTTGGTCAGGCCCTTAGTGTCTTATCAAAGAAAGGAACCCGTGTCAGAGGCTGGATCCAGTCTCCAGAATCCTAGCCCATAACAAAAAAAAAAAAACAACTGAAATTAAATTATGATCTCTGCTTCTCTTATACAATAAGGAAATGTATTCAGAAGAGGGATCTCCTCTGCCTTTCATGAGACATTTCTGTGTCCTTTACCTGATCAGAGGCTGGTGTAATGCTACCAGTGACGCATGCACAGTGACGGATATCACTGACAGGTGAAAATAGTCAAACATGACAGGAACATGGTGGTGCAGACCTCTCCGGGGGTGGAAGTGAAGACACAGTGTACGGCTGCTGATCATGGGAATGGCTGGAACATCTCTCAGCCTGGAAGAGAAAGAGGTTTACAAGGATTAGTGAAAGCTTGAGTTGTCACAGCCTATAACGTGATACAAGCAGCAGTCTGGGAGGTGGCTTGAGCTGAATTTTTATCACTGCCTGGTAACATTCACAGCTTCAAGAGAGCTTACATAACTGATGAGTACCTTGAATTGTACTTATTATTTATATTTATTAAATTTGTATTTACACTAGACATAAGTAAAAATATAAGGAACAAAAGAGATAGATAATGCAGATCCAATTTCCCTTTGTGATCACCCTTGTTGTCCACCTATATACTAGTTCTGGAATCATCAAGAACTAATAAATAACCAAGTGATATTCAGTTAGCAAAGTGCTCAGCTTGCTTGAATGTTCATAGCTAGAAAAGATCACTAATTGTGATTTTTAGTGTACAACCAATCTATTTTTCCTTAGGCAATCTGTGAGAGGTAAAAGCAGTCCTGTGTCAGAGCACTGAACATATTCAGAGTATCTTTCTAGATAGCTGATCTTCTGGAAAACTTTTTGCAAGAGGTCAGGCAAAGGAGTAGGTTAAGTAACTGCAGAGAAATTATACAATTAGCACTAGCTTCTTCTATTTTCAGTAAATAAAACCTAATGCTTTCATTTCATTGTTGATTATAACTATCCTAGAACAGCTTTCCTAGTGTGCAGTCAGCCATATGACATCCAAGACATCTGTAAAGCATAAGAATGAGATGTAGATCTGAGACCATGCCTAACTACATCCTCCCAAAGTGCAAGTCATTCCTAAAAAAAAAAAAAGAATTATTTTACAGCATTAAAGACACTTCTGATGTAAGTCAATTGCTTTCCAGAGCTAAGAAAAGCTATAATGTCTTGGTTGAGTATGGTGTCGTCCCAAGCAATGTTTCAGTGAGGTTTGCAGAATACTTTTCTATAAATACCACTGCTTTTGTTTAAAGTAAACCAGATTAATCATTCAAATGATAACAGAAATGAAATGTATGCTTTACGCCACAATTTCGCAATAATGTGAAAGTTGCATTTCTTTTTTATTTTTGGCTTTCATTTATGTTTCTTCTCTCAGCTGGTGACTGATGGTCCAGTCCCACCTGCTTTTGTGAACAAGGTTTCACTTGTGTCTTGAAGATAAAGGAAACACATGCCTAGAAATTTGTTAAGATGCTTCTGGATATGAATAAAAACACATGAAACACAGCTTCTGAAGTCATCAGAAGCCTTTTCTATGATTCAGCAAGGTTGAATAAGGTCTAGGATTACACTTACTGCTATGTCTCAGGAACAGATGCTATTTCCATTTCACCAAGATTTTGGAATCAAATGCAGTGGGAAGAGATCAAAGTCAATGGGAAGACTTTTTCCTCCTAAAATATCAAGACCGCTTTGGTTTTCTCTCACAAGAAAAGCACTCAACATGCTCATACACATATCTTCAGCCTTTAGTTGTCTCCTGAGATAAATGCTTTCCTGAACAGCAGCCCCTTTCACATGGAAGTCAGTGATGATATTTCCTTTGACTTCAATAACAGTAGAGATAGAGCAACACTTAAAACTCACACTTAAAAGAGAAAAAATGTTGTTCATTAATAGAGGAGTGTGAGACACACTTTTCAAATAGAGATGAGAAACAGAAGGACTTCAACACTAAGGAAAAGGAAAGACATATCAAAGACATCCTTTTTCAAAAGGACTCACTTCATCAAAGTCATTTCCCAATTGAATAAACCCTGCATTACCAACTGAGCTTTAAAACAGCACTTACTGTTGTTCACTATCAGTAAAGTGCAGGTCCAACTTGAGCTGAAAGTCTGCCTCACTCAATGCATCTTCCACCTACAAAAGAGAAAGGCAAAGTTATCTTTATAAATTGGCACCTACAATAGTGAAGACAAAGGAGGATGATTTTTCCTAATAAATTGACTCACTGGTACCTTCATCCAACAGATCCCACCAACAAGATTATCCTTCTCTTAGGGTCAGTGAAATATTGGATTGGATTTTGTGAGACAGCACATGAGGACAGCTGTCAGTTCATTACACTAACCTGGAGAAGTCAACATTGGAAAACACTACCAGCTTGGCACAGCTGAAGTAACTATAACCTAAGGAAATAACTAAATTAGAGTGGAAGAGTGATTAAGCTGCCCAAAACTGTGTTTTATTCTTTTGGGATGTCTTTTCTTCCACGGCAATGTATGTTTAGTAGAATAAAAATAAAATAAAAAATTGTTACTATCAACATAAATGGAAATGTGAACAGAAAATCACTCAATTATCAAAATACTCCTTTTCTGTGAGTATAAGTATCCTTTGCTGTGCACCATAGTACACTGGAAAAATATGGGAACATAGGTGGAAAAGCAGAATTGCACACTGGGGATCAAGTAGTACAGAGACATATTTTTACCCTAATTTAGGCACAAAAAAAGTAAGGTGAGACATCTAGATTCGGTCTTTTGTCAGGGGAAAGCAACAAGTACACACATGCAGTGAGATGACCCATTTTGAAGCTCACATCTACAAAGGATAATTGATTTGTTTGTGCCTGTCTCTTTCCATTGACAACAGATGGAGCATGGACAAATACTTTGCTCTTGATATATTCAAATTTTAAATGGCTTAAATTAGGAAAAATTGACTACTTTTTCCAGCACATTAGCACCCTCTTAATATAATATACAAAAAATATACTGAAGACAATATCAGAGGCATCTAACCCACTCTAACAGGTAGGATCCACAAAATACATAGCTTAGAACATGTTTAGTTACATTTCCCAAAGCTGAAACTCCATCTGCAGTGTGCCTTTTTCTGTGGAAGCAAGAAAAATTAGAGCCAAGGACTGGTTGTACTTTGTTGAAAAAATCAATGTAAAATGTAGACCCTTCCAAAGTAATATGGTGTTTCTTCTAGCATGATCACAGGCACTGAGATGTGAGAAGAAAATTCCAGCCTCTGTTTACTGAAAATGTGCCTTCTCTTTTGTGTTTGTCTCAAAACATCTGGAAGTATGTCTTTCAGCAAAAAAAGACTTTTTCCTTTTTAATGAGCTGTTGTCACTAAAAATCACAGTTGCTGGCAGTTGCAAAAGAAATAATCATTATTGAAGCTACAGACTGAATTTAAACTAGGAATTAATCTCAAGTATAGAGCATCAGACAAAGCAAACCTCATCTGCCAACAGAGGGTTGAAATTTTGGGTCTGTGCCTAAGTACTGCTGAGCACCTGCAACTGTCACTGAAATTAGCTTGAGTTTAAACAAGTTCAATAGCTTCAGAGACAGAAGGCTAGTGACACTAGCCCAAAACAGGCTGAGGCAATGAACAGGTATCTGAGAGGTATTCACAGCTGCACAGGATCAAGCATTACTGTGCAACTGTACAATAGGGTATATTTAGTCCCACAAGTGGATTGAAATTAGACTTCACAGCACAGTGTAAGAACCCATATAAAATCATGTCACAGTTGTCACTAGAGAGATCGCATGTTTTTCTTTATATATTGGAGATGTATATAATAAAGCAAGAGAAAACTGGACTGTGGTTCTATACTGGAATCTTCATGAGAAAATAGCATTTAAAGGTTTATGCATGAGTTGAGTATCTAAAGCTCTCCACAAACACAGCCTATCTAGAAGTTAATCCAACCCTCAGACATAACAGCTACATGCAAAAATTACATGACACAAGTTAATATACAGCTTTGATTCTTGCTAGACTTCACTGTGTTTTACTTTTCTTCACATATTAGAACAAAAGTATATAAGATCCTTTACAGGAGAGAAAATGAAATGGCCTTTCCATAACTCACACTGAAGAGACTTTGAGATTTCTATCATTTATTTGTCAGTCTTCTGTATGCAATAATATTGTCCTTAAATGAAATATTGGTTGCTCCTTTAAGCACTACTGGGACTATTATGGTGTTTTTCACAGTTATTTACAAATGGTAATTGCCCAACAGTGTGATAAAAAAACAGATTTTTTTTTCCCTGAAGAAAAGATGTAAAGTTTTAAATGAACCTACTCAAGAAATCAGCTTGAAAACAAATCTCTGAAATATAATTCATGTTTGACTGTCTAAGCCAGGAAGTGGTCCTTCCAGAGAAGCTATGAAGGGTCTTCTGATGTTTTTTAAAAAGTTCTTCAACTTCTCAGCAATAGTAATGATTGAAATCACAACTCATGAAAGAGGAGATAAAGATCTTTATTTGTAGAAATACATTCGTATGAAAGAAGGAATATTATTATTTTCCCTAATATTCCATATAACTAAATAAAAGTAAGGAAAATTCAGAACATCTGACCTCTGTGAAATGTTTCACATGCTGATCTCGTGTCCAGTCAAAAATGAAATAAGACAGTTCTGAAGAGAGATTTTGAAAGCTTTCTTTGAAATAAGTACGTGCATTTCCCCAGCCTCCCCTGCCCCCCCCCCCACTAAATCAAGTAAGGCTGAAATAAATTAATTTTGTTCTTTCAGATTTGATTAATTCTTCCTTGTTTGCATAAGTTTTATATTACTCTGTACTTTCTTGTAACACCATCTTGTGTCTTGTGGGAAGTTCCTCATCGTTGGGATGGGCCTATATTTTCCCCAGTGTTCCTACCTTGGCCCTTAGCTTGTGCCAAAAACACCATATTTGGCTGTGAGCACACAAAATTCTCCAGAAAGCACTGTCCAGAAATCAGGCTGGTTTCTAGCCTCTGCCTCTCTCACCAACGGAAAGAACTGATAGGGAGATGCATTTTATTAAACACTGTTTGGAATCTGTTCAATAAAAAGTATTTGCATATAAAAGTAGATGTAGTTTATGCAAGAAAGAACATATAGAAACCAAAATACTCATATTTCTGCTGAACCAGTCTGGAATCAAAGGCATCATTTCAGTTTTTATTTCTAAGTTTTCAGGTTTACGTTTACTTTTTTTTTGGTTTAGTTTCTAAGAGCTGCAATAAAAGTTGTAACTGAAGTTTCCAGCATCCTTGTGATGTACTACCATAATATTTAACAGTTTAGCCAGGATGTCAGACTGAATCATCTGGCTGTCCCATCTCACTTAAATTTCTCTGTAAAGTACAAAATCTAATATACCATTATATCCCAGCATGCCTCACCCTGTCCTCTCCCAGCTGCTAAATTGTCCCCAAATGGAGCCAGCAAGCAAGGAGACAAGTTACCTGTTTTACTGCTTGATGAAAAAGGCAGTGCTCCTTCTTTAATAGGAATGAAAGCAAAAGCTTATGAAAATAAATTAGACTTTGTAACACTAAAGGCTGCCTCAGCCCTGCAATATTGTTTCCTATGAATTCAAGGAATGCTGCATTCTGGGATAATACAGAAAAAGGCATCTAATAAATGTCAGAGTTTTAAAGAACCATTTATATGGTGAAAGGTATGCTCAGTGTGACTTCTAGATGGATAATTGAGGCTTCTTCCATATAACACCAAAAAAAAAAAAAAAAAGAAAAAAGAAAACAATCTAGTCTGAACATGCACACTGCAATTCTTTTTTTTTTTTTTTCTTTTTTTTCTTTTTTTGTACTGAGCCTATCTCATCTACAGAACTACCCTAGCACCATGAGGAGAAAGCATACTGCTCCCTTGATGTAATATTTGAATATGCCAGCTCTGGCAGCAGAAACTACAAGGAGCCTATAAACCCAACACTCCCGTTACCCAACCTAACAGCCTTGCCCATTTACAGAGAAAGCAGCAAACAGACTCACGCCTCTCAACCAAAAACGCCACCATAGAACACAACAGGAACACATAGGGCTGGCATACTCTGTGTGTTAAATAAGTTAAGAAGTGATGAACAGAGACAATATTCAAATGGCTTTGCTGAACTCAAGGTATTTCTCCAAAGCCCAGTTGCAGGAATTGCATCCGACATTATGTGATAGACATGCAATACCATCTCTGAACAGTAACTGAAAATATAATAGCTTTTATTCTGAGCAGGGTGCCCTGTTAAGTGACACAATTTGCTTTTCCCCATATTTATGATGATTTTTTACAGTCACAGAGGACAAGATATAACAGCAGAAAACAGAGAACTGGGAGCATTAATCATAAGTGAATTGTGCGAACCTGCTAAATGCAAGAAGTTTTATAAACCTTTAATTTTTGCATTTGACTCTTTTTAATACCTTCAGAAATGCATTTTGGGTGAACAAAGCTGTTTATCCTCTTGTTCTACACCCTTGAAAAGCCAAAGCAACTTCATCACACAGAGATAATGGAGCTTTCCCTTTGTAAAACCACTCTGTAAGTACAGAATTGGGCAGGTGTTCTTTTCCCAAGGAACCTCCTATATAAAGGTGTGATGGGCACAGTGCATGAGTCAGGACAAGTTTTAGCTGCAAGGAATATCATGGGATTATTTCTTTCATTTTGTGAGGTGCATAGCTTTCTGAATATTAATGCAAAAATCATCAGAAATCATCCCTGCTCAACACAGCGGAAACCGCTGTAATTTGAGGGGAGGGATATTTAATCAAAGATGTTCCACTGTGGAAGGATAAAATTAATATTCAATTAAGCATGTTGGAACATTTTTCTAACGAATATTAATAACCTTGCACTTAGTATTTTTTCCTATGAGCACAAAACAACAGTTCTAGGGAGGAATAAATTGATCAAACTGCATGTAAAAAAAAAAAAAAATAAAATAAAAGCGGGAGGGGAAGGGAAGCATTTGAAATGAGCTTAAATTAGGTTCTCCAGCTGTTTCAATTTAGATCTAGATATAACCCAGGTATGTTTGGGTTGAAATAAGTCAAAACATAAATTACAAATCTCTTCATGCTCAAATGTGAAGTTACAAAGTGAAGGACAGACAAGTATCTCTGGCCCCAAATCCAAGTTCAACGCATAACATTTGATTCACACTGGCTGCACTAGTACTGATGTACTGGAGTATGTCAAAAAGTTACTCCACTGGGAAGCCAGGGTGTGGACTACTCGTCATGATAGATGCAGTGCATAGGGTCTGACCTAATGCAGATGTTTTCTGTGTTGGCATTCACATCTGAACAAATGACCTCATGCACCCTCATCAACAGAGATAATGATAAATACAGGATCTCCTTCTAAGGCAGATACTGATGAGAGGTCAGATAAGCCTTGCCATTACCTCCCTCAGTTAATATTGACCTGTGACAACACAGGAACCCCACGGTTACATCTCATATGGAAGTATTGTGTGATGGACACCTAAAAGTTAGGTAAGAGCAATCCCAACCCTCCTGTTTTTTATGGGTATCCCAAGACAACTCACCCTTTCGCCATCCAGAAGCAGGTGTACTCTGAAGTTCATTGTTTCATTAAGAATGATCTCTTCGTTCCTGTACAAAATCTGAAATATTCTGCTGTAAACGTTGTTTTCATGCACGCAGGCCGAGCAAAGGCTGGAATCACCTGCACAAAACACAGACAGACTACCAGTGTGATTTCTGCAGGGAGACTATTTTCTCTCCTACACTTCATGATTATCTAGGCCAGTTGTATTAGCACTTCTAATTAAACACTTGCATTATCAATAATTAATGTTAATGAAGCAGGTTGTTGTTGTGGATTGCAGGTTCCCAAGCATGACACTTAAAGAAAACAGATGTTGTTCATCCAACAGAAAAAGGTGCATGCTTTAGAATGAAACAGATTTTCACCTGAAGCCCACTGCTTATTAAATCTTCTGTCACTGACAGGAACAGAGCTTGGCTTGCCTAGCTGTACAAAACTACATTGTAGGCAACACTTACTACAATGAGTTCCTTCCAGAGGAGTCTGCAATACCTGTGTGACCATTTAATGAGCAATTGGGCACCCGAGTGAGGTACTTTCAAATGGAGTCTTGGCTTTTAATCTGAATCACTTGCTAATTCTACTTCCATTGCCCCTGAGCAAAAACAACTTCCAAAATGTATTCAGAGCCAGCTTTACCTTTTTTTTTTTTTTTTTTCCAGCATTCAGCTCCATAGCGACCTAAGCTTTTGAAATGTAATCCTTTAGCAAATGGTATTTTGGAACTCTCCTGATGAGGTGTGCTTAAAAAAGGTGTACTGGTATCAGTCCTTCAAAGAGAGAAAGATCTGTGATCTTCATCAGAAAGCCAGCAAGTACATGATTTTTAAAAAGAATAACAGTTTTTCAGGAGGTACTTCCGGGAATTTGGGTCTTTGCAGAATTGTTTTGAGCTCAGGTAGGATAAAAGACCAGGTCAAGAAGTCTTGGGGACTGCTGGTTTGTCAAGAGCTTCAAATCAGGACAGGTCTGTTCTGCTGTGCTAAAGCTACTGCTGCATAACTTGTAGAGCTGCTGAATACATAACTTGCAATCAGAAGTTGGTGAGTTGATACTGACAAAGGACTAAAGATTTCCAGAGGGAACATTTATTTAGGATGGAAAAAAAAAGGGAGAGGATTTAAAAAAAAAAAAAAAGTACTAAAGGTCCTGGGACAACAATTGTCATAATAATGAATTATAATGATTAGCTTTTGTGGCACCTGTCTGTTGGAACTGGAATAGTTCCAGACAAAGAAGCACCTTCTTGAAAAAAAAAAAAAAAAAAAAGAGGGGGAAGGAGGAGAACAAATGAGTTGATTAGAAAATGATAGTACTTGTGCTAATTAACTAGCAGGACCAGGACCATAGGTCTATCGATATAAACTACATTCAAATCATTTTCCTGTCACTGACTTTTACCAAGCACACCCAAGATCAGCCTGTGTTTCACTCTGCTGTTGTCTTCCCAGCTCATATCCTTCACAATAGCTCCGCATAAGTCCAGACAGCCTAGATAAATGCACATTTATTTCCTTGTGCTACACCCGTTAGGCTAGAACGTTTCAGCCTGATTAGCTCTTCAAAGCATGCAGTCATATTTATTTTAATTTAAATCTCATCATATTAGAGACACTGCAAAAATCATATTAGGGGTATAATGCATTCTTATTCCTATCTGGCAGACAAAGGGAGCTTTATGTTATTTGATTTGGATATTGATATACTGGTACTCTTCTAAGATGGAAAGTTTAATGTCATTTACTTTTCAAATGCACTCCTGCACAGACCACTGCTAGTGTGTAATTGCTTTAGGAGCTGGAGTTGCAAGGTGGCACAAAGAGTCATTTCTCTTGTTGGGAAGGTCGAAATCAAAGACAAGCTACTACGCTTAGGGATGTCTCAAATCCGTGCGTGTGGGTATACTACAGGGCCAAAAATTGCTTAGTTTTAAGAACACAGATATAGCTTTGCAGAGATCTGGCAGAGAACTGCAGCAGATGAGTGCCTGATCATCCCCTAAGCAAAACCCATCCCTGCCTGCTTCAACGGCCGCCGCCTGCTTCTCCACCTCCTGAAGGATGACATAAGGCTGTGGCAGGAGATCCCTCAGAGGAGAGCTCAGCAGCACGAAGACATCTCAGCAATGCTGATGGCAATGCAGGCGTCCTGCCCCTCAGAGCAGAGGGGATGACAACATCCCCGCAGACGCCGCTCGTCAGGCAGCAGGACTCACTCACGCACCTTGTGCTTTGTTGTGCAGGCAGCAAGTCGGCTGCGCCGCTCTGCTTCAGCTTCTTCCACTCACAAAGTGGTACCCATGCCAGACAGGCGCTTCTTTAGCCTGCTCCACAAAAACCTTGTCATCATCCTGGGAACTTTTACAGATTTCTCCTTCTTCCTGGGATGCCTTCTGACAGCCCTGTCTTTTGAAACCCACAAACTTGTCTGCTAGCAGACACCGTGGCAGGAAGGTTGGCGTTTGCACGGCTGACGTTCTTTAGAGCTGGTTGCTGGCAGAAGAAGTAGCAGATGTACACCTGTGCACACACTCCTCTGGCACAAAGCATAGGGTGGCAGGAGAGCAAAGCTTCAAAGACTCCCCCTTTCTAGCAAAACCTCAGTTACCCCAACAGCTCTAGGATGTGCCTGCACTGCTCACCACTCATGTGCAGTCCAAGGAAGATGGATGTAGTGTGTGGAAACTGCCAGAGGTAAGACTGTATTGACCTGTGCTTTTGCTAAATTTCCTCATTAGGAGATGTATTTGTGACACTTCGAGTGTTTCTTAAGCTAGTCGTAAGCCTATTTCATTTAATGGTTATCTTCTTTGGGTCGAAAAAGCCTTCAAAACACCTGGAAAGAGCTCTCAGGGCTGTAGGAACTATCTTAAGCATGAAGAGGACAGCTGTCCTGCACTGCTGTTCATTTAAGGGAATGAGAAAAGTCTGTTGATGCATCTCCTTCTCTTTCTACTCCTTCCACTGGAAATATATTGCCATCCTAATACCACCCCTAACAATCCCTTTGCAGACTTCTAAGTAATGGCATTTTAAAAAAGAAAGGAACTTGAAGTAAGGGCTATCTATGGTAGGCATGAAAAAGCCTGTATAAAACAAATTAGTTTTTCATAACATCTCAGAGTGTATAAATATGGATGTTATAGGAAAGCAGAAGCAATGGATAGAAAAATCTGTTTTAACATCTTCCACAAAGAGCACCAGGACATGACGAACACAATCAGGAACCATAGTTCCCTACAGCAATATGTGAGATCAGATCAAATCTCACTTAACTATGTCTTTGCCTCCTAAGAGTAGGTATAATTTGACGTACTCTGTGGTTGTTGATAATGAAATCAACTTTTGTGCCTAACAAGCCCCTCTGTTTGTGCCTCACAAGGGCAGAACAGAGGGGCACAATCACCCCTCTCCCCTGCTGCCCACTCCTCTGTTGATGCAGCCCAGGATGCAGTTGGCCTTCTGGGTTTCAAGTGCACAGTGCTGGCTCATGTCGAATTTTTCATCTACCAGAACCCCCAAGTCCTTCTCCACAGGGCTGCTCTCAATGAGTTCTTCTCCCAGTGACATCAGCTGGTCTTCCCTTGACAACCGATGCAGTCGCCCCATCACAGAAAGCCACCAGATTGGTCAGGCACAACTTACCTTTGCTGAAACCATGAAGGCTGTCTCAGATCACCTCCTTGTCTGCAAGTGCCTTAACATTGCCTACAGGATGATCTGTTCCATGATATTGCCAGGCCATAGGTGAGGCTCACCGGTCTGTAGTTCCCTGGGTCCTCCTTTCCCTCCTTTCTACCTTTTTTAATGATGGGAGTCATGCTTCCCTTTTTCCAGTCACTGGGGACTTCACCTGACTGTCATAAATTTTCAAATATGCTGGGGAGTGGCTTGCAACAATATCAGCCAGTTTTCTTAGGACCCTGAAATGCATGGTTCATTGCATCCCTTGCCAAGTTCAGTTCCGTCTGTGCCTTGGCTTCCCTGATCTTATCCCTACACCTTTGGATAGCAGATGTTCATATGGGGAAAAGAAAATGTTACTGGGGAAAAATAGTTAAAGATCATGACAGTATTCTGCAAATCAGAACTGCTCTTTCAACCTTTCCAAGATCCTAGTGCATATACCAGATAGACTAACTCCCAAAACTTCACTGGCCAGTTATCCCAGCTGTCATCTCCAGCTATACTAACTCAGCCTTTCTAACCTCCTTCCTCTACTCCCATCATTTCTCTGTTATCTCCCTTCATTTAAATCTCCCTTATTCTAACCATCATGTACTCACTTTATTATTATTATTATTATTTTTACCTCTCTAAAAATGGTTTGAGAGGCTTCAGAGCTGTTCTACAGCAACATTTCCTCGAGCAAACAAACATAAAACTCACCTTGGCAAAATCAACAATGGCAATGACACGTGCATATATCAACCTCTGATTTCTGTCAAGGACAGACTTTTAACTGGCAAGATCTTGGTGCAGCAGAGACTTGATGATGAATGATTCCCCCAGAGCCACTTAAGTCATGTGGATCTTTGCTATTTGCTAGCAATATGGTTGACCAGTTTTTAACTCCTCTACATTCTGTTTGGCATGTAAGTGATTAGCATGCTCCTATCTCAACAGCTAAATTATTTCCATAATTATATTTTCAATTGTTCTTCCTTCTGATGTCTATAACTGCCAAAGAAAACTGGAATAAATATTAAGCTACAAACCTTTTCATGGTAGTAGGCATCCCTGCCTGTGACCCAGATTTGTTTAGGAACTTAAGTATAATATGATCTTTAAGAAATGATAGAATCATAGCATGGTTTGGGCTGGAAGGGACTTTAAAGATCATCTAACTCCAAACCCCGTGCCATAGGCAGGGATGCCAAAATATTGGAGTTCCGTTTGTATTTAGTACATCAAGGCTTAAAAACAAATAAATGCCTAACCACACAGCTCCTAACTCAAATTCTTGCACTAAGTGATGATATAAGGGTACCTTCAAAGCCATGGGAGCTGAGGCTAAAAGACAGTATATTTTAGACAGTTTTTGAATAAAAACCAACTATTAGAAAGGAAACAGTTCTTACTCATAATGCTACAGAGACCATACACAGCTCAGATGATCATCACTAAATCACTTTGCATTATTTTAAACTCTGCTTCCATTGGATACCAGAAGCACAGAGAAAGCCTTGAAATTAGATCCTTGGCTTTTTTTTTTTTTATCCCCTTTTTATTTTTTGAATACTTTGCTAAGAATAACCTTAAATAATGTCAGATTACCCTACATAACAAGGACCATGAGACATAAATGAAATGTGAAAAAGCTGTGTTCTCCAAGCAAAATACATTAAAACCTCCTTCAAAGCACATTTTCTCCCATACAACTTTTCTATTAATCTTGTAGGACTTGACTGCTACAGCTTTGCTGAGAATTACAAGGGGAAATCGCCATACTCATAATCCTCCATTACCTCTGCTTCTGGTACACTTCACCTTCAGGGCTTGACAAAGATCAGAGATAGGATTCACCCTGACTTTGTCCTCTGTTCTTCAGCCCAGAGAAGTAAGATAAATGATTACTTTTTCAAAGTAAGGAAGCAGGAAGCATGGCGACTCAGTCTTGGCACTCTGCTGCTGGAGATGTTACATCACTTCCTATCCCCTACACAGGGAAGAGAATAAAATCATATTTCTTTTCTAAACATAAAATTACTACTCCAGGGAGCATCAGCGTGGATGGCCTTTTTGAAAGATGACTTCAGGTTTACATCCTGCTTTCTCCAGAATTCTCTCTGCTGTTTACTGAGCTTTGAGCGAGAGGTCTAAAATGAACAGAAAGTTATTATACAGTCAGGGAAAAAAAGTCCTTATGGAAAACAAATCTAACTTCAAAACTATCCTCTTTACAGCTATAGCACTGGAAACAAGATAATCATTCAGTAGCTGGAAACTTCTTGAATCTCTCTTTCTATCGGAGGAATGAAGTATTATTACATTGCTGCTCAAATAAATGGAAATTCAGGGTTCTGCTAAGCTTTGATTTAATGAGATACTCTTCAATAACATGGGCAAACCAAGCTGTTGTAGTTGTAAACAGAGCTTTACTGTAAGTACTTCATTATGAATAATAGTGCACGCCAAAGCATTTGTATTTCAGATTAATTCAGAGCTACAAGACACATACCATAGCCTCTATATTTGGTTTCCCACACAAGTAAATCTCATATACCTTCAGAAGCAGATAGATTCATTCTCCCAGGTCACTCGTGCACAGACAGATGAAAGGCATTCTCACTCGAGAAAGAGCTGTGAGCATCAACACCTTCCTACCCACAAACCTTATGTTACTACCCACACAGCTAAGCTGTGTCACTGGTTCATGTGATCTTTCCTAATCTTCTCGAGTGGAAAGTCATCTCCTGGTACATCGCAGTAGAAGGCAATTTAAGCTGAGCTCATTGCCCTTGCCCTGAAGCGGATTAGCAGCAGTCACACAGTCTTCTCACGCAGCTGAATGGGGAGGGTGGCTATAGATGGGTGTACGTAGTAAAGTCTTTAAGATCTCAGTTTGGACTAGCTGTAGCCCACCTCCCTGCAATCTGAGAGATTTTTATTGCACATGTCTTCCTGGTTAGTACTATCAGAAACATAACCAAAAACTACCTAGTTGCTGATTACCCTCTCCTGTCCAGACACACTTTCTCTTGTTCTTACTCATTTCATATGAAATTCCCAGTAACATCAGATGAGATATAATGCCTGTTTAGAGTCCCCACCAAATATGTGTTCAGATACTAACTTCTAAGTTTCTGTGTCATCTGATTTCTTCTACTGATGCCAAACTTCTTAAATGCTTGTAGGCCATGCTAGTTTTGCTATTTTTAGTGAACATTAAGGCATGTGGACATTCCTCGAATGAACAGTATGCTGTCTTGCTAGAACCTAAGAACTGTACTGCAAAATATAACCAAAGGAGACCACAAAATCTTGTGCAAATAGCCATGTTTATCTAACTTGCTTTTTTCCCTTTACCATCTGTTGGAGCCATATGCCTTCTTAAATAAGAGCTAATTATAGGTCTCCACTGCAACTAATCAAATAGTGGCAACTGTGGCAAACTTCAGCTGGAAATTTCATTTCTTCTTTATGAAAATTCCTTCCCAAACAGACAGAGAGATAGTGGCCTTTCTCTGTTTTTCTGGACTTGGGTACACAGTAGTTGCAGTTGATGCACACATCTGTGTTAACATACGGGATAAATTCATAACAAGCTGCAGAACAATAAGTGCCAAAGTACAGTTCTCACCAAATACATTAGGAAGAGTGACCTTGGGACAGAAAGTGACTGCCCGATGAATATATTCACTGATATGTACTGTTGGAGAGCTCTTAATGTTCTGAGTTTTCCTTCCCTGTCCCTGTGTTGTTCTACACAGGGAAAGAGAGACAAGAAATACACCTGTTATAAACTTACCTAGCCTTTAGCAGTGAATACCCAGGCAAAGAAGGATCGAAGACTAAAACTAACTTTTGGAATAGAGACTGCAGACTTTTTAGAGAAAATTATATCTCATAATATATCTCCTTGTCTTAAAAAAGACAAGACTTCATTTTGATGTCCAATAGGCATTTGCATAAATGTCTCTTTGTATAAATGTCCATTAACACCATTCAGGCAAATGTTTTATAATTGCCTTCAGTGTCAATATCACTTTTCATTGGTGTGTAATGTGAAAGGACTGAAGGATAAAAATGAATTCAGTCCTAAATATGGTAAATGAATAGTTGAGGTGCCTTTAAAAAACTCCAAACACTAGGTATGTCTTTCAGCATCACAGGACAGCAGTAATTTCAGAATGTCATGCTGACCTTCCAGGCAGTTTAGAACCATTCTGGCAGAAATTAGGGTTTTCAGAAAAAAAAAGGGAAATTGAAGTAGTAAGTTTTAAGCTAATTTGTTCCAACCATCAGTCAGGTAGCTGTTTCCCATTATAACTGCCACAAATTCTTTGTGTGAATGAGTGGTGTGCAAAGAAGAAAGCCCCAGCAAGGAGGTTAAAGGGAGTGAGGTGTGTGTATGGGGGGGAGGGGAGCATTTGCAGCATCTAATTTCAGCTAGTCTTTTCCTCTGGCTACCAATAGGAAAATTCCTTTGCACTTTTCTCACCACTGCTCACATGTTGTTTTGAAAGGTGGAACACCACAAGTGTTTACAGATCCAGATATATCAGAGCTGAAAAACGTAAAAAAAAAAAAAAAAACAACAACAACTCTGAACATGGGTAACAGACACCTCAAGGTGTAACACTAGGACCCACCCATTATTCCCCTACTGCTAGGGGAGCATAGCTGTCATCATCTAATCAACACAGCAGCAACAGAATCAAAGAAGTCCTGAACTAAAATCACAGACTTTAAGTCAAACTGGAGACTAAAGAGTTCCCTGCTGGGGACGTACCAGTTTCAGATCCCCTGATCAATGGTATGGACTGGGAACAAAATACTCTCCTGATGTACTATTGCAATGGTACCATTTTATGCACACTGTGTTCAAGGTGATGGACAGAAGCCATATATTGACCAAACTTTTATCTTCAATGCTACAGCCAGTTGCACTGGACTTAGAGGGCAAATTACTGTGAATAAAATATGCAAAACATTTTCTGACAGTCTAATAAAAATATGCCAGTAAAACTAATTTATAATATGTAAAAGGTAGTCCCTAAGATACCATTGTAAAACAAAAAAGGCTGAGGATCCACCATGAAGGATCTCAGACTCTCATTGGCAGGAGCAACCACAGGCAGTTAGTGTTTCTGAAAAGCCAGGAAAGTTATCCAGGTATTTAAATACAAGTTTTCAAGCCCCACCTTGTATCACAAAACAAAACACAAAAAAATGCTTCAAGGTCTTACAATTTTTTTCCTCATTGTGTATAATACGAGGATGTCTTTCATATACCTTCCATGACAGTTCTTTAGAGTTAAGGGAGATACAAGAGACCTGATTTTTTAGCTTCAGCTGCAGCAGCTGAGGTTTTGTTCTACAGGCTATGTTCTAGTTCTAGTGTGATGTTCAAGGTGGGTTTTTCATATTCCCATTCACAAAGTGTTCATGATCCTTGATGAACAGTGATAAACATGATTTTCTTCCTCCACGTTGAAGTAGACCTGATCCCTTGTTCACTCAGTAGAAAGAGACCTGATCCCAGTGCCTGGTGATCTGTGATTCTGAGCACTAGATTTGGTATTTGTTGGGAGAAAGGGTAGAAACGTATACCTCCTTACCTGCCCATAGAAAGGATGGAAGAATGCACTGAGCTCCGAGGGCAAGATAATAACAATAAATCAACCCCTATAGTTTCCATGAATTGCCATATGATCTTTGCTCTGAAGACATTTCACATACATTGCATGGGTTCCTCGAGGCAGCACAATACAAATCAGCCTCCAGAAAGACAGTCAGTGTGATGGAGATTGGCAGAATCAGACCACAGGTAAGTCATGTCAAGGCTTCATGTTTTCACCTCAAATATCATCAGAACCTTAGAAGCAGACAGGTAGCTCTTAGATATTCAAGCAAAATTGTACAAAAAATTGTACAAAAAAGACAATTCTGTCTGCTTATTAAAAAGGCTACAAGAATAAAAAAAGCACATAATTACTAACACACACACAAAAGTGCAATTCCATTTTCTGAAAAATAGCTTCTGTTCAAAATAAAAACAGCATCATTATAAAGTAGCTTTCCAAGAAGTCAACTAGATCACTTATCTTTAAGAGGAACCATTTCAATATAAACAATACACCTAACAGAAACCCAAAATATTCTTCTGTGCGTTTTATATCTTTTAACATTGATTTGACCAGATATTTTAAATCTTCCTATCCAGCTGAGGAATGAGATTACTTCTCTCCGAGGTCAGCCAGTTCTTGTCTGATTAGTGATTTAATTGCAGAGCTGTCTATACAGCTTAGCACAAAAATGCAATAAAATTATTTTTTCTTATTCATTTGCTTCTCCAATTAGATTCCATCAACCTTTGCCACTGCATCAGTAAATTTTTTGCTTTTTAATTATGCACATTATCTCGATTGAAATCCTGCAGCCTCATCTGGATCACACATGCACATAAATCACAAAGAGACCGATGATACTTTCTCAATCCATGTCAGGCACAAGCCATTTGGCTTTCTGTCTGTGATTTCATTAAACCGTTCTCTCTCTCTCTCTGATGTGCCAAGAGTATCATTAGCTGTTCTTCTTTGGATTGGTGTCTGGTCAGGCTATTCATCGCCTTCAGTCTGAATTAAGGGTCATTCAGGAAAGGGATCCCTTATCACTTTCTGAACAGTCTGTCTTTTTGTTTGGCTTAAACTTTGCATATGCATCGTGGTTCTGCAGTAAGCTCTTAAATCAACTAAGCACTGTAAGACTAGAAGGTTGCGAGTCTAATTCTATCTGCCTTCCTCAACAAAACCCATTTAAGATGTTGCAACTGAAATGGACCACATCCTGTCTGTCCAAATAGTCTCACTTAAACTCCTTGGGACAAAAAGTTATAAACGCAATTTGCCACTCCAAGACCAATAAATGTTACAAAAGCGTTATTACCACCAGCTTATAGACAGTGAACTTATAAAAAAGTATGGTAAATCATTCAAGATGATCCTGAAAATCATTGTCAGAGCTGGGAATTAACTCTAATCTAGTGTAAAGAAAAACTTCTATTTACTGCCAAACAGAGGCAGGCACTGCTACTGTATCAGACATTGCAGTGTAGAGGCATGTGGCCACACTAACACTTTAGCACTTTAGAGATCTGAATGCCCAGTGCTATCATTGCCTTCTGGAGAGACATTAGGCAAAAAATGAAGCTTCATCGTGTCTCAGTTTCCCACATATTAACTTCTCCCTCACTTTTTATCTCATTTAACCAGTCTGCAGCTGCTATTTTGAGCCCTAAGTTTTATTACAATGCTTATCTCAGTGCTACCGGCTGTTATATATAACTTGGCTAAGAAATGCATGCTGAACCTTGGGATGCAAGTCTTCAATTGCCTTCACAATAAATAAATAAATTGTGAAGATGTTTCCTTGGATATAATTTGTATAGTGACATATTCATAAGTTTTCCTAATGACTTCATAAAATCTTGAACCTTTTCCTTCATCCTGTAAACTTATTCATCTACCATCCTAATGATTTTGGAATCAACAAGTGTGTAGTCTATGGAGATAACTGTGCATCCCTGACATAAGCTGGCAATATTCAGTATACGTAATTTGCAATACTTGAATTTTAGGCTCTTGGACTTTCAAGCATATGGGGTCTTCTGGAGAAATTATCACTTTGTACAAAGTTCACAGAAGACGACAAATCAGAACCATGTTGCAGCTGCCTACAGTTCCCTTCCTAGCTTTTAAATGCTTTCCCAAAGGATAAGACAGTGAGTATTCAAATGACATAACTTTGGAGACAGCCCATAATTTTTGCTGCTACATTTGAATGAAGAGCATGAACACATAAGTACATTCTTCCTCTGGATTTCAGTGGCAGGAAAGACTGAGAGAAAAACAAATATTGGAGATCCCAACTAACAAATATTACTCTAGCGTAATCAAAAAAGTATTCCAACCTATAACGTAGCAAAAGAAGAAACAAAATTCATAGACATAAATTCCTTTATCTTTTCAGTATTTTTATAAACGCTGGAAACCAACAGGATGCTAATTTCCATTACCCCCAAAACAATGATTTAGGTTAAGATTGTTCTACTAAGAAGGAGAAAAAAAAATCTGTTCATTTTTCATAAGGCTTTTCCACATGTCCACATCCTTGTAAGGATGGCTGTCCTTGAAAATGAGCGCTATGGGAAATCATGTAAGAGCTTATAGCTTATGGATATGAATCATGGTGGGGGAAAAAAAAAAAAAAAAAAAAGAGCTAGCTTGTTCTTATTTATAATTAATAGAGGGATTTAAAAGACTTGATAGGAACTTTTCACACAGGCAAAAAGAATCAAAAAATGAGGGTAAACTGGAAAGCATCCAAAATAGGCTTGGCAAGAACCTTTGGCAGAAATGGTAGAAAGCTTTCATAAATTATATTTAAAAAAAAAGAAAGGAAAAAAAGAAAAAAAGAGAGAGAGAGAGAAGAAGAAGATAAAAAGAGGAAAGGAAGGAAGGAACACTACAGGCTTCACTACTGTACAACAAAACCATCTTTACTGTACAAACCTTACTGCGTAAGTTGTATAAGTTATTTAAACTTTCCTGTTTTCTTAGAAAACGTGTAGAATACTGTAGTGGATGTCTATTTGCTTCCTTACTGTTTCACAAGCACCTGAACTTCTTAAGGCATTCATACACACCAGTTCACTTTACTTGTTACACTCCTATTGAGCTATCTGGATATTCTTATCCACCTTTGTCCACTCTTACTGAATTCAATGCTATTTGTGTTAGAGAATTTCAGAGGCTCAGAGGCTTATTGTCTTGAGAAAAAAAAAAAAAAAAAGTCTTTGATGTTGCTTAAGTTTGTGGTATTTCAGCATTCCTATATACTTATTATTTTCTTTCTATCTGAAATTCAGAAGTCAGGCTTAGAATTTGTTTATGTGGTTTATAAAAGAGATGCCAGTAAGGAGCTAGAAGAGCTCAGAACTGTGAAGTTTATCCATACCGCATGACAACCATTTCCATGCATTAATTAATATTAGCTGTTACAGACTGTCTTGCCAATCCTTTCTAGAACTGCAACTGATATTCAGTGGTTTCCTATCATACTGCTCTGCCTGTGATGCTTCTCTTATATTCTTCTGTGCACTGGAGCCACATTCTTTCCTTTCATATTGCCTACCATGTCTACTTTATATTTCAAATCACACATCTATCTGGACAGCTACCCTTGAGTAAGGGAACAACAGCAAAGAGGTTTAAAATGTCAGTCAAAAAACATGGATGCAGCTTTTTGCAGATAACTCTTCAAAGATTTCCATCCCATTACAAATCTATCAATTTGTGACACAATCTTCATACAATCGTCAAGGCCAGAATAATCTTTGGAAGGCTATGGTGGGAGGTATTATGAAAACTCTTAATAAAGCAAGCTTTAAGTAGAAGATATACACAGTCAATATCTATTTAATCAGTGTTATGTGGAGAGGTTGTGCTCCTCCCTTATTTATTACAAAAAATACAGAGGTGAGAAGGAAAAAATAAAACCATAGCACAAATGTTAATTCAGTTCAAGTGACCTCAGCATTGAACTTGAAACCAGAAACTCCTGTTCCAGCTTAATCAGAGACTTTATCTGTAATACCGAGTAAATTACATGTGACTGGATTAAAATCCTGTCTCCATATACCAAAAACTGCATCATTAATACAGACCCTGCCATCGCAAGCTCTTCTATACCAACAGTGGGAAAATTTAAAGGAGCCTGTTTCTCTGAAGCACTGTGCAGCCAGCAGACCTTTCTGAAGACAGATGTTTGTTGGAAATTCAGGATTTTGAAAAAGTGGTCCATTAACACCAAAATAAAATTATTAGGATTTTTTTTTTCTAGAAACAGGAAGAAAAAAAAATCACATTTTGTCTCTGTTTTTTCTTAGTTTTAACTGAAGTTCTGCAAAGGCAAGAAGATGCTCTGCAGGAATGACTCCTGCAGAAACTGTCTATATCATCTAGAATTAGGGCTGAGCAGCTGACTGAACCTTAATTTCTATAACCATATGAATAATTTAAAGGATATTAATATCAACACCTGGCAAATGGTTCTTTAGCATCTTGTTGCCATTTTCTTAATTTCTACATTTTCCTTGCTGAAATTACTTAAACTCAAGCAGCTCAAGTATGATATTGGATGTTTTTTTCAGTGTACCAGTTTCAAGAAAAATCTCCTCTAAAGCTGGATCAGCACCTCTGAAGAGAACTCATGTTGGAACAGTGTCTTTCTTCAGCGCAACTGTGCTATTCCTGCTTCAAGAACATTGTCGTATCATTTACTATTGGGTCATTTCTGGGAACTGTCAAAATACATGAAAAAGAGATCACTTTCAACTTGAGCCTGCAGGCTTTAAAGAGTAATCACTGCTGGAGTGTATTTCTTCTCTGCTACTACTGAGATGTTTCATATGACTCCCTGTACTACTGAGCTCTCCCAAGCTTTTCCCTTCATGCATTTCCTTTCAGCGATGGCTGAATATACACTACCTTGTGTTCAGACTGTCACAAAACTTGTAGCAACAAGGAGACCCTTGTAATATGGGGAAAAAGAGAAGTTGCTTTGCTTAACTCATCCAGTCACATCTGATGCCCGTCCTTTAACTTTTCCATTCTTTATCTCCACCTTATCATCTTTTAAATTAAGGATATTGTTTCCCTTAAGAAAGTGGAAAACAAACAAACAAACAACAACAAACTGCCGCTGCACAACAGCAGCTGAGAGAGCTGACAGGACAGAGCCATGTGGGAGCAGTTCTTGAAGAGATCTCAACCCTTCAATCCTTTTTCATCATGTTTTTTTCCCCCAGTTCCCTTGAGAAGTGGGAGTGAGGGAGCAGAGTGGTGGAGTTTAGCTAGCCATCAGTGTAAAACCACCACAAGTGTAAGTGAATGCAATAAAATTTTGTGCAGGAAACAGGCTGGCTACCTCAGCGTTTGCATTTAGACCTAAAGGCTTAAAGAACAGGGAGAGATTTTTATCCTATTTATAGACGATTATATTCTGCACCACAAATCAGCACTATTCAGCCTATAATGAGCACACTATCAAACAGCAGTACCTCTTCCCATGGTTACCTGAGTTTGTATTCACCATCTTACTTTGTTTTATGAATATAGTCATTAGGCTTTTGTAGGCAATCACCAAACAAGCAACCTCACAGACACATGCAAGCACTAAATTCAATTCAATTCACCTGTGTTTTTTGTTAATCAACTGGCTAACACAAAATGTATCCCCTAAGACCAGTCACCTCCTGCAACTGAACACCATGTCAGGGAGTACTCTCTCTTCTGAAGATGCTCATCAGTAATAAGCCCCAGATTTCTTCCTTGCATAAGCCAATTTCCCATTCCACATTGCAATTATGTAAATGAAGGAGAAGTTCCCAATCACTCCCATTGGCTCCTCTCAGCTCATAGTTAAAAAGATGAACAACATTAAATAACTTTCATTTCAGGCTAAGTAAAGATTTTTTTTCTTTTTTTTTAAAGACTTTTTAAAGGATTTTTGTCTTTATCCCCCAAGGGGAAAAAGGGATTAAAACCCTCTTCCAGATTTTATTATTCAAAGAGTTTACTTCATTGTCCTCAGTCACTGAATTTCTCTTCACAGCTAACTGCTAACAAAACTAGGCAAAGTGTAATGTAAAAGTGAGCAACATTCTGAATTAAATCTATCTGATGTGACATGAAAGCTTCCAACATTGTTGGAATTGCTTGGAGGCAATCTATCACATGAACATTTTTATGCCTGCCACCACATCTTCACAGTGTTAGTTCTTCACTTTCTTTGTTATCATGCATGATCTTGATTGTGGAGTTTGCTTATACCCATTTTACAGGTCGGAAGCTGAGGCAGAGGTTGACTTGGGCCTGTCTCCTCAATATTCAATATAAGCCAATAAAATTAGGCCCTTGAGAGACTTTGAAGATAAGTGTCTTGCCTAACATTGGAGAGGAAGCCTGTTGCGGAGGAGGAGATTGAAGCCAGATCTCATGGTCCAGCAATAGTCTAGACTCCCTGTCCTCTTCCTCTCTTCCTAATACTGTAGAAATGTCTATTACTGGAAATCAAAACACACAATAATTTGCAGTTTAATTTGGTTTCATTAAAACCTAAAACCCAATTCACAATAAACAGTCTTCCTATTACAATCCACAAACCAGAGAAATTCATTATAGAAGTCTAAAACTCTGCTTCTGTTTCCTGCCTGCAACACCAACATGACAGCACATGGTAATTCCTTGGATCCTGGCAGAGGTCCTTTGTAGTCTCTTCTAATCTAAATCTTGAGACTCAGAGCTCTGGTGAGTGTATTTTCCATCAAATATTATTATGGCTAGTACCACAGAGGTCCTTATTGTGTTATTTGTACAAGAAGAGATTTTTCATCCCCCACAAATGTAATACCTACTTTATTAGTGGTTGATCGGAGTTATTATTGTACTTCCCTCTACTTAAAAGGGGGGAAATTAAACCTTGATATTTCTGAGCAGAAGAAAATACTTGCCATGGCGACAAATCCTAACTTCCACATATTTCCTATAACAGACACTACTGATAAGGCTCCTCAGAACCACATCATACCAGTACCATCACTCAGTTACACATAATCACCTTGAATAAAATTTTAGTGTGAGATTAGTCATGTCTCATTTTAGTCACAGAAAAAACGGGCAACTAATGTAAGTTTATTTTTATTTTTTTATTTATTTTTTATTATTTTTTGTACCACATAGAGAGGAAGAAACATCTAATAGAAAATCAATATAACCTAAAATTCAATTTTTAAGCATGTGGAATGAAGTCCTCCCAATGTAACCTATGCAGAAAGCTTGCACTATCATTTTATGGAAATCAATCTAGCTTTAAGACTCCTCAAGTCTGCAATTGTTTCTAAGATTTTGTGAGAAGCTCCCTTTCCTCCTCCTGAGGTTGCAAGTTCAAGTCTAAAGTCAAGACCTTGCAGACACCAATGCAAGAGAGAGTTGAACCTTACCAAGTGTAAACTATAGACATATGTGCTAAACATAAATCCAGAGCAAAGTGATATTACTCTTACAAACTTCTTCTAGTTGAAGTGTAAGATGGGAGACAACAGATGGACAGACATAAACAGATAAATCCAGGAAATAATGAGACCATATTAGTCACCATGACTGGAAGTACACTTAGCACAACACTAGGCTGACCTTTCATTAAGCCTGAACCTTGACCAGAGCACCATTACTGCTGGAAAATTTTATAGTATTCAGAGGGAAGAGAAGACAATCAGGAGGAGGTACATTAAAAAAAAAAAAAATCATTATTTTCGATTACTTCCACAGATATTTTACCTCTTGTTTTCAGGCTTCTTGCAGACAAAACATAACATTTTTTGCTTACACCTCTGTGGCATTTTGAGGACTTTTTGGTGGAAACTGTGAGAAAAACTTGGCATGATACCAACAACTGCACAACAGTTGGTGCAAATAGCCCTAAGGTAACAGACAGCAAACTACCACCAGCACATGAGGCAGGATGAATAACATAGAGTATGCTGACAAAGAAACATTTAGCATACGGACACTGCTCTCAGGAGGTAAGCTGGTTTAAAGAAGATGTTGTACTAGGTCAAAGAAGTGTATCAGGTCAAAGATAGGGTAAAGATCTTCAGCAGGGTTTGGGGCATTATGGTACAGGCGTAAGCTCTTGTTTACCTCATGAGGACTTGAGTTAATTCACAATAACAAGGCATGCTGATTAGCACAGAAGGAAAGTGCTACATAGAAGTGCCAAGACCTAGTAATTAATAAACAAATACTAAAAATCATTAAGCTGTTTATTTAAGCTGTTTACATTAAATTAGATCTTTTCGCCCACATTTTCAGTTGGTCTGCTGTTTCTCCTGAACACATTAATACGCATCTTCCCAGATCTCTATATACATGACAGCCATTTAGCTTATGTTTCCCAGAAAGCGAAAGAACGCTGCCCTGAAAACAGTAAGATTTCATCTAAGAATAGCCCTGAGATGAAGAAGACATTAAAGAGAAAGTTCCCAGCGAGAAAGCGTCTGGCTGCATATGTTATCCTACCCAGGCACTGCGCAGAAGGGACACAGTTGATCTGGGGAGAAAAACACTTTTTGCTGTGTGCAGCTTAAATCTCTTTCCCTCTGAACAGCCCTTAACTGCACACTTGTCTCAGCTGGTCTCTGTTTCATATTCCGGATGAGTAATGCGTCTACAGTGCCCCTGCAGCCTCGAGCTTTGATGGCCACAGAGGGTCATGGAGCAAGGGAAACCATGCAGTCTCCTGGGACAGAGTGGCAGCCTGAGGTCTGAGGAAGCTCTGCATTCAGGTCTAAGCTCAGGCCATGATTCGCCTCCTGGGTCTGGATGTAGAGGCATCCATCAAGCACCCACAAGGCACCAGCCACTGAGAGGAGTCTCCCATGTTGGAGTTAAGGGGAACTGACAGTAATTGTGACCTGCATATAAAGGAAGAAGCTTCTTATTTTCCTTCACACGTAGTAAAATAACAGGTACTATGGATCCCTAACCCCCTTACTGTGCCACCTACCCTGGAGTGTTTAGGGCTAGCTCCTTCCACCAAACTAACCCTTGTTTCTGGCTGTGAGCCAGCAGCTGTACTTAGATTGTGAAAAGCAGAAGCTGGTAAAACCACTGCTGCAGATTTTCTAAATGCATGTTAGTTATTTCTGGCAAGTTAATGTGTAGAGGTGGGGGAGAAATATTTTCATAAACAGAATTATTCTCCTAATTTTGGACGTGTTACAGCAGCTATGATGATGTTGAAGCGCACTTCCATTTAGGACATGAGCCATATTCAAAAAACTCCCACCTAGAAAAGTGTCAGTGGATTTAATTATATTAACAGACTCCCAGATTACTGTTATTATTTCAACTCATTACACAGTGCGTGGTAGAAATAGTAGGTCAAACATTTCCCTCTTTGGATCCACTGTACTACTCTCTAAAATGTGAAACAACCATAACAAGTTTCAAGACCATAAATAATTTTCTGCTCTCCTACACTGTCACATATCCAAGAATATGAAAGCTCTTTATATTAAGTAATTAAGTTTCACAATGGCCTTATGATACAATTAACCCCATTACACATATGGGGAAACTAAAACAGAGTCTGATTGCTCAAGATCATCGCTAGGAAAAAGAGCTAACAATCATAGGGATTAAGGACCAGTAAGTCCTTCTGGGTCCTCAAACTTTCCAGTTATCATATGCCACACAGGCATATTTATAACTTCATCAAAGCCCCCTGTTAAAAAACATATAAGGGTTTCTACTTCTGTTAAGCTCTGTCCTGAGGTTTTTGCTTCTGGTACTCACTGTCTTGAATTCTGATACATTGGTTTCCATCCCCGTGTGCCATAGTTTCATTTTCTTTATTTGTTTAACCACAAGAAACATCAGGAACACAAGGATATCCTCTACAGTGTACTTTCAAAGGAGCTTCTTTATAAAAGCAACAAATGCTAAAATAAATTTCTTTGATCTAAATAACAACCTGAATGATGCAATTTCATGAGTATTTCTACTAACATAATGAGAAAGCTTTATTCTTATTCTTAAGGGAGATTGTGTTTATTGCCTAGATTTTTTTTTTTCCATAACAGCTTTTGACACTAATATCTGATGCCTATTAGGTAATGTGAAATAATGTGCAATATCTTTTCTTTCTTCTCTTTAAGAAGAAGAAGAAAAAAAAAGTTACAATGCCATCCCTCAGTCATATGCCGTTTTTCATGTTTTCCTTTGCTACTCAAATGTCAGTTGCAGCATTTATAAAACACTTCCATGAAACAGATCTCTCAAAGTTATAGTCTGCAGTCCTAGACTTTAGAAGTATGGCCTACATTGGCTGCAGACCAACTTTATCACTTTCTCCCCTGACAAAGATGCAGCAAGTTGACTACTCTGCCGGTCTACCCTCTTTACACACAGTCCTTGGAGGCACATTTAAATGTGCAATTTCAGGGTGTTTCTGATCTTGTGAGTGAAGGGTGTTGTGGTAGCACATATAACTTATATGCACTATAACTTCACCCACACATATGCAAGGGGAAGACTAAGCTATGCAGTATCTGCCGTAGAAGGTGACCTTTTACAGCCTGTGAAAGCCAAGTATGTAATTTTGAACCTTGTTGGCTTCTATAGAATGCATGTTATTACACCATATATTTTTATACCACCAGCTCTATAATTTAAAATCAAGGTGAAATCAGAATTTTTCTTAAGATTGATCCCCAATCTAGCAAACCTCTAAGCAGGTGCTCATCTAACAAATAAGCAGGATCCATTTATAGCAACAGGACTGTTTTCAAGCTTCAAGTCACAAATCAGAATTTTCCTTTGCAGAATTTTACAGCAGCCAGCAGAGAAGGTGTCTGCTCTTAATAGATCAGGTCATATGCAAAGGCTCCATATAATGTGGAGAAAGTTGTTTGTACTGTGATATTATCAAGGGACATGAATGAGGACACAAATTTACATATACCTCAATGTAGAAAAGAAAACACAAAACAAAAAGGTGGTGTGCATGTGGCATTTTTATTTATTTGTTTGTTTTCTCCCAAATAGCTTGCAGCTCTTTGAGCCATCAGGTTTAATATCCCACATTAAGTGCTTCCTAACCATTCAGGCAGGTGGAAAGACAACACAAACTGTTCCACTTTTGGGATGTATGCTGCTTCTCTTCCTGAAAGGTGTGAAAGTTTTGTATGAAATCCAACACAATAAGTGTATTTGAGTAACTTCTGCATGTAGAAATCTACAGGAAATGAAGTGTTGGGTTCCAGCATTACCTGCAGGCTCTGACTGTGGTGTCACACCAGCAGGGAATGCAAGTCTAAAGAAGGAAGAAGAAGGTTGGAATCATTCTGCTATTCTTCAGTATGTTATACAGAACTCAGGTCACATTTTTCTCAGCCCTCTATTTTCTTCCACAGTGTGCTGTATTTCCCCTGGACTCCATCTCAAGTATTTCTCAGAGAGGGAAAAAGATCAGGCCTCGTAGGCAGCAATTAGAGGATTCAAGGCTGCTGTTCAAAACAGGCTTGCTCTCCATGCAAACAGATGCTGGCAAAATCTAAAGCAAAACTGGGGATTTCCCACTGGGATGTGTGGTTCAATGCCAGGACTTGTCAGTGTATCATCAGCACTGCTGTAGAAGGTTGCTAGGCACTGCTGGACAGGCTGCCTACAGGATGTCTCAAAGGTCCTGCCACAGATGGGATATTGAGAGATATGAGAGCTCCTACACAAGGAGACCTTTCTTTAAGGGCAGTGCACACATCATCAGTGAGAAAGTGATTTGACACTAGGCAGGGTTTTATACCATCGCACATATCCCTTCTGTGCAATTTAAGCATCAAAATGAAATCTAGGGACTTAACGGGTAATCTCAGTCCAGGAAAAGTGCTTATGCTTAAATGGACCAATTTATTTACTGACTTATTTCTTCTCACAGTTAATGGATAAATAAAGTAGCTGTACAAAGAAAATTGGAATAGCTGCATTCAAACCAATACTCTGTTCTGCTGGTCACAACAATTCCTACTTCCCTCTATCTGATCTTTTTGCCTTCTTTCAGCAATAAGGAGAACATGGGGGAAGTGAAGACTAACTAAAACCACAAGAGTAGGAGACATCCAATCTCTCTGATTACAGTTGCTAAAAAGTCAGTGGGTGCTCCACTTCTTTCTAGCATGAAATTATTCAGAGAAAGCAGGCCAACCCTTTCTTTCAAGTGGAAAAAAAAAAATCCTCTCTTAAAAATTAGCCCTGGACATCTTGCTACAAAGACATGCCACAGTTCAAACGCCAGAGCTGTGTTTTGTGCACAAAGCACTTGCTGAGGTTCTGTGGCTTAAGTCAGACTAACTATAAAAATGGTCCTATCTGGACCAAACGAAGCAATGAACAAATCTCTCAGAACATTTGCCTCTCATCATGACACCATTACCTTGCCTGGGACATAAATTTTCTGCTGATGGAAGATTTATCAGGTCATTTTGAATCACTACGTGAAGGGTACAGCTTTCTAGCTATTTGGATTCCTGTTTATCTTACACACTTAGAAAGTTATTGTCATATATATAATTATATCTTTGAAGTAATACCATTATTTTACAGATAAGATGGAGACAAGGACACACCGGTTGTTCTGTCTATGTCCCCTGTTTCAATTCGTAGGCCACAAGATTTTTCAGAGCACTCCCTGACAGTGTTATCAATGCGAAATTAAACTAACCAGAGTTCCTTGACCAGAATAGTAAATTAAGTATATACGTCTGAAAGGCCCGTGAGTACAACTGAATGCACAGAAAATTTTCTCATTTTTCTAATTTATGACCACATCTAATACATAATGCTAAGCTTTGGGGCTACTGACCACAGAGCAATGTCCTAGAGAACTGTTAATAGCACAGAAGGCTTTGCTGAACCTTGAATTCAGTTCCTGGTTCATCTAAATTCAAGCCTGGCTCTTTCCCGGTATATTTTTTGTCCATCTATGACATTTATGGTGAAAATACAATTATTGTTTTAGTCTTGCAAAATATAAATAAACAAACCACCATTAACACAATTTCATTTTCAATTAATAAATCACTGTGACACTGTAGAAGGAAAATGTGAATTCATTTTTTAGATCATTGCCTTTGTGCTTAGTTGTTTTCACAGGGCAGCCATTTCAGTATTGTCCAGGGACAATTCTTGCTGAACAAACTGGAACCAGTTATACGGACAAGTTAATATTTTTATTTATTTATTAAATTGGTGGTGCCACAATAAGGTCTAATGAAAAGAAAAAGAAAGATAGAAGAAAGATGATCTCATGTTGGAGTCTTATCCTTTTCTTTTTTATTATTTTTTTTTAGCCCAAGAAATTATGTTGAAGTGCTATGCAAAATCCTGACTCAAAGTATCATTTGTGATTATTTGCTGGGATAGACATGGGCACCATTTGCTCCCTCTGTTGCCTGACTCACCTTTGCTGATTTTTATTATTACTTCTTAATTTGCATATATACATGAAGGCACATAGTGCAATCACAGTCCTTTTGTGCAAAGGCTTGTACAAACACAATGGAAATGTCTCTCTCTGCAAAAGTTCCTCAACTTCTTTTATAGTAAATGGAAAGACATAGGTGTGATTCAACTCATCTTAAAATAGATATGTTAAATCAGTCCCTCAAATTACTTATTTCTCTTCTCTGACTATAAAGGCAGCCTGGCTGATTAGCTTAGGTGGAGATGCTAACAGAATTGATATCAGCAGTTAGATAAGATGATTCTTACCCTTAGTCACAGGTTCCCAGGGCCGCCTCCATCTCACAGCCATAACTCAGGTTACAGATGATTTATTGCCTGCCCTTAAAATACAACCTAACACATCATTATGAAATAAGTATTTTGTGAAAGTATAGAAAACTTGGTAAAGTAAGGTTTCTTCAGAGGCTTATTCATAAATCATGCAAGATAGCCTCACGGGAACAACCACTATTATCTGTAAATGTTGAGTATATACATATGTTTCAACTAATGAATATCTACTTCTTATATAAAACCTGTCATCTGTAAATCTAAAGATATTTTACAGAGGTTGACACTACCACTTCTGTTCAGTAGATGAGGCAGAGAGGTGAGACAAGGCTTGCCAGCTGTAGTACCACAAACGGGCTCCATCCAGTTGCTCCAGAACACAAGTCTAACACTTCATCCCTCAAATCCTAACTCTGATAATCCACTGTGTCCTATGATCACTATGACATCCTGATACTCCCAGGAAGCCATTGCTCCCTGCAGCACATCTATAATGATTTGCTGAGCAGAACAGTGAGACATATTCCACCATCCAAAAATGTTTTTAAGAAAGATTTACAAGTGCTTGTGGTCCCCATGCAAAAATACAATTGCATCTTCCTGAAATTGTTCCAACTAGTTCCATTTAATCCCTGCTAATTCAGATCCTAAAATCCTGAGGCTCAGATGTCTGGTGAAGTCTGAGATTTATCACCTCATTGGGTAGCAAAATCTTCAATCTCGAATTACCTGCTAAATCCGAAGGTAAAACATATGAAGAGAGTGAGGTGACAGGGCTTGTGATCATGGTGGGCCAGCTCATTACTGCAGACATGGCTCCTTCATGTACCCCCTCACTCTCTTCAGCCCTTTGGACGTATGCAAGATGCTCCCTTAACGGATGATTTATAGCCTTTAGCAAAGTTGTCTATGTCCTTTTATCTGTAGGTTGAACTAGTGAAAAACAACTCAGTCGTAACATCTGCCCATTTCTTAACTAACATAAATCCAGCCCAGTGGCATCTTCTGCAGAAGTTTCTAGTATTTTTGTAGCCCTCTATTCAGTATGTTGTATTCCCTTTGATACATCTTATCTGGAGGGAATATGAGGTTATTACAGCTGTCAGTTTAACATGATAGTGTCCCAAATTCAAAATGAAATCAAGAGATGAAGGACAAACTTTCTGTTCTATCTATTATTTCTCCAGAAAGACAATATACTCTTTACTTAATACTAGCAATAACTCTGCTTTCAGGTACTTGAAGCTTACAGGAATTTATTGCTCCCAGGAACTGTGAAGCCAAACCCATTTGGTTTTTGGCTCTGATGACAGACTTGAAGGGGTTTTGCTGGTAAAATAAGTTTGTTTCCCAAATAGGATTCCAGCTACATTTTATGATTATTTTTTTTCCTGTGATTTATATAAAATTTTTATGTGATAGTTTGTAAAAGAAAGTTGTTAAGATTGTCATGATTTGTCACAAGTTATCCATTATTTTTAATATTATTTCTCCTTCTTGGCATTTGGTGTACAGGAAATACTGGATCTTACTGCAGATTTTCTGTTGTGATGGGCTATTTAGTTAGCACATTTTGACATCCTAGTTTCAGAAATACTTTTCTACAGAAACTGTAGTGTTTCAGGTTGGGGAAGAAGAAAAAAAAAAGAAAAAAAAAAAAGGACTGAAGCAATCTAAATAACCAGTAACTTCTGAAAATTTATTTCACTTTACAAACATCTATTTCACTTTACAAGACCTAACCTAAAAACTGCCACCGAGCCTGCTGCTTTCATCTGCATGTACTAAGTTGCGCATCTACTTTTAGAAGGTTTGAGAACTCTACTGCTGAAGCATGAAAATAAATCTTCTTAAGCAGAGGAATATATGCAGACCCTCAGTTTTTACAATTAAGCTAAAATAAGCTAGATTTGAAAGTGCCGAGACAACATTTTTCAGGCAGAAACCTTTCCAATGCATCATCATTTTCCTATTTAAATGTTTGAAGAGACTTCTTATAGTTTTAAAATATTATATTTAGCATATTTATATTTAGAATAAATGCAGATGTTATATTTAGATTAAATCATTTCTAAAGGAGGCACCATTATTTTTAAATTGCTTGATCAAAAAGTTCAGAATGTTTTCTCCCTCAATGTGACTTTTGATTAAAGCTGCATATTTCTAAGATGAATCTTTTATTTTAACCTTACCTTTTGACACTTCCAATTAGCCTCATGGAAAGAATTACATAAAACTGCTTCCCTGCCAATACATAGATTCAGTGAGGATAAAAAGAAAGTACCCTATTAATTTCCTTGTATGAAAGATCCTAATATGAATGCAGTTTCTTATGACTGTATTGCTCTGCAAACCCAGGTTCATTTCTCAGACATGCTGAAATGTGAGATGATAGATTGCACTTAGCATCAATGCAAAGTTTTGTTGTTGCTTTCTCGATGTTTTGATAAAAAAAAAAAAAAACTATGCTTTTTATTATTTTTTTTTTGTATTGGTTCATTGTTGTTTTCAAGCTCATTGCCAGTTCCTTAAGAGCCCTGTTCAGTTAGCTTCAGAAACCTAGGTGAACAAATATTTCTTTGCTGTGTCACCTAACTTTGTAGCCGACACTCCACATACTTATTTGAAATACTAATTCAAGTGAGAAAATTCCCCCAATAAGTTATAGGACATCAAAAGGACATTTTTTGCTTTAGTGTGCAGCAGGAGGAAACAGTTGTCTGAATGCAAATATCTACTGAATAAGTGAAAATGACTATTCAGTGTTTAGGGCAGTTCTGGATGTTGAAGGACTTGCACTGTTGAACTGTACATTAGACTGAAAGCAAAAAGGATCATTCTGTGGGGAAATCAGAGACATGTAAGTAAACATGTAAGGACCCCTGAAGGTCCTGCCTCCAGAGCAGTAGGTCTGAAAACCCCCTATGGATCATTTAACAATAAAACTGAAGGACAGAAAAAATTTAAGACTTAAGACTTAAAATTTAAAACTTAAGCAGCAAAAATGGTGTGGGGTCTCTCTCTGCATCTTAACAACTGGTTTCTGCTCTTACCAGACCTTTAGGTTGCCACTGATGATGAAATTTTCTTGTCTCAGACTCGCTGCCCAGGGAGAGAGCCCCCTGGCATGAATTGGTGCTTACAAGCCCTTTCCAATTCTGGATTTTTCACTGGCCATGGCCAGCTTGTGCTCGGTCTGTCTCTTCCCAACTTTCTGTCTCATCCCAACTTCAGGTTGGGATGCTGTTCAGCATCTCCAAGCCTGTGGTCTATCCTGTTGCTTCATTTTCAGTTTCCATCCTTTGAGCTATTATGTAAGGCCTTGTCCAGAAGAGGAATGACATATACACACAGCACTAGCACAACAGTCAAGATATCTTTGGTTTCTTCCTCTTCATCTTTTTAACATGTTCCAATTAACTTTATTACCATCTCGTAGAGTATCACTGAATAATAAGAGTTAATATGAGGTAATAAGAGTTTCTAAAATAAATCATCACAAAGTCACTCCTCTCACAACAAGGTAGGTAAAAATTTGTATCTGTCAGATATGCTTTATTTTACATATAAAATACATTTTTATTTTCAGATTACTTTAACAAGCCTTGAAAACAAAAGCATGTATTGGCTAAAATATGAATGTCTCCCCCCCTTTTCTCATGCTTCAAAAGCAGTAAGCTTCACTTAATGGAGGCAAAAATTACCTTTCAAAAAGTTATTGAAACTAATGACTGCAATTTCATACTATTCCACAAGTCATGGTGCTGTTTCTTCTTGCTCTAATGAGCAACTAACTGCAAATGCTTGTTATGATTGCATTAAGAAGCAGTTTACGAGAAAATATTTTTTCTTTAAAAATCAAGGTAGAATTCCTTCAGTAGAAACTTTTTTTGAGATATCCAGATATTAAAAAGATTAGGATCACTAACTGTCTATTAAAAACAGACACAAACAGTTAGTCAAGGAGCATATTAGAATTAAAATTAGCCCTTCAGATTAGGTTTTAGGTCTGAGGTAATCTCAGAATGAACATTTAATTTACAGGAAAAGGCAAAATTGTCTTGCAGACATTCAGTGTGAGTGATTAGGAACTGGTCTAGCAAAATGCAAGCATGGGTTGCAGCAATTTTCTTCATTTTCTCATATAGTCTTTTACTTTCCTTTTTGCACATCACAATTTAAATCAGGCTTTTTTTTTTTTTTTTTTTTTTTTGAAACCTAATGTCAGGTATTCCATTTTATGACAAATCATCAAACTATGCATACATGAAACATCTCTATGACACCAATTAAAAGTGCTAATGTGTAATGGCAAATACTGCATCTCGCCTCCCCTGCATTGTATGAGATAGCTGAAAAAGAAACACATATTCCTTGACTCTCTTTAGCTTTCTACTCAGCAAATAACACAATTTAACTGAGTAAAATTAGGTACAACACTGCTACAATCTAATAAAGATAAGACTAGCAGGTACTATTTTTTCTTAAATACTTTGTATGCATCATTAAATTTTCAGAACAAGTTGTCAAAAATATTTCTCTGTTTGGAAAGTTCTGAAAATTTGTAATGTGGTACTTCTGGAGGGGAGAAACAAAGGATATCTGTGCACAAAGCAAAGTCCTAACTAATTTCTTTAGTTATAAGCCATGCAATTTTATTTTTTTCTCTCAATATTCACCAATTTTTTTCCCTGGTCTGTAATGTAAACAGGCAAGAAGGTCTCCATGGTTGTGCTGCATGAGAATACAGCACAGGGAGTCTAAAAACAGCATATAGAAAAACCTGACTGCAGCTTTCACTAATAAAGCATAATTCTCTGTCCAAAAAAAAAAAAAATATTTTCAAGGTGGTATGTACATGTATTCTACTGCAAAACACTGCAGAGGAAATTCAAAATTATACTTTTACCAAGATTTAACTACACTGATATCTTCAACAATGTAATTCAACTTTGTATATCTTCCTAGGTGATAATACTCCTAAAATTTACCCCAAATATAACACTTTACTAGTAATCTTCACCTATACAGGTCTGGCCTCCACTGTTCTCCACTCAGGTGGTCCAGGAGTTAATCGTAACTGCTTCTGACCATTATCATTTCTCCCAGTATTTTCACCTTGTATGCTTACTGGCAAACTTTTAAATAAAAATGCTTTAAAAATATGATTTAAAGATAAGCTCCTGCAACCTTTCATCTTGTATCTATAGCCCGGAAACCACTGAATGACTGTGTATTCATAACTTTTATGAATCCTTGTCTCCAAATTTATATGATACCCTAAAAACTTATGGAACACACTTAGTGGATCATAAAGCAATTCTGCCAAAGAGCTAATTATACCAATGGGCTAATATGAGATGGTACATTCACTTTCCCAGATCCTTTGACTGTTTGTGTTTGAGTCATGCAGATTCAGTCTAATGTATCCTGCCGGTGGACACCACCATACCATACTTTAATAAACCATGCTGCTGAAAAGAGGCACAATAAATAAAATAAATAAATGCAGTCAGAAAGGCACTTCTACAGTTTGGCTTTAAGATATGTCTGCATCAGCCCTGCAGAACTGATACTGAGACTGTTAAGTATGTGACGTTATGAGCTGCACAAGAAAAAGCAGTGAGCATAGTTTGCTCTTCATAAGCCAAAAGCAGGCTGCATCAGTCATGATGTCTATTCAGAGACAGGAAACTAAATCTCATGGGGTCTCAAAACCTGCAGAGATAAACTGAAGGCTGTGCACAAACAGCCTTGTTACTTCTCTCCTTTTACAGCAGAGGAAGTCACCAGCCACCAGTCTCCTGTTTTTAAGGAAACCACCACACTAATAATGGTTAGAGGTATTAAGTAATTGTATACATTTTTATGTGTATATATATATTTTTATGCACATATATATGCATGCTATATGCATATTTAAGTTCAAACAGCCTGAGTCAAGTCAAGCCTGAGTGCCTTCCCCTCCAACGAATTCTTGAAACTATTCCTTTGAAACTATACTGCTTCTGCAGATGAAAAAAAAAAAAAAAAAACTAGTAGAAAGCAAACTAAACATTGCTAATGCTGTCAGTTCCCACAGTTTTCTTGCAAATCCCACAGAAGTTAATAAAATAATAATTATTTTATATATGATTCTGTATATGCCAAGGGTGATTTACATTGGAACAGGATGAAAAATATTTTTCTTCCTTCCTTGGGCATTTTTCACACTACAGTGTATGCCAAACCAGAACTGGACTTTTTTCTTTCTGTAGAATCAATTTCTTTACTCTGACTTTGAGTTTGGGAATTTTTATTCAGACTTTTTTTTTTTCATTTTTGTATATATATTTGTACTTTATACAAATGTAATTTGTAGAATTATTTTGTATTTTAATGTATAATTTAATCTTAGTTAACTGAACCAAACTTCCAAACTGAAAAAGAGCAAATATGTAATCTATGAAAGAATGTTAAATTTGAACATTTCAAATGTAAAAATTAAAAAATCAAAATGTAATATTCAAGAACTCATTAATCTTGCACTCACATTTTTTATTTCTCTCTGCACTGTATTGACTGAAAAGGACTCCATTGCTTATTCTCTATAAGCTGTCACTAACACTGAAAAACTTTCATCCAGAAATCATTTAGAATAGTAAACCTACTCCTTCCATTGTTAGCCAGGAAAGCCACGTGTAAAAGAGTGCTTGCAGATAAGGTGGTATGAATTTCCATTGCTTTTCTGACATAAAAACCCAAGAGGAAAAGGGCAGTTTAAATTCTATAAGTACTTAAAGGATCTATGCTGATAATAATAATGGTGCAATGAATTAATTGGTGTGCCTAACTGTGATGTGTGTCCAGAAATGTCAGAATTATGAAGAACACCTGAAGAACATCTAAATGAGAAAGTGATATGATAATCCTATGGTATGACATTGCTTTACCAGTGGATATCTTTATACTAACAACAGTACATCCAAACTGTGGTTTAACCAGGCAGCACAGCACCACACAGCCATTCACTCAGTCCCCCATCTTCCAGTGGGAAAGAGGAGAGAATCGGGACAGAAAAAAAGTAAAAGCTCATGGGTTGAGATAATTGGTCACCTGCTGACCAATGTCCATCCCATTCCTGAGCAGCATCCCCCCCACTCCAGCCAGCCACTTCACAGTAATATTTCAGCATGACACCACATGGTATGGGACATCCCTTTGGTCCATCTGGGCCAGATGTCCTGGTCCGGTTCCTCCCCAGCTCCTGCTGCACCCCCAAGCCCCTTACTGGCAAGGCAGCACAAGGATCTGGAAAGTCCTTGTCTCTGAGTGAGCACTGCTCTGAAACAACTGAAACATTGGTGTGTTATCAGCATTATTCTCCTCCTATATCCAGAACACAGCATCATATCAGTTACTAGTAGGAAAATTAACTCTACACTAGCCAAAATGAGAACACAAATCTGTACCACTTTCCTCCAACATGAACCTGGCTGTGGATTTGGTATGGCTTCTGCCAACACTCAGTAGTGTTCACTAACTCAGAAGCTCCCACCTCTGTAAGGCCAAGACAGCATCCCAGTGCTATATACACTTTTACAGCAGAAAGTGAAGAAGTGTCTTTATATGCATGTTTTTTCCTTAATATGTGATTTTTTTTGGGCCTTCTTTCAGTCCCACCCCAATTCATAAGGCACATCAAGCTTTGAAAGTCCAGAAAAGAAGTCATATGTCTAAGTAACATCTTGATTGCACAGTGGATCTGTGATTAGATTAGATTAGATGTTCAGAATTAAGTCTTTACTCAGCAGGTGGTGAGGCACTGGCCCAGGTTGCCCAGAGAAGCTGTGGATGCCCCATCCCTGGAGGTGCTCAAGGCCAGGCTGGATGGGGATTTGGGCAACCTGGTCTGGTGGGAGGTGTCCCTGCCCATGACAGGGGACGTGAAAATGGATGATCTTGAAAGGTCCCTTCCAAAACAAACCATTCTATGACTACTCTTCAGCTGCCTCCTCACTCACCCAAGCATGGCCCAGTCTGAAACCAGCCCACCCCACACACCCAGAGCTGAACATGAAAACACACATATTCACTCAAACACAAGAGCAACTTGTAACATCCCACACAACAGAAACCTAAACAGTCAGAGATCAGTAAGGAAATACAGGATTGGATCCAAACCCAAGATCAGACTTTGAAATTAATGGCCATACTTCACCTGTTCCCCTCACGCACCCTGGCCCACCTCCAGCCATGTCCCACCCCTCAGGTATCTCCTTACCTGTCTGTCCCGCAATTGTAGCAAACAGCCTGTGAGGAATCCTGGATGGGATTTTCAGCCCAGCTCTTATCTGGTAATACCTGGGGAGACAAAATTAAAAACGTCATGCTGTTACACAGGTGACTGCTTCATCCGTCTAAAAAATCTTTGAGAACATATCCTGGGCATCTAGACACAAATAGAAGGGCCCAGAACAGACTAGCTCAGAAATACTGAGCCCTTTTCTCTGCTTTGTAGTTTTTAACTGAAGTTATAATTTATACTGACGTTATCATCCCTATCCTGTTTTACAGCAGTCTGAATGAACAGAGACCAAATGTGTGACTGATAAGGAAAGGCTGTGAAATGATCTTGGTTTCTTGCAGGAAAAAAAGAGATGGAGAAATACCTATGGAAAAATGCAGGGAGATCAGACCAGGAGTGACAAAAATTTAATGCAAAATAAAGGAATTGGAAACTTCTGTGGAAAGAAAACAGATGTGCTTGATCTCATATCCAGAAAAACTCATGTTATACATAGGGATTATCATTCCTTTGCTCCATATTGAGCATATCATATCTTTAAAATGTTGTCCTTGGCTTCAATCATACCCTAAGCCAAACAGAGAAATAAACTTATCCTAGTCTTCCCTCGTTGTCACTTTCTTAAGCAAGGAATAACAGGTGATGCACTCCAGTAGATATTACAGCTCCTAAGCCACTTCGCTGTAGTACAGGACACCTCTGACAGTTCACAGCTCTCCCACTGAGCTGCTGCAAAACCATGCTGGTGTCAATTCCCCTTTCTTTGCATTTTCCCTTCCATCCTATGTTTGGTTTATTCATTTATAAATGCCTCACATCAGGGTTGTCTTACAAGTGCATGGAGACATTTTCAGCCTGATTTGTGTTCATCCTCTAAATACAAAAATAAAAGCTAAATTAGAATTGTAAAGGTCTACCCAGAACCTAAAGACTTTATGACAGTTGGCAGAATTGTTGGAGAAACAGAAGAAGAGTATATATAACAGTACGTGGAAATGAACTGTTAGAAAATCCAGTCTTCTGAGAACTGCTGAATAAACAACAGCTCATACAGGTCATGCTTAGCAATGTAATCTTTACTCGGGATGTAATAGTGAATAATCTAGATGTCTCTCTGCTAGGTTGAAAGCTGATGGAAGGGGTTTGATGCGGAGAGAACATCAATAAAAAAATGTCTTTGAGACAATTCTCTCACAGTCCCTCACAGCTGAAAGCTCACCTTACCCTACCTACTCCAACTTGCAGATCCCTGCCACTGGGGTATAGTCCTAGCACAACCCTTAGCACTTTTTGTTTTCTGTTTCAGGCAAGAACTTGGAAATAAAACCTCTCTATTATATTTTAGCTTTCAGAAAAGAAAACAAACAAACAAAAAAGCTCAGATTCTAAACACACAATATCCAGTTAAAATACCAGCAATCAAACTGCTTGATCATTCTCTCCCTTACACTGTTCTTGTACAATGATTAAGAGTTTTGACTTATTGTTGCTGATTTCTTCAAGAGCGAGTACCAGAATTATGCCTTAAGACCCTTTGTATTTTCATTACAATTACATGCAATACAAATATTTAACTGACAAAAATACCCTCCTTGGGCTATACACACAGTCTAAACATTTCAACATTACAGCACTGTGGTATTAGTGCACTGCCAAGGCAGGGTAATAGGACACTACTCAGTATGCAGATATTAATGATGTTTTGCTCCATGTCCCTTCGACTAGATTTATTTGTAAGAATAACATGCAAAACTGCCTGGTAACTCTTAAATACTTGCCTCTTAAGACTGTGATAGGTTAGCCTTGGCTAAGAGCCAAATTTCCACCTAGCTGCTCTTTCACCCACCCTCCTCAACAGAACAGCAGGAGAAAATATGAAAAATCTTGTGGGTCAAGATAAAGACAGGTAGGTCATTTACCAGTTACGATCACTGCCAAAACAGACTCACCTTTGGGAAAATTAGTATAATTTCTTGCTAATTTAAGTAGTAAGAAATACCTCCCCTCCACTCTATGCCCCTTTTTCCAGGTTCAACATCACTCCTAACTCCTCTCCATCCTCTTGAGCAGTTCAGGGAATGGGATGGGGGTTGTGCTCAGCCCACCACAGCCCTTCTAAGCTGCTCTGTTGTCCACAGACACTACCCAATGCTTTGTAAGCATCTCAAACAGCCCTAAACATTTTCATCAGGAAAATGGCTCCACTTGGCCCAGACTAGAACTGCTAACTGTAACACAGCGTTGGACATCAAAAATACATGAAGATACCTAAATATTAAATTTACTGTTGTTTTTTTCAAAGTGGGCTAGGTGCAATGGCATAAAATAGCTAGCTCTTTATCTTACTTTAACCTCTCCCTGTTCATCCCCTTTATTCTGGCAAAATCATTTGAATGAAGTCATAAATATACCTACTTCCCTGTACCCAATGTGTTTAACTGTTACAAACAAAAACTGCACCAAAAAATGATAGAAAGCTAAGGCACTCCATGATAAAGGTTAAAATTAGTTTACAGGTCTAGATGTGAAGAGAATCTAGAGACTGGTGAGGTCTGCAATGCTGAGGAATATGACTATCATTTTCCCTTAGATTTTATATGTGTGTATTGGGTTTATATGGCAAAGATTTGGTAGCAGGGCACTGCAGAGGTGGCCTCTGTGAGAAGAGTCCAGAACCTGTCACAAGTCAGATAAATGCCATTTTCCAGTATGAATTCCATACTGGAATTCCATCGTGGAATTTGATACACTCGTCCTAAAGACAGGCTTTCGAGAATGATTCTATACCCAGAATACGGAGGAGACTTGTGAATATCTCTTGTCTTCCAAGCTCTGTGGAACCATGCGTTATGTGTGTGCTGCAACGTGTTGCACCATGAGGTAGTGTCACTGTTGGTCCATTAGATTAATGCAAAAAACAATGGAGAATTAAGTCCCCAACATTCCACTGATATTCATGGAATTCAACAGATAGGGCAGTGAAAGCATCAAGGGATCAAAACAGAAGAATAAATTAAAAATGAAATAGAAATGCTCACATTTCATCATTTCAGTGCTTTAAAACAGAATAGTTTCCCTGAAAATTTTTGAGAACAAGTCATTTTTCAATGAAAGTTTTCAGGCAAAATGTTAACAATAGCTCTGAAGGAGATTATAAATACCACATACATAATAAGAGCAAAAAGTAGCTTCAACTTAGGTGACCAGAAAAGGGCAAAGACATCCTCATTTGAGTTTCACCAGACCCTTTGTTGTGCAGTTAAAGTAAACATACTACAGGAAACTAAATTAAACCCATTATCTGCATTTCTAATTTTAATCCCCAAATCAATGTTTAAATCACAAGACAGGCAAATGTTGCCTGTTCTTCCCCAGATCTTCCTCTATTTGCAAGTAGGGAGGAATTATCAAATACTGATTTTACAACTAAGCAAAAACATGAAAATTAAGGTTCCTGTTCCCATACTGTGAAGTTGGATGATTACTTCAAAATAGTTTGTGCATTACTGAAGGGGGTTTTCTTGATCAAAATACAGTCCATTGTAAGTATGGCATCCCGTATTTTTTTTTCAGCAGCAAACACAGACAAATAGCTCCACTTCCCCATGCCACTGCCCTACTCCCTTCTTGACTGTGCTGTAAAAGTATTACTGGGAACAAGACAAAAAACAGACCCCCACTAATGAGAGCAAATAATAAAATACTCTCTCTGTCAGTACCTCTACAAATATCCACGCTGTTATATGAGTGAATACCATGCTCAGTCCTTGCTAACAGGATGGCAGATGGAAAACAGCTTTAATACTAGCGATTACTACTCCTTCTGTTACACTGGGTGCCGTATGAACTAGAAATGGGATAGATAAATCATGCTGAAGCAACAGGTACAGCTGAGCATTAAGTGTTCCTGTTTTTCCTCAGAATGAACCTAAACATCTATAGCTGGCTCTAACTACCTTCATCAGGAAATGGCTTCAAAGGCTGGTCATTGTCACCAGTCTCTTTCAATCCACCCAAGAAAGAGAAGGATCAATATGGAGATGTGAGCTCTCTTTGGAGTCTTCTTGACCTCTTCTCATCTGAGCAGACCACATGTATTTGCTATTTGGACACTGGAGCAGCAGAGCCTTGAGAGTGGTCTGAGCTGAGCATGGAGGCTATTGAACAAACTCTATTTGCGTTAAAGTAGCTACTATCTGCATTGCAGGGCTGGGAAGAATTCCTGCAGAGACTTACTTCAGCTCAACCTGGCTGAGTAAACATCTCCAAAATGGAGTGAACACAAAAACTGCAAGGAATGGGAAATGGATCTAAAGTCAAATTTATACCTAGCACTGGAAAATCAGGCTGAGGTAAGCATTGCAAAAGCCACTAATATAGTTTCAGGATGTTCTCCACCACGTATGAGCAAGCAAAGGAAAGGGCTGCCCAATAGTGATACAACACTGACTCTAACAATATATATTGTTATAAAATATATATATATTCTCCCTCAAAATAACAAAATGTTTTGCTCTCCTGCTTACTTTTCATGAAGAACACAGATAGGAAAGCTAAAGAAGAGTACAAAGCTTTGGAAAAGATCATAACCAAGATGCCAAAATCAAAGAGATCAGCAAGCTTAGTGAGGAGGAAGCTTGAAAACCCTGGCAGAAGTGTCACATGGTCTGGAAAATTGATCATATAGATTTACAACAAACCCAAGAAATCAATAAATATACTGTAGGGCTGGAGATGTGCAGAAGAAAGTAATTTTTCAAAGGTGTTTAAATGGACACCACTATGGGGTTTTGAGTGGCGTCCTACACAAGGCTTTACTGTAGATTTTGAAAGAAATAATAATTAAGAAATAAACAAGAAATTGCAATAAAATTACTGTTTCACTACAAATGCAATCACAAAATTATGGAATATCCTGAGTTGCAGCGGACCCACAAGGATTATGTAGTCCAAGTCATAGCTCCAGCAGGCTTGATGCCATGACCGTTTGCCCTGGGAAGCCTGTTCCAGTGCCCAACCACTCTCAGTGAAGAACCTTTTCCTAACATCCAGTCTAATAATCTAATCCAATATCCGATCCACAGGCTGTGTCTGGCTCATTAGAGTTAGGTTAGGTGGTACCTCTCTTTGAGTAAACAGCTGCTGTTGCTGTTTGCGTGTGTGCATTTTTTGTTGTTGTTACTGTTGTTTTTTGTTGGTTTTTTTTTTTTTGGTTGGTTGGTTGTTTTATGTTTTTAAACAAGAACAGTGTAAAAAAAGCTTATTTAGACTTTAGTAAAGTAGGGAGACCATGGAAAACTGAAAATTGTCAGATAATGTGGAACAGGTGCTGTGAGGGGAAGACGAGGAAACAGCAAGCTGATTTCAAAAAAAAAAAAAAAAAAAAGAACTAAAGGAACTTGGCACACAACTCAGCAAAACACAGAGCAATCAGATCCCCTCTCTATCTATAAATACACTGAAAGGAAAAACATCAGGAAGGAAGAAGGAGAGTGAGGTACAAGAAAGTACAACATTGGCACAAGAACAACCACGTATAACTGCCCATGAATAAATGCAATTTAGAAATATGAAGTTGTAGCTGGCAAAGGAGCAAGGCTATGAAACAGCCTCCTAGCAGAGGCAGGAATGAAAAAAAGCCAATTTATTTTTAGGGGAAGCTCAGTTAATTTCTGAATAATTTATAGGGCATGGATCCTTCTCAGTTGCAGGACCAATGTTATTTACGTAGGCAGCCTGTACCACCAAGTCCCATCTCTCCTATGAGACATTCTGCACGGGTCACCCTGGTAGGAATGAATTTGCCATTGGCACCTTCACTAGTCATTTGCGAACTGCTCGTCTTTAAAGTCATTGCTAATTTGAATGTTAACTTTGTTTTTCTATGGCTGGACACTCATTAATCCTTGACGACCTGTACTGACTCACCTAGGGCACTGACGTTAAAACCTCCCTCAGGAGCCTGACTCCACTAATGGTTGTGTTGGGTTATGCAGCCACCCCTTGCCTCCCCCTTTCAAAGGGCAAAGCTACCAGAACCTTTCACCCTCCCAGCTCTGTGATGGTCAGACCTCCTCTAAGGAGCACCAACATCACTCTTAGATGTTAACTGCTCACTTAACGCTCAGGCAAGGTGCAGATTGTTTTTTGTTTGTTTGTTTTGTTTGTTTTTGTGTGTGTGTGTGTGTGTGTGTGTGTGTATGTGTGTGTTTGTTTGTTTGGATGTTTTTTGTTTGTTTGATTTTTTTTTTACTCAAATGCACAGTGGAAATATTTAGTTTTATGAGAATCAAATATATTTTGTTTCAGATAGGTCACCATGCCATCTCTAGTAATCTAACCAGAACACAGGGCAGTGCCTAATTCCAACAGATTTACAACAAAACAGAAAAGGAACACATCCATGGAGAAGGCTGATATCAGCCTTGTTACTGATGCTTGGACTCACCCCTTTGCTTCCTCCGCTCTGATCAATGCTAGACCATCTCAGCTCCCATCTAGTCCTACAAGCTGCTCCGTAATTGCCTTCCCAAGCCATTGCCCAGCAGTGACATTACAGAGACTAGACTAAGAAGATGGGATTGGGGATGACTAGTCTGAGAGAAGCAATTTGTTGGGTAATATTGATGCATCACCCTACCAAGCCAGATCACTCCCACCAGCAGCCCTGATAGACTAGGCTGCTCCTCCCTATCCATTTCTGCAGCATGGAAAGCAAAAAGATTGGCTCAGTACCACTGCCACAGGAACCAGAAAACTACAAAACTACATAGCTTCTGCTTGCTATGAATTATATCTGACAAACTCCAAGGCTTAACATTTCATTCCATTTCAGGCTGTGTTTTAATAAACAACCCTTAAGCTAGTACATACTGTAAACAAAACAACTGTAGGCTGAGCTCTGTCACTCAGCCTTGAGATTCTGTTGCTCCTCAGACCAGTGTCTCGGAGTTGCCCTCCAGCAGTCCCTGTCAGCAAAACCCTATCAAATTCCAGCTGCAGGGCAGCCAAAGCAGTACACTCTTTAGGAAAACAACGAGGCAAAAATTCCAAAGAACAGCATAAGAAGAGACATCAAATCTCTATCCAAGAAGTTACATCATTGGCTATAAAGGGAGTTTAAACTTTTTTGTTTCTTTTTTTTTTTTTTTTTTCTTTTTTTTCTGTTTTTCTTTTTTTTTCTTTTTTTTCTCCCTGCTGGAAAGAATATACATTTGTTCTTTGGCAATATTAGCATATTAGCAGACCTTTTTGTCTTGTGTTGATGATTCCCAGAAGAGGAATACAAAGTGTGCTACCCTCTGAGAGCTACCTGCTGCATATTCCAGAAGTTTCTGCAGGTTAGATGATGCAATTATGATTATCGACAATGATTTCCAGAGAAACGGAGCACCTAGGATTTCACCCAACAATTAATGAACCAAGCTACAAAGTATTATTTCCTAGACAGATACTGGAAGATGAAACTCAAGAGGTGGTGGTTGGGAGGGGGAAGAATCATATTGCTATATAAAATAGTGTGCAAAAAAAAACAAACATGAGAAAGCTCTACAATACAACCGCAATATAGGACAAACTCTTAGATCTCTTTATGCTAAACAGCAGCCAGTGTCCATGGTTCACAAACACCTCCAGAGAAGCAGTTCATCAGCAAGTTCTTCCATGATCAGCATCCAAAGTCAACCATGACCAGCACAGGGCTCAAAGCAGCTCTGCATATTGCTGACTGGAATGTAAGTCATTACAGAATAATGCATATAAAATATACATTAATCATCAAAGGTGAACAGGAGCCCGCTAACAAACAATGATACTGAACTGAATGTCTGGGCCTAGGTGCTGGCCAGGGGCTGCAGGGCCTCTGTGGTGGCTCCAACAGCCCCATGGCAGGGCCCAGCTGAGCCCAGCCCCAAGCTGGCGGCACCTCAGGGAAACCAGATTTCCTAAAGGGCAGAGTGGGCACAGGCCGAGGAGGAGGCCCAGGGAGAGGGAGAAGCAGCAGAGGGCCCAGGCCCCAGGAGGAGGAGGGCAGGAGGGGCTCCAGGCCCACAGGCAGCAGGGATTCCCTGGCAGCCCTGCAGAGCCCCTGCTGGAGCAGATCTCCACCTTGCAGCCCGGGGAGGGCCCACGCCGCAGCAGGGGGACATTTCCTGAGGGACCTGTGGCCGTGGGGAGCCCCCGCGGGAGAAGGGTGTTCCTGAAGGGCTGCAGCCCAGGGCAGGGCCCCCACTGGAGCAGGGCCATGGGTGAGGAGGAAGGGGCGGCCGAGAGGGGCTGGGGGAGGGCTGAGCGTAACAAAAATGAAAGATTTCCAATTGCAAAAATATTTTTCTCTTCATAGGAGGCAGAATCTTTCATGTTACAATCAAGAAGTTTGTTACTACACCACAAAGAATCACACAAGTGACATTTGGATGTCACACTCCATTGTAACAGCGACTAGAAGTACATCGACTGAGAAAAGAATAAAAATGGATGACCTTAAAGCTTTTCTTAATTATATTAAATGCACTACTGTAAAGAAGGGAAAATAATACCTATTCTGTTGCATTCTTATGTGATTAAAAATGCATACAACTCAGATGTAAGCTTTGAAGTGAAACTGCAAGCTTATTTCCAAACATTTCATTTGTTGGATATTTCCTGTGAACCTAAACATATCTGCAAACACATCAGTCAGGCTGCTTTCTCAATGAAATGGTATTTCAAGAAACCTATGTGACCACCTCTATCACGGGCTCCTAGCACGGTGCTGAAGACGGGCTCCTAGCACGGTGCTCCCAAAATACAGGAGTGAGAACGTGTCACACAGGAGCTACCAGTAAGCAGTAGGTTGTTCTTCTCAACTGCCATCACCCTTCCCACCATCAGCATTTCCTTCCCACTTTTTTGTCAGCAGAAGGAACAACATGGACAGCTCAGGGCTTCTGCCTAAAAAAACTTCTAATTTTGGAAACATAAATATGGCTGTTGGAGGTGTCAAGAGGAAGGCTTTCCTCAGCCCTCAGTGCTCAGTCTTACACAAACACTGAACAAGGTGACAGGTCTGTCACAGAGTGTCCTCCATAATGCCCATAACAGCAGGTTAGTCAAAAGCAACTATGGCACTCCAACTTCATTTATCACATCAAGTTTCCACGATTCTCATGGCAGATTTATCCCCAGGCTCTTTAACTTTTGATGAAGGTAGATCTAATATTAATAGAGAAAGAGGAGTGCAATCCATACCCTCCATGCAGTACAGTAATTAAGATAGCCCTTGACTTGCTAGAAGGCATAGTTGGTCTACTGAAAGCAAATTGCCCACCTACAAGGAGGCTGTAGCATGCAGACATAAGGAGGCATGCAATAAGAGGAAATTCTCCAATTGTAAACATTTGGAAGCCAACTTATCAGATTTTTTATTTTATTTTAATAGAAAATCCTGTTCTAACAATAAATGGTGTCAAGCTCTACAAACTTTAGAAGTATTTGTGTGATTATAACCCAAGAAAACAGTATGTGTGAGGGGTCTCAGCACCCTGCTGAAGATGCTTAGCATGTCCCAGGATCAAACACAGATAGGTATGTTTAGAACCCAAGAATCAGGGCTGGAAGCTCTCCAAAGCTGAATGCTCTGAATGCGATTTGGAAAAACATATACCTTTTGGCAAACAAGCTCTGAACTTAACAGAACAGCTTCCATACTTCATTGTGTTACTGAATCAGAGCCTACACTAGGCACCTGATGCCTTTGAGTTGAGGCTTTCATTTGGATCCAGGTAAGCCACAGCCTTGATAATTTTTATACTTCTTGCTTCATCAGATATCACTTCACTGCAGAAACTTGCAACCCTACAGGCCATAAAAGCTCCAGCCCTTGCATCCCTGCAGCTTTCTGACAATTGCACCAACCAGCACTCTTTATATCTCCTTTTATGCTCACCTCAGGGGTTCTTGCCCTTTTATGCTCACCAAGGTAGCAATGCTGCCTTTTATTTGGTCCCATATCCATACTCTTAAAGCAATCTGCCCTTTACTTTACTTTCAGGCAGCATAGCAAAGTAGGGGTGAAGAGGAGTAGGTAGTTGAATAGTGAACAGCAGAGTAAAATGAAAGAGACGGGCAAAGAGAGGCAGGCAAAGGAAAGGGCAGAAAATTAGAACCCCAGTAAGGATATGACACTTGGATCCTTTTCTCAAAGGCAATGAGAAACCTGGGAAACATGGCTTAATTTAGTTTCACAGTCAAGTAGTAACATTTTTCAATCCATTTTTAAATTATATGAGCAGCTAGAGAAGAGATTTTGTGCTCTTGTAACTGAAGCATCTGAAAAAAACTTATACTTCAATAATCTTACAGAGGTATGCAGTCCTTAACTGCTGTGGGTGCCAACAAGAAGCACTTACAGAAATTGTTTAATAGATATAAAGGGAGCTGAATATTACTGAAGGTCATTCTTTTCTTTCTTAATTCAAACTTTTACGTTACAGCTATTTTATTAGCATAAGATGTACAGCCAGACAAACATGGTGTCTCATGAGAGTTCTAAAGTGTTTCTGCAATGTTTTTAGACTAAAATGAATATACAAGTATTTAGATTTGGAGGCATTATTTACATTAAACTTTGTTGAGTTTTGGATCCCACTCTTGGAAACAGGAGACAAGAGAAAATGATAGCCAGGAATTGGGTTCTCAGAGGCTGCTCCTTTAAAAAATGTACAAATCTTTTCACATTTTGATTCTCACACCTTCCCAGAAGACTGAAAGCCAAAATGACCTTGAAACAGAGATGCAGACTCATTGGGGACATAATGGGTACGTCTAACCCAGCAGACCAAGGAGAGATTTTCAGCTCATGCACAGCCTGGCAATTGTCCAGTTCCAAATGAATACAAAACCTGAGCATCTTCTATCCATTGCCCCTGAGCTGACTTCCAAAAGAAAGAAGTCTGGGACATGAGCAAAATGGAGATGAAGAGTGATCTGACACACAGTGAATCATGACAGAGTGACTACATCAGTGGACAAGGGAAGAGTAACTGATGTCCTCTACCCGAACTTCTTTAAGGCCTTTGACACGGTCCCACACAACATCTTTGGCTCTAATCTGGAAAGATGGGGATTTGAAGGGTGGACTATTTGGTGGATAACGAATTGGCTAGATGGCCACATTCAAAGAGGTGCAGTCAATGGTTCGATTTGACAACTTTGTCAGTGTTTTCCTCTGAAATGAAGCTGTGTTTGTTTTTGTTGGTGATAATGCTCTCGTGCATTGCAGGTTATAAATGCGTTACATTTTGTGGCCTAGAACACCTGGACAAGTTCTTAAAAACAGTGTAATCTAAGAGAACCCACATATATCGCTTGATTTAGAAAACCTCATACTCACATGAGGCCTCAACTATATATTCTTAAAAGGAAAATTAGTAATTTTGTAACTTATTAAAAAATAATTTTGAATTTACAATTTCTTTGAAGGCACTAAGGAAATTGAAAAGAGGAAAAGAAAAAAAAAAGTTTTGTAGGAGCAGCATTTTCCTTTACAAGAATCAATGGAAAGCCTCTGACCCACTTTCTAAGATGTCTGAGGTGGGTTTGAGAGGAATTTCAATCTATTCTCTTTTGCGGCCTGGTACCTAAAATTCATTACAATTTAAGTTTCTCCTCCAGAATGGGGTTGCAGTGGTTCATCTCTTCTCAAAATATTGTTCTTCATTCAGAAAGACAGCTTTTTGTTTGTGAGGGTAACACCTATGGCTTGTAAACACAGATTAGAACATGACTGTCATACACAACACAACTAAAGAAATAAAGCACACACAAAGACAGCATTTCCTATTCTAAAAGATTAAAGGTCTCAGCACAGAATCAGAAATGAACACTCACACAACAACTAGGAAATGCAGAGACTTTCTAAGTTTTCATGAGTCAAACATGGAACAAACAGTGTACAGTTTTTGTACAAACAGAGGATTGTTTTTCCATTAGTTTCATATAACCAGTAAAACTCTGTAAGACAATGAACACAAAGTGATGTGCCATAAACTGTAAAAGACTTAACAAAGCCCCTTTCTTTCTGTTATAACTACCTTCTAGGACTGAGAGTGGAAGTTTTAACAAAGGAAAAATGAACAGTTCAGTGTCAGGCAGGAAAGGACCATTTGAACTTTCACTTTCAAAAAAAAAAAAAAAATGGATAGAGAAACAGAAGTACAACTGTGAGGTAAGCAGGACCTGGCTATGCAATTATTGGAGGTTTTACATGTAAATCAGTGAATTACGGTCCTTGAAAAGCAACTTGAAAAACATTGGCAGTTGATGGATGAGTAAGCTACAGAAAGGAAAAATGAATGTGATGGTTTTCAGCAGGGATCTGGAAGAACAGTTAAAACTTACAGTAATGTCAAAGGCTTGTATAGTGCCCAGAGAATATGAGGTAGAATCTTTCAAGCAGGAAAAAAAAAAAAAAAAAGTGAAGATGGATGATTACAATAAGCTATTATTAGAAAAGGACCAAAACCATCCAGAATTTACAGCTTGTGATGAAGAAATAGAAAAACTGGTGGCACACATACAAGAACAGGAGAAAAGAGGTATTAAAGTCTCAAAGACTGCAAGCTACTTCAAACCACATCCACAAGAAATTAAGAAAGTGGAAACAGAATTAAAACAAAATGAAGAAGCATTGCAAAGGACCAGTACAATAACCTGATTCAGATCTCTGTTCTACAGTTTAAATTGGATGATACAGGGCATGATGTAACTACAGACGGCAGCTCTGATCAAGCGCTGAAGGAAAAGTTAGAGGCAGAACAGGAAGCACTTGTGACGAAAGAGAGAGAGAGATTGCAACCTTATTAGACCAACCAGAGCAATATAAAGATAATAAGATAAGAAAAATTAGGAGATATCACAGCTGAACTTGTAGTTACAGTTACAGGAAAATCATAGGACTTCCAGCTTCACTCAGCTTCAGCCAGAGAACACACACCTGAAGAGCAATCTAATAAAACTCCATTTTGAGCAAAACCTGGACCTGGCTGTGGTGGGCTGATCTCAGCAAAGTGCTCTGCAGGGCTGCCAGGGAATCCCTGCTGCCTGTGGGCCTGGAGCCCCTCCTGCCCTCCTCCTGCTGGGGCCTGGGCCCTCTGCTGCTTCTCCCGCACCCTGGACCTCCTCCTCGGCCTGTGCCCGCTCTGCCTTTTCAGAAATCTGTTTTCCCTGAGGCGCTGCCAGCTTGGTGCTGAGCTCAACTGGGCCCTGCCATGGGGCCATATCCGGCATGGGGCAGCCCCAGCCTCTGCCGTAGTGCCAACACCTTGGAATGAACACTCACTACACTGTGTGATGGTGTCTTCTCACCTTTCCTTTTCCCAGAAGCACTGTTTCAACTGACATATCAAGAAACTGATCATTGGAATGACCAGAGAAAGAGACTCCAGCATGAGCTAAAACAGTCTTCAAGACTCAGCTGTCATAATCAGCCCTGCTGTAACTTCATATAACCACTGTATGGATCTTCTGTCTTATAAAAACACTGATCACTTCAGCATTTCTTCCCTGGCATTGGTGCATTGACCAGGACTCACTCATTAATTTCACCCATTTTCCCATAGTGCTGTGTTGCAGATTGTTGTTATGCTTGACTGTTCCACTTCCCATGTGCTAGCGGCTATGCCTCCTGCAATGAACAAAATGAAAGGAGAGCCGTTGTGCTTAACCCCAAAGTAAACCTGTCTACTGTAAATGTAAATAGAAATACATTTTCCCCACACCAGGACTGGGGATGACCAAATCAATGCCCCATAAAGAAATCCTCCTTCTTCTCCTTCTCCTTCTCCTTCTCCTTCTCCTTCTCCTTCTCCTTCTCCTTCTCCTTCTCCTTCTCCTTCTCCTTCTCCTTCTCCTTCTCCTTCTCCTTCTCCTTCTCCTTCTCCTCCTTCATTCCTTTATCCTTATTTTTCTTATTTTTAGTTTTTGCTTCATATTTTCTTCCTTACTCTTTCTCAGGAAATGGGTCATTTCTATTTCCACCCACTCACTCCACACACAAATAAAACTAATTGCTAAATGTGAGTCTTACCCAAATTTACCTATTTTTCTCACTGAAGCATTGGCAACGCTGATGGGACTTTTCCCCCTCTTCCAAGAAAGATGAATACTCCCTTCTGAAAGTACACTCGGTGCTGGCACAAACCTGACAGCTCTAGAGATGCAAATCTCGTTTTCTGTGGAATGGATGCAGCATTAACAACTGCATTGTAATTTCTCTTCAGAATGTTTCTGTCAATACAAGTCCTTGCTCTTCTACAGAAACTCTGTACAGGGAGGTGAATAGACTCTTCATTCCCACCTGCCTCATGAATCTGCCGCCTCTGCTAAAGCTTTGACCTTATTTTTGAGCTAATCCTCAGAATGCTAATTATGTAAGAATTCTCAAAAAGAAATTGTTTCATAATTTTTCTCCCAGGATATACTTTTTACAGAAGACAAAATAGAAGCAGAGCAAAAATGAGCTATACAAGGGCAGAGACAAATGATATGTACACCTGAGCTGTCACCAAGTCCTGGAAATGCCTAGAGATTGTAGCTCCTTAAGCTTACATTAGTAAGCTCCAAGATGGTTGCAAATATGCTCTTGGTATGAACAGAACTTATCTCCTAAATAACTAGCAGGGAAACCTACACTTTCCATCAGGATCCACAAATCAAATACTCTTCAGTATAATACCTGTTCAACCAAGGTCTGTACAGAAGAGAGTGCTGACACACTTCTCTGCACTTATTCCGTAACCTAACTCATCACACAGCCCAGTCCAGTTCCCTCCCATGTCTGAGATCATCCGTGTAATTTATCTTTTCTATGCTTATCCATATGGTATTGTTTTCATTCCTGCTGAGGCTGTTCCTGTTTTCATCGAATAAAAATATTAATTGGATCTCAGATCAGCATTGTATAATAGGCATTAGGAGAAGCAAGAAAGGAATCTGAGGACTCCACTGACATAAGTGGAATCACCCAATTAGTGGGCCACGGAGCTACATGTCCTTTTATCTCTAACCTTTCATCCTATTTGAGAATAGTTACTCACTAGTTCCCTCCGTTCACTATGTATCAGATAAGTTAGCCTAAACTGGACCTGTAGATTCCAGTCTAGAAAGGAAAGTACTAAATATGAGTACTAAATATTTGGTATGATAACACTAAACAAAATCAGACACAAGACCCTTTGTAGATCTGTATTTTCACACCAGCATTTAAGATACTAATGACAGATATGTTAATTATTTTATATGAGATCCTCCAAAAGGAACAACCAGGACTCCTCAACCTTCTATCACAGGAAAGTCTAAAGAGAATCCCAGGTGGTGCCTCAATCTATAAACTTGATGCTTCATTATAGTGGAATAAATGTTCATTTCATCTAGGCACTGATTCTGGGAACAGACCAATCTTAAGAATAATCTCTCCACACCAAGAGCACCACAAGAATACAGAAGACAGACATTGATTAAGTGATCCTAACCTGTTTATTCTTTTTCTCTCCAAACACCTAAGTTGTTCTTCTACATTAAACAATTAAAACCTCACTGACTCTCTTTAACCATATTCCTGACAATCATTAATCTTTGCTGTAACATCCAGTGCCAGAATTTAGTGTATTTACTGTCTACTATGGCTAGCAGTGAATCCTGTAAAATACGGGATGTTATCTGACACCAGACTTGTCTTTGGGTTGGACCATCCCAAAAGCACAATGTTCATCTGTAGGTAGGATATAGGCTTGACCATCAGCTAATTTCTGGAGAGTCAAGAAGCAGTGGAATTGGTCAAGAATAATCCAGCATGGTTTTGAAGGAAGGAAACATTAGGAACTCAGAAGGAGCCAATTTTTAATCCTTCTTACTGGCAGAAAGATACATCAGCATGTTAAAAATTGCAGCCATCAGCTGAAAGACTATGAAAGAAAGCTAGGTGCAAACATTTGAGTAAGATAACAGACTTTTTCTTTTCAAAATTCATTGAAAATGTTGACAAAGGAAAGCAGAGTCGGGATGTAGGACACAAAGCCTTTGATACGATGATGTATATAGGGCTGTAGTCAACAAACCTTGCAAAAGGAAAGTACATTCATACTGAAAATACAGTATTATCTTGTGAAATAGAGAGAACAAAGACAGATGTCCAAATGGCATGAATGTTAGATCCTCAGACAGATCTTACCAACTCAACAAATAGGCCAATATGTGTTTAGATTGGAACCATTTTTATCAGATAGGACATGTAGCAGTAAACTTTGTCATACTGTCCTGGTGGGTGCTGAAACGGAGACACTGAGCTCCGAATCATAGAGCACAGTGGAGGTGGAAAACAGTCTGATTTTTCAGAAAAAAAAAAAAAAAAGCAAAAAAAAGGAAAAAAAAAAAGCTCAAAAGATAGTTAATACAATACAACTTCAAGATCAGAATTCAAGTGTTCTTATAGGCAAAAGAGACTATTCAAGAGAGTACTCAAATCACCATCATATCTTATAAGCTGACAACCTTATCAGCTACAAAATTTTGAAGTTATGGAAGTTAAGTGTTAAGAGACAGAACTGTTACAGGAACTCAGTTAAGACATGGAGAAGGAATTTCCAAAAACTTACATTATTTGCATGCTATCTGAAATTACATATAATAATTTCTGCAGCACAAAGAACAAGTACTCTTGATTGTTTTCCTTCTTACTGTGATGCCACATCATTACAGGCATAGGGCAAGTGAACAAAGATGGCACCAACATTCAACAATTTCCAATAGCATTTTTTCTACTTGGAAAAAAAGTACAAATATGATCAAAAGTGCTATCATGGTATCAAGTGATATCAAACTCTAAAAGACAGAGTTTCCATGATACCAGATGACAAAGTACTGTTGGTTAGACCTGCTAGAAGATCATATGCATCTATATTGTTTGGCAACCACTGGCTCAGAAACTAATGGGAAAGCTGGTTGCCTGCTGTGACTTATAGTGCAATTTTAATTCATTTTTGAGTTTCAGCATGTATCAGACACCAGGTATTCCCAGGAATCCCTTCAGAAAAGGTTATTTAAGTAAGGTATTTAAGTAAAGAGCTTTAAGTAAGGAAACAAAAATTGTCAACTCAATTAGATTCAAAAATTATCTTAGTTTTCAATGTTTACAAATTTTCTCTTCATTTATTCTCTGAAAACTTCTCTACTATTTTATTCTGTAAATCGTACCAGTGTATTTAGCTTTTCAGTATCTCCACAAACTAGAGGTGCCCTGGTGCATTTTCTTTATCTGAACATATTGTTCAGCCCTAAATTCTTTTATCCATCCCAAACTGGTAATTTGATCTAATGGCCTAAATGAAATTATCTCTTTACTAAAATTGAAATGCTTACATATTGTGCCCATTGCCAAAAGAGTTTGAGTTCAGTTTGTTTTTTAAGGGGTTCAGACTTCTTTCCCTATCCAGTGGTTGAGCAATCCAGGGCTGCTCTTGTCTGAGAAACTTCATGTCCAGTAACTTTCCTCAAACTCTAGTAGGTCTGCTTCATCAAACTATTTCTCTCCACTGCTTCACAAATTTTATCTTATGAGGAGGATGTGTGAGTCCTGGCAATATCTACCTGAAGAGTATATGTTAAACTAGTCAGCAAAGAATCATAAAATTAATTAAAAATACACAGCATCTTCAGCATTTTTGTTGTTGGCTGGCTGCAGACATTAAACAAACAGTCACATTGTAAACTGACTTCTCATTTGTTGCAGGACATCATTATAAAGATTTATCTTGCATAACCAAATGGGAACAAGAGATTACTAAAGAACAGTTCATTTTTCAGATGCATTTTATTTGTAATGCCTTTTCTTGGCAGATGTTATCCCCACAAAATAATGAATCTTCTGAAGTAACAGAGTGGACATGGATTGATGGGAGAAATTGATCTGCATTTGTTAATGTACTTTTGCTGCAGCAAGCACATTAAGTAATTAAAGTGCTAAAAAGATCTCCCCATCCAGATACACTGTATAGTCAACTCCATTAAAGCAAGGACAAAGGCCAATTGTTTTTTTTCATTGCAGCTCAAGTGCACCTTGAGTCTGCAGTATACACATTATATAGTTTGATTGCATCCATAGAATTAAACTATCCAGTTACACAAGCAGTTATTACCTCAAGGCAACTCTAAAGGATGAAGAGTCAAAAAAGAGTAATGATTTGGCTTCCTCACCAAAGCCATCTAAAGAGCATCTGATTTGGAGGTAGGGTACAATTTTCCCTTCTGAAAATGGAGGGATGTTTTAAGCGGAATACAAAAATACCTGGAAAACAGAAGTCAGAGATACTCTCCCATGCACAATAATGTTTTCTATTACCACACCATCTGAGCATTCATGATTGTATACTGTTACTGTTGAGAACAATCTTCTGAAAAATTACTACTGCTCCCATGTTTGTAGATAAAAACTGATGGACTAAAAGGCTGTTCAGACCCATCTCAAGAAATTTCCTGAACTCATCACTCACTCCAGAAAATAATAACAGTCAAAGATCGTTTGGGTTTGGAATAGTTGCATTAAAATGCACCTTACAAGACTGTGGAGAAGTGTGCAGGCAGTATTGTCAAAAGACAGGATTTCTTCAAATATAGTGCAAAGAAATAGAGCTGCATCCACATTTCAACTCACTTAGTGTTTTCTCTTTGAAAAAGATGGACATGGAGCAGTACTAAGTTAGTGACATAACAGTGAGAGAAAATACTGATTTATTTATTTATTTTCTTCAACTCTAGTTTGCATGGTGATGTGAAATTTTACACACCTAGTTCCCAGCAGTCCTTAAGACAGGGTTGAAGCCAAGCATGTGCAATATCAGAGGCAAATTTCTGGACAACATGGTTATTTAAAACAAACACATGTTGGAGAGCCCAGAAATGCTATAATAATTTGAGAGTTTATGAGAATTCCAAATGTCATCTTATCACTCTTCAATCCATATGGGCCAGATTCAACACTTGTTCTGCTCCCATTTGGTGCCCATGTAGCACAACAAGAACCAGCTGAGTCATATGGTGAGGAAGAGTGTGCTCACTTTACTTCCATCACCTTTCACACATTGGATAGCAGCTGATTCTTCTTGGTCATGAATGCTAGAATGATGATCAGTCATTAAAACAAATGATTTAAAAGGACACATTGCATGACATGCAGCAAATTGGCCACCATTGACTCACAGCTATCATAAAGAAAAAAAATTATAATCTAGTGAATCAATATATTCACTTCCTAGCTTTCTTTTTGATGCTATTCTTTCTTTTGGAGTTGTATCAGCTTTTTCCCATCTGTAAAATATAAACAGCTAGAACTTCCAACAGACATTTTGAAGGATAAGTGAAGGTTGTAATGTGATTTGTGATCCAAGGATAAAAGGTGATGATACTTATGCAGAGCACAGTTTGGTATAGATATTCTGGCTACCCACGTGGAAGCTTTGTACACACCAGGAAGATTCAGAAGTCAGGAGGTAACAATACAGAGAGAAAAGGCATGCTGCTTTCTCTTGGAAGGCAAACATCGAAATATATCATATAGACAGTGATAGCCGAGAGGAATGTCATGCAAACAAATGGAATCCAATCTCTTAGGAAATAAAATGCGAGGTGTGATGTTAGATGAAAATCTTTGGAGGAAACATAGTTAAAAACAGGAGAATACACTAAAATGAAACTTCTGGGATTCAATGTTTAATGCTCATTAGTAATTGGAATACAGCTCATTCCATCACCTATAACATTAACAATTGACCATCATGAGATTTTCTTCAAAGCTCTTGGTGTTTAATTGGAGAGTGCTTTGTCCGTTTTTGTGAAACCAATTCATAAAATAAAAAATATATCTGCAAGCATAGATCTTAAATATCACAGAGTGGCTTTGATCATCCTTAGAAAGTTGATTAAGCTTTAAGTTCAGCAAAGCAAAGACTTTCATTTAGCAGACTAAAGCCATGTCTTTAAGGTGAATGTCTACTTGAACCAATAGACATTATACAATAAATGGTTGTTTTTCATTCTTCAGTCTTCTAGAGACAGCTGCACTCTTCATTCACACATTCAGGTCTAATTGTTTTATCCACTGAGTATTTGTGCTGAAGGTTATCAGGAAAAATCACAGGGGATTAAGTGCAGCATCGGAATTGGGCTTCTCCAGGACATGACGCAAGATGGTCAGAACTCAGAAACATCAATGCTTAAGGAGTAGAGTGTTGCATACAGAAGAGAAGATGAATGTAATCTTATTTGTGAACTGCATTTCTTAGCTAAAATCACTAATGTTAGTCAAATCAGCCTGTTCTGTGCTGCAGTCTAAACAGCTGTAGGATTACTGGGACCATGGTGCTGACAGTAAATCATTACAAAGTAGTGTCTGCTGCATGGACTGAAACTGAGTGATGCAGAGGAAGTTGCTCAAAGCTGAGCTCTCCCAGTTCTTCAGTTCTAAGGAAAGTCATGGCCACACTCATCCTAGACTCAGGGAATCATTCAAGCTGGAAGGGACCCTGGGAGACCTCTGGCCCAGCACCTGCCCAAAGCAGGATCAACACTGAATTGCGACTAGATTGCTCAGGTCCATGTCCAGTCATGTCTTAAAACCTCCAAGGAGAGAGATTCTGCAGCCTCTCTGGCTAGCTAGCTTCAGTGCTTGACTATCCTCATAGGATTTTTTTTCCCTTGTAAGCAAGAGCCGTAGGAAGAGATCAGGTCTAGCTGTTCTCTCAACAGCTTGTCCTATATTTAAAGACTAGATTTGCTGGTGATGATATGCCACGCTTTCTCTAGGGATATGCACAATGTGTAACAATGTGAGAACACATTCTGAACACAGACAACTTCATCTGCCTCAATTAGTTGCTGTTTGCAAAGTGCTTTTGAAAGGAAAAGTGCCAAAAGAGCTACAAAACACCCTCACATGAAAACTTGGAGGATAACTTCCCATTCCTTAAAAACTGCATACAAGGAACACAGTGTTTCTTTGAAGCATCTCATAGTTATTTTATTACCAGAGCTGTTCATTCAGAAAATTCTGGCACTCGTTCTCTTGTTTAGAATAGTTGCATTGACACTGCCTATGCTGCTGTCATGTTTCTGGCTTGTTCTAGTTAAGTTCAATGCTTTAAAAATGTCTCGCTTAATTTGTTCTTAAGTAGTAAAACATTGCTGCACATACACATTTATCCTTTCCCAAGCCTGTGGGCTTGGACTGCTTTTCCCTACACATGCACACATTAACACAGAGCCAAGTGATTCCCAGTGGTAGCCACTGTTCCATCTGTAGCTCTATGAATTAGTAACTGCAGTCAACATTTGAAGCGTTTCTCTCTATAAATGTAAATCATGTTAGGTGAAGTTGAAGCTGCTTTCTGACATAATTCACTCAGAAAGTCATCAAAGGAGCAATGTAAATGTCACTTGGAATGGGGTGCTATTTGCTTTCCTTAGAAGACATAGTATCCAGCTGTTGAGGGAGCAATGGTTTATTCTTTGGTCAACGAATTACAACAGCTAGTCAGGAAAAAAAAAAATCAAAGGTTGTTTAACAGGTGAATGAATGGAACAGACTTAGTTTTAAAAATATCTATTTTAAATATGAGTGAACATGAAACTATCTGGAGGAGGCATACCACCTTCCATGGTTTTCAGACCAGTCATAAGCATCAACGGGTTAATTTTAAATAATACAAGAGTTTCTTCTCTAATTGCCTGACTCCAGGAAATACAGTTTTAAAAATAAATGTAAGACCTGCATCGAAAGCACAGACATTGCCAAAGGCTCAGTTACAAACTGGCACAGAAATCTTCCTTACTCCTTGCTTAATAGTAGGTATCACAAAGAATCTTCTTTAGAGGCATGTGTTTCAGAGATGCATTGCTTGCCAGCCTCTAAATCAGCAAAGACATAATCCAACAAGCCAGTGGAGAGACTCCTATTAATGCTAATGGTTGTGAAGAAGGTTATGGAAGCCTGAATAGCATAAAATGCCACATGGTTTAAATTGACTTCTTGAGTGGTCAGCAGTCTTGAAAACTGAGAGTAGAAGAACAGTGGATATCTTGTGTTTTTAGAGATGTAGATATTTATTTTATCCATCTATCAAAACCAGTAGTTGAAAAGATCATTACAAAGTGTCCATTCTACTGTGGTGCTGGCTTTGTCCAAACATAATATCCTTCTTTATTTACAAAGATGTAGATAAACACCACCTGACAAACTTTTTTTTTTTCCATTATCATTATGAGATTCCTATATGATACTCATCACTAATATCTGAGCAACGCTCAGCAGTGCTTCCAACAAGACTGGTGTCTGTCATAAAATTTGCCTGTTATTTTCTCCCTTTGGGGAGGAACTTGAGCAGTAGAGCTTTTCCTATTTTAACTCTATACTCTGTGCACACACACGCCTTGTATGTATTGCATGCTTTTGTCAGAGATGGCAGATCAGTTGTACCATGCCTGACCTTTGGAGATGATCTCCTGTCCTGTAAGGGTTCATTGCACTGCTTCAGTCAGGTCCCAGAGAAGGGATCATCCTTCACATAGATGTATTTTCCATTTCTGATGCAAAGTTCTACTCTGGTTAAAAATAATAATAATAATATTTTTTTTAAAAAATGCTGCACATCATGGTCAATCCTGAGATAAAGAACCTTTATGTAGATTCTAGTCACATTCTATATGATGCAGTGTCCAACTTGTTGACAGTAACCTGTGTGCCTGAGGAGATAATGTGCAGTGCTTTGTAGCAGTGGTAATTCCCTAACGAAGACATTCTGCAGCCCACAATAATTGGTATTAATATATCAGAGTGAGAGGCTATCTCCTATGCAAACAGAGATAGTAAGAAGAATCAGTAGCACATATTATTGACCCTGGAACAGTGCTAAGCTGTTGGGCAGACAGACCAGTTATGGATACAAAGATCTCTCACAAAAGGATAGAGAGCTGTACTGTACAAGAAATCGTTCTCTAACTGCTAACTTGTGTCTTTAGGTCCGTGTCTCCTATTTCAGTTACTCACTGAACCACTGTAGTGTGACACAGATAGGCAACAGATGGATTTTCATATTCTCTGCAAAATGTTGTCACCTGATTTTATGCCATCTGGTTAATTGTATAATCTGCAAACATTGCACAAAAATGGTGGTAAAGACGCAAAGGGAGCTGACCACAGAAGAGCACAAAAGAAGGAGCTCCAGAAGGCAAGGCACAGTTCTTATCACTGTACTCTGTCTGCATTCAGAAAGGACACACAAAGGTTCTCTAGCTGGTGAAACATTATCTCAGAGTCCCAAGTACTGTCTGTCCAGGCCCCTTATATCTGAATCCAGATTGTAGACATTCTTGTATATTGCCTTAGGTAGTTGACCAATTAAAACTAATTAGATGAGCTTGGAGTTGGCCTTTGGCTCAGTTCTTTGTAAATAAAGAAGTGACACAGAACAGTTATCTAATACACGTAAGGTAAAGTAAGGCAGAATATTGCTTATTTGAAGGACGAAGATTATTTGTACTGTTCAACACTGAAAATATTGGTCATAGAACCATAGAACCATAGAATATCCCAAGTTGGAAGGGACCCATAAGGATCATTGAGTCCAATTCCTGGCACCACACAGTTCTACCTAAAAATTCAGACCATATGACTGAGAGCACAGTCGCAATGCTTCTTAAACACTAACAGGTTTGGTGCCATGACTGCGTCCCTGTGTGGTGGTTTTACTGTGCTGGGCAGCTAAACCCCACAACCGCTCTCTCACTCCCCCTCCTTTAGATGAGGAGGGGGAGAAGTAAAGCAAAGAACAACTCACGGGTTGAGATAAGGATAATTTAATTAAAGGGAAATAATTATAATAATTAAATAAAGACTACCATGAACTAAACAATTTAACTAAGGGGAAATAAAAAGGGAAAGGGGAAAAGGGAGGGGAAAAGGGAAAAAAATAAAAAAAAAAGGAGGAAAACAAACAAACAAAATAAATGAAGGCTATATGGAAGTGCAGAGGAAAGAAATTACTCTCTGCTTCCCACAAATGAGCGATGATTGACCACGTCCTTGAAGCAAGGCCTCAACACACGCAGCCGGTGTTTGAGAGGAGGACCGACGTTTTCCCAACGAGAGCCCACCCCTCCCCTCTTCTTCCTGTTTCCACCTTTTATTGCTGAGTGTGACATCACATGGTATGGAATATCCCTTTGATTGGTTTAGGGCAGCTGCCCTAGTGATGTTTCTCTCCTCACTTTTTGCCCACCCCCTAGGAGGGTTAGAGAAAGGCCCAATGCTGTGCCACTGCTGCTCAGCAGTAGACACAACACTGGTGTGATAACACTGCTGTTCCAGCTACAAGTACAGAGTATGGCACTGTATGGGCTGCTGCCGGGAAAGTTAACATTCCAGCCAGACCCAGTACACTCTGGGGAGCCTATTCCAGTGCGAGACCACTCTGTCAGTGAAGAACCTCTTCCTGATGTCCGGTCTGACTCTCCCCTGTTGCAGCTTGACACCAGTCCTGCAGGTTCTATCGCTGGCCAGTAAAGAGAATAGATCAGTGCCTGTGCCTCCGCTCCCCCTCAAGAGGAAGCTGTGGGCCACAATGAGGCCTCCCCTCAGCCTCCTCTTCTCCAGGCTGAACAGGCCAAGTGACCTCAGCCGCTCCTCATACGTCTTCCCCTCTAGGCCCTTCACCACCTTGTAGCCCTTCTCTGGACACTCTCCAACCGTTTCATGTCCTTTTTGTACTGTGGTGCCCAGAACTGCACACTGTACTCAAGGTGAGGCCACACCAGCGCAAAGCAGAGCGGGACAATCCCTGGTCTTCCCTTAATGGGTGATCTTATCATAAAAGGGAATCAAGTTTGTTAAATAGGACCTACCCCTCATGAACCAATTTGGCTGGGACCTATGACTGCACTGTCCCCCAGGTGCACTTCAGTAACTCTCAGGAGAATTTTCTCCACAATTTTACCAGGCACTGACGTGAGACTGACAGGCCTGTAGTTGCCAGGGTCTTCTTTCTTGCACTCCTTGAAAACTAGCACAACATTTGCAAGCTTCCAGTCAACTGGGACTTCTCCAGATTCCCAAGACCACTGAAAAATAATTGTGAGAGCTCCTGCAAATAGGGAATATAAGGTTATGATAGACTCACGGGGCACTCCTACATGCAGGACACTCAACATCGCCATCATGAATAAAATAGTTTCACAGAAGATCCTGTCTGAAAAAATTATTGAGATTTTACCTCACAGGCAGGCACAGGAGGAATGAGCTTCCTGCAGTGCCGGGCACCTCCCCTCAAACACAGCCTCTCCATTTAGAAATGTCTCCTCCAAAGCACTGTGCTGGTACTGCAGGCACACGGATCCAGATAGGGAGAGGCCACATCCCACCACCGGCAAGGCCACCAGCACCCAGCTGCCACTGCCACTGAGGCAACGAGGCCAGCACCAAGGGAGCTGACCCGTCTCACTGGGTGGCACACAAGAAACAAAGCATCCACAGCCTACATCACCCAAATTTCTTTCCGCAGACAGCCCGGGGGCTCCCACAGGCCATGCAAAGGGAGCCCGAGGAGCTCTGGCACTCAGGCAATTCCAGGGCCTGTGTGGGGACTGAAGGCAGGGTTGGGGTGCAGGTGACACCACAGAGGACGTGCCACAGTGGGGGGCTGCTTTTAAGGCAGCAGCAGGCAGTGCTGCTGCAGTTTGGCCTTAGCCATTGGCGAGGTGAGTGAAGCAGCGGGGGGAAGGTTGGGCTGGGCCATGGCTGGGGCACAACCGTCAGCCCCCAGAAGGGCTGCTAAGCCTGCAGCGAGGGCCCAGCCACTCAGGGCAGGGCTCGTGGCTGTCACCACCAGCTCTGGTCACAGTCTCTGCTGCCTGTCACCTCCCTCACCTCATCTCCTACCTGACCCCAGGGGCCTGCAGCTTCTGCCCCAGCTCCCTCAACTGCCAGCCAGCTCCCACCCAGCCCCACTGACCCGCTTCTCTCTCAACTCTTTTAGACCATGCTTTCGGCAATTTTCTTCACTCTGACATTCCTGGGTTTAATCCATAGCCCACAGAAGGTCGGTGAAGAACTAGATGCAGCTACAAATGAGCACATGAGGAAGCGTGCAGAAGAGCTGCAAGCACGCATGATGCAGCTGCTTCTGGAAATGGAGCAAAGGGACCAGGAGCACAGCTGGGCACATGTGGGAGCCCTGCTCCTATCTGTGCTGCAGCACTGGCAGTTCTGGGCCCTGACCGGAGAGCTTGTCTTGTTCTTTGTGCTCTGCCGCATGCTCATGAAATTGTGCTGTGAGCTGGGCAACAGAAACAAGAAGGGCATTTCTGGAAGCAAGGAGGATGATGACACTGAAGAAGACCCCAATGGCATTTTGGATGCCCACAGATTTGTCAGTGGGTACCTGCAGTGGCCAGTGAGGAGCCTGGAAGAAACATACAAGCTCATGGAGGAACTGGTGGACAAGCTTCTCTCTGTCTGCCAGACCCTTTCCAGGAATAAGTTAATGCCGCGGCTGCAGCCAGCCATTGGAGTGGGCAGCACCTCCAGTCCCACTGGGAACGACACCATCTACCACCTGCTCGTGCCCCTGAATCCACCCCTTGGGCACGCCTTCCACCTGGAGCTGGGCACCGAAGGAGAGTCACTGGCGAGGAACTGCGCGTGGAGCTGCAGTGCATGTGCACACGCAAGGGGCTGCTGGGGGATGTGCTGTGCTTCCTCCACCATCCTGAGGATGAGCTGAGACATCAGGACCCAAACCTCCTGGACACCCTCTGCAGCTGCTCCTACTTGGATGTGCAGAAAATGGCAAAGTGGTTCCAGGAGCTGGTGGCAGAAGCCTGGGTGGCAATGCCCCAATCATCCCAACTGCAGCTAACCCGCTTCTGCAAGCTCAGGCTGACCAACGCCTCCAAGGACACCCTTTCCATTGAGATCGTGCTTGGGGTAAAGCAGGACAACTCAGACACCTTCCTGACCTTCAAGTAGGCAGAGAACATCATTAGCAGCAGCATGAGGTGGCCACAGAGCTGCACTGTGCCAGAGATGCACTCCTTCAGGAAACAGCTAGGCATGCTCCGCACACCCTCCACCTCAGACATCTGCAGCTCTGTGTCTGTATCCTGTTAGGCACCAACTTTGCCACCCATGCCTTGAAGACAGCCGTCACGCACCTCCTGACCACCATCCCTGTGGCGAGCATGTACAGGAGGGATTTCCAGCTCCACACCAGTGATGATTACGCTGGCCACAAAGATGACTGACTGACACCCTGCTTGCCACATGCCCCAGAGCTGAGCACGCTGGCCATGGAGAAGATGCTGCTCCGTGGGCAGTGGGAATTGCTCCTCTGTGTCCTCTCCACAGCAAAACCACCCCTGGGGGAGGCACACCCCATGCAGTGAAGAGGCTGCTGCAGGGAGGCTTGAAGCAGAGACTCCTCTTTCCAGCTGGGCAGTGACCACCTGGGCATCTTGGGAGTGTTCATTCGCTCCAGGAGCTTTGACCTCTGCAAAAATTGCAATATATATTGCTTACTTGAGAGTTTGTTGAGAAGATGCTCCTCATCTGCAAACCATTGTATTTGTTATAAATGTTGTTGAAATTTTGTTGTAAATAATGTTAAAAATTTGTTATAAATGTTATATTTCACCCTATTTGGATTCAATCTTGTCCCCCTACCACTGGCACTGGAGAACCCACTTCTCTTCAGTAAGCATGGGGTGCCTTAAAGGTGGCAGCACTGATAACCAGATGAGAGAACTGGCTTGACCAACAGTCATGAAAGTAACTAATCATATATTATTCTCCAGAAGTTGGGCGTTTGCTACACTTTAGGATATCGACATTTAGCTAACTGAGCGCCTGCACCTTGGCTGCCTTCATAAGTACAGGTTTGTGCTGCACTGAATCACAGAGTGGTTGAGGTTGGAAGAGACCTCCAGAGATCGCCTAGTCCAGCCCCCCTGCTCAAGCAGGGTAACCTAGAGCATGTTACACAGGATGGCATCCAGACAGGATTTGAATATCTCCAGAGAAGGAGACTCCACAACCTCTCTGAGCTCCAGAGCACTGTTCCAGTGCTCTGTCACCCTTACCATGAAGAAGTTGTTCCTCATAAGGTGATGAAACCTCCTGTGGTTCAAACCTCCACTGGTTTCAGTCCTGTCAGTTCAGTGCAGCAGGTTCATATTTGTCACTGTATGACTATACAGACAGCCATTGCCTTCTTATACTTGAGTCCTTTATTTTGGAAAGAATCTGCTGCCTTAGAGTGAAAGTCTGTTCAAGAGTCATAGAAATAATATGTCTTCATGCCATGAAAAAAGTCAGTTCTGTCAATATATCTATTCTAAGACAGAAATCATTATTCCAGAAATGCTTCACTTTGGCATGCCTGTTAGCTCTCTTCCTTTTTTTTTTTTTTCTTCTTTTACTTCATTTATATTAAAAAGAATCCATGCATCTTAAATGAATTAGGTAAGTACATTCAAAATGAAATAGATTTACAATCCAAAAGTGATTTATATTTTATTACAGGTTGGAAGTTTGAAGAAATGAATATCATCAGGAACAAAGTATCGAGATCTGTCTCTGTAGTATATTTTATTTTATTTATTGATTTATTTATATTCATATCCTGACACTGTATCTCAAAGACTCCAGAAAATGAGGTCTGAACCTCTGACCATGATGTGTATTTTCCAGGTATCCATCCTGACAGGAAAGGCCTTGGTTAATTGAAGAACCCCGGGATGCTGAGGAGAGGAACTGCTGCGCTGTGCCTCTGAAGGGGATGATTTCATGGTTATCTACACTGAAACACTGCTGTCCATCCAGCAGGCAACAGGGATGCTTTGTTAGGGCTTTGTCTGCTAAGACTGAATATTATCTTTTCAGCAGCTCTGAATCATGAGAGTTCTTTGTCTGATACTTGCAGGGTACTGGAAACTCTGAGACCTCTGGTCTGTTCCCCAGGGTAATACTGCATTCATTTTAGAAGAAGCTGGAATTTATTTCCCACTAATTTTTATCACTACCACCCTCTACACACACAGACACTGGTGTAAGTGTTAGACACTTACAAATTGTGACCTGAATTTGAGGACTGAAAGGACTGATAAGCATTTGATTCAGCCCTGTGATTGGTACGGACTTATCTTGATCCTTGTTTTATAACAAATCATTGCCAGAATCTTAGCATTATGAAGTCAGTGTTTCACCTTCTTTGTGCCCTCTATTCCATCCCAGACTCCAAAAGTTACTTATCCTGTGAACACAGTATTTTTTTCCGTTGGTGGTGGTAGGTTTTGTTTGTTTTTGTTTTTAAGTTAGGAAATCCATCAAATAGATTTTGAAATGCTTTAAGAAAAAAGGTGCAGAAGAATTGCTTCTGACAGAACCAGACAAATCAATTAATTGATCTCTGGCAGCCAGGGATAATTTTATTTCCTACTCTATTAAGAAAAATCAGAACCAGTCAGCTAATTTCACTAGAGAAAATATCTGTCACCAGTTATTCAGTGGAACATGATGGAGAGAATTAGGACAGAAAACTTAAAAATGGGAGGTTTTTTGTTTTGATTTGGTTTGGTTTTCTTTTCCCAGAAAAGAAAACTTTTCTTTTGAATAACTTATTACTCAACCTTTACAAGTATGGCATCAAACACCACTGCAAATCCTTTGGTTCGACCAAAGAAAAGGTTCTTTCTTCCCCTACAGCAGTACCTACCGCATTTAACCTTTGATGTCTATAAATGTTATGTTTATGCTTCAGAAAAAGATAAATTTAATAACTGACCAAAGTGAACTACGTGTAACACCTAATTTGCTCATGACAGTTTCTGTTATATATGCCAGACACATAAAACCATAACAAATATTTACAAAAGCTCCTGGTTACTGTTGTATCAGAGTGTCTTTTCAATATTAACCACTCATACAGGTTAAGAAACTGTAGATTCAGATCCTAAAAGAATGATTAAAATCTCACAAGGTAGAATTCAGTTGGATTAAGAAGTTTCAATTTCTCATGGGAAGGAAGAGATGGCAACTGGCTCTGTGTGCTTACACAATGCAAAATAGATTCCAGAGCAATCAAAAATAGAACCAGAACCATTACAGGAAGCCTAACATTTTAAAGCACTTTGACTCTGTGGCTTAAGGCCAGCAGACCATGTCCTTAATCAAGTTTGATTATTAACCATCACCTAACAGCTCCTGAAGGGCTGATTTTCCCTGGAATCTTTAACTAAATCTTGATGATTTATTCATGCTATCATTTGCATGTAGTGCTCTTCTCCAAAGGGCTTACTGTTGGCCCAGACATACTCTCTGTAAAGGACAAAGAATCACAGAATCATAAAATAAACCAAGTTGGAAAGACCCACAAGGATCATTAAGTCCAACTCCTGGCTCCATACAGCACCACCCAAAAATCAGACAATGTGTCTGGAGTGTTGTCCAAACACTTCTTGAACTCTGGCAGGCTCAGTGCTGTGATCACTGCCCTGGGGAGCCTGTCCCAGTGCCTGATCACCTCTGGGTGCAGAACCTTTCCCTAACCCCCAGCCTGACCCTCCCCTGTCCCAGCTCCATGCCGTTCCCTCGGGTCCTGTCGCTGTCCCCAGAGAGCAGAGCTCAGCGCCTGCCCCTCTGCTCCCCTCATGAGGGAGCTGCAGGCCGCCATGAGGCCTCCCCTTGGTCTGCTCTTCTCTAGGCCAAATGTTCAAACCCACTGACTTCAGCCACTCTGGAATGTCTTCCATTCTAGATCTTTCATCATCTTGCTTACCCTTCTTTGAACTATCTCTAGTAGTTTTACCTCTGTCTTGTATTGTGGTGCCCCAAGCTGCATGCAGTACTCGAGGTGAGGCCAAACCAGTGCAGAGCAGAGCAGGCCAATCCCTTCCCTTGACTCACTAGCAATGCCATACCTGATGCACTCGAGGATATGGTTGGCCCTCCAGGCTGCCAGAACATACTTTTGTCTCATATTCAGCTTTCCATTAACCAGAACTTTCAGATCCCATTCTGCAGGGCTGTTATCCAGCCTCTTGTCCCCTAGTCTGTATCTAGGATTGCCCTGTCCCAGGTGCAGGATCTGGCACTTGCTTATTAAATTTCACACAATTGGTGATCACCCAGTGTACTGGGTCTGGCTGGAATGTTAACTTTCCCGGCAGCAGCCCATACAGTGCCATACTCTGTACTTGTAGCTGGAACAGCAGTGTTATCACACCAGTGTTGTGTCTACTGCTGAGCAGCACTGGCACAGCATTGGGCCTTTCTCTAACCCTCCTAGGGGGTGGGCAAAAAGTGAGGAGAGAAACATCACTAGGGCAGCTGCCCTAAACCAATCAAAGGGATATTCCATACCATGTGATGTCACACTCAGCAATAAAAGGTGGAAACAGGAAGAAGAGGGGAGGGGTGGGCTCTCGTTGAGAAGACGTCAGTTCTCCTCTAGAACACTGGCTGCGTGCGTTGAGGCCTTGCTTCAAGGACGTGGTCAATCATCGCTCATTTGTGGGAAGTAGAGAGTAATTTCTTTCCTCTGCACTTCCATATAGCTTTCATTTATTTTGTTTGTTTTCCTCCTTTTTTTTTTATTTTTTCCCTTTTCCCCTCCCTTTTCCCCTTTCCCTTTTTATTTCCCCTTAGTTAAATTGTTTAGTTCATGGTAGTCTTTATTTAATTGTTATTATTATTTCCCTTTAATTAAATTATCCTTATCTCAACCCGTGAGTTGTTCTTTGCTTTACTTCTCCCCCTCCTCATCTAAAGGAGGGGGAGTGAGAGAGCGGTTGTGGGGTTTAGCTGCCCAGCACGGTAAAACCACCACACCCAGCCCTCTAGTTTGTCAAGATCTCTCTGCAAGGCCACTCTACCCTCAACAGAGTTAACAGCACCTGCTAATTTATTACCATCTGCAAACTTCCTCAGTACACCTTTTAGTCCTACACCCAAGTATTTTAAGAAAACATTTAAGAGAACTGGCCCTAAAATGGAGCCCTGGGGAACCCAGCCAGCAGCCTGATGTAACCCTGTTTGCTATAACCCTTTGAGTTCAACACATCAGACAATTGTTCACTCATTGTATTATGCATTTATCTAGCTGTATGCTGGACATTTTGTCCAGAAGGACACAGAATCACAGAATCATCTAGGTTGTAAGAGACCTCCAAGATCACCTAGTCCAACCTCTGACCTAACACTAACAAGTACTCCACTAAACCATTACTAAGCTCAACATCTAAACGTCTTTTAAAGACCTCCAGGGATGGTGACTTGACCACTTCCCTGGGCAGACCATTCCAATGCCTAACAACCCTTTCAGTAAAGAAGTTTCTCCTAACATCCAACTTTATCCCATTCCCCCTCACCCTGTTGCCAGGCACGTGGGAGAACAGACCAACCTCCACCTCTCTACAGCCTCCTTTAATGTACCTATAGAGAGTGATAAGGTTGCCACTGAGCCTCCTCTTCTCCAGACTGAACAATCCCAGCTCCCTCAGCTGCTCCTCGTAAGATTTGTTCTCCAGACCCCTCACCAGCTTCATTGCTCTTCTCTGGACTCACTCAAGCACCTCCATGTCCTTCTTGTAGCGAGGGATCCAAAACTGAACACAGTACTCAAGGTGCGGCCTCACCAGAGCCGAGTACAGGAGGATAATCACTTCCCTAGACTTGCTGGCCACACTGTTTCTTATACAAGCCAGGATGCTGTTGGCCTTCTTGGCCACCTGAGCACACTGCTGGCTCATATTCAGCCGACCAATACTCCCAGGTCCTTCTCTGCCTGGTAGCTTTCCAACCATTCATCTCCCAGCCTGTAGCTCTGCTTGGGGTTGTTGTGCCCGGCACTTGGCCTTGTTGAACTTCATACACTTGGCCTCAGCCCATCAGTCCAGCCTATCCAGATCCTCCTGCAGAGCCTTCCTACCCTCGAGCAGATCAACACATGCACCTAACTTGGTGTCATGTGCGAATTTACTGAGGGTGCACTCGATCCCCTCATCCAGATCATCGACAAAGATATTAAAGAGGACTGGCCCCAGTACTGAGCCCTGCGGGACACCACTAGTGATCGGCCTCCAGCTGGATTTGACTCCATTCACCACAACTCTTTGGACCCAGCTATCCAGCCAGTTTTTAACCCAATGAAGCATACGCCAGTCCAAGCCACGAGCAGTCAGTTTCTTGAGGAGAATGTTGTGGGAAACGGTGTCAAAGGCCTTACTGAAGTCAAGGTAGACCACATACCACCCAAGGTAGACTACAAAGACCCTTTGGGGTAGAACGCATCTGCCCCAAAGCAGATCGCCTCAGCAAGTCAGAAACAGTACTGAAAGCTTCAATGCCAAAAAAACAAACAAACATACAAACAAAAAAAAAAAAACACCACCACCACCAACAAAAACCCACAGCATATTGTGTTTCCACAGAAATTAAGATTCATTTCAGCTCCACAGCTATCCTGATGGACAGCCTCTCACAAATCACCTTTCTAGCCTTCAGCGAGACAGGATGATATTGACTCAATTTGCAAGGCACTCAGAGAAGAAAAACACTAGTTAAATAGAAAGTTCCCATTATTATTACTTCTACCACCCTCTCTTCTGGAAAGACTGTATGTCAATCCAAGATATCCCAGATGTCCACAGTGAATATATACAATGGCAGTAGGGAAAAAATAAAAAGTGTGCCCAAGTTAAAATGAAATTTGGCAAACTTATTTACTCCTTTTCTTCATACTCTCATGCTGCAGTGCTATGGGCCACAGAGTAGATAAAGCTGGTCAGAGGATATTGATTGGCAAATATGATATGCAGTAAAGAATTGTATTGCAAATATGAACAGTAAAACTATGGAAAGAAAACAAATAAGCAATGCAGGATACATTGAAAAAAAATACTATTAACAAATTAATGCAGTATAACCTATAGTAGTGCATAGTACTATATGCAATACTAATGCAGTATAACCTATAGTACTATGGTTGGAATAATTAATCAGTAAAGCAGGGTAAGTGCCAGTGGGGAAAAAAGTAAGGCAATTAGGGACTCATTAGTGTCCCTAATTAGAATATATTACCTATGTTAGTGCTAGGTTTTCCCCCACACCAGAGATTTGATCTGACTGTCAAAGCCAAATAAAGCATTTTATAGAAATTACTGAATGCCAGAGCAGACCCATATGAAAACAAACAAACATACAAACAAAAACAGGCAGCTCATTACACAGCGACATAGAACCACAGAATCATCTAGGTTGGAAGAGAACTCCAAGATCACCTAGTCCAACCTCTGACCTAACACTAACATGTCCACCACTAAACTATATCACTAATCTCTGCATCTGTATCTAAATGTCTTCTAAAGACCTCTAGGACTGGTGACTCAACCACTTCCCTGGGCAACCCATTCCAATGCCTAACAATCCTTTCAGTAAATAAGTTCTCCCTAATATCCAACATGAGATATAGGAAAATTCCTGGCTAACATCTGAACCCCCTACCATCTAAGTCCAAACAAATTACTGAAGCCACATGCGTGCAGATTTTCAAACATGAGGATGATCAAATAAATTACACTGAGCACCAGAAGCCAAGTTAAAAATATATAGCTAGGTTAGTCTTCTAAGGTAATGAGCATGATAGTACACAGGAGTCTTCTTTTATAACTCAGATAAACTAAACACCTCAAGCACAGAGCTTTTTTTTCTTTCTCTTTTTTTTTTTTTTTTCGTTTTTCTTTTTTTCCCCTGTTAAGCACAAGTACTTGTTATAGTCAGAATGTTTGAACAGAATGACAGATGCCAGCTGTTAAAATATAGACGAGTTTCCTTTATTAACGTTCATGGCATCTTTACCACATAGTTCATCACAGCGAAAACAAATAATGAAAAGCCTATATCCAGATGGAAACAACTTTAACTAATCCATCACAATACCTGAAAGAGTTCTGTAGTTTGGTTAGTAGAAATGAAGCTGGACAAATCAGCTTGTACAAAACTAAGGCACTAAAGAGAATATCTAGTGTGCTGTATACATCAGTCCTCCTAGATGAAAGAGAATAATATTCAGCAAAACCCACTGTTGTCCATTCTTCTGACCCATCTGGGTCTTCTGGTCTCCTCAAAAAGTATTTCAGTATTACATCTTTTCCTCACAGAAAAACAGCTGTGGGGTCCAACATGCAAGCAGAACAATAACAAGTTTGGTTAGGCTTCTCCATTTAAGAGCCACTGGGCTATTATAAAAGCTATCAGGAACAGTGGTGCAAAAGAATAGGGGCAAAGTTTTGAGTAAACCAGAAGTTGTACATGTTCTTCTAACTTAAAGAGATGTGAAAATACAATGTGTCCATTAGAACTGGAACTTTAGGCAAATTTGAATATTCATGTTCCTCTCTGAAATCATGGAATTTAGTTAAATTTCAGTAAAAGAATTAAAAGAATAGTCATTGGATTTATTACCCTAAAATGAACATGTTTTCACTACAGTCCAATGCAGCTATCATTTGGCACAGAGACTCAACACCAGTCCAGAAACATTTAAAGCATCTATTGTGCTTATGTCTGAACAGAGCTTAAAATAATTTGGAGCATTACACTATTGTATTACCAGAACAAGTCAGTCACTCTGACTTTATTGTGAAAGTAATGTACATTGACCTTCCTTGACAGCAATGAAAACCTAATGACATCCTTCCCTGCCATGGAGATTGCATGAAATAAAACTACATTTGGCAGAAAACAATCTGTTGTGGATTTGAACTATTTTCTGTAAACAACTCTTCTGTAATCAGCTGCAAATTAATGGAAACATCAACTCACCCTCTCTGGAAAAGGTCCACATTATGGAATTTGTGTAGTTCCACAGAAAACTCGACCGTTCCCTGGACCTCAGACATGATTTTTTCAGGTCATCACCTAAACAACACATACAAACAGGCATTATAAACATTTGAAGTATTTTGCTTAACTAATCCTCAACCATATTACTACATTTTGTTTGGCACTTGGGGTTCATGCAAAGCTCACTGAAATTGATTGGAATGTTTCCAATGACTTCATTGAGCTCCATCTTCAGGAAGACTTGCTAAAAGCGAGATCAAAGCAGTAATTAAGAGAGGTAAAATGTCTAATTAAGCCTGAGGACAGAATGATAATATTATGGAAAGCACAAGAAGAGGCAAAAAGTAAATAACATATTATGTGCAAGAATCTCAAAGCAAATTTTAATTAACTGTCTTACTACTCTTGTATGGGAAATTGATTTTTTCATCCCATTTTACCAAATGGCAGAGATCCAGGGGCAGCACAGCTCATTTCTGTAAAACCACAGGCCAAAAAGACAAAACCCTGAGACAGATGAGAGTAGAATTCAGAATTCTCATGCTTTTGACCCTTTCTGTGACATAACTGAAGGCCTGGAAGGGAAGCTTCTGAGGGAATATGAATAATTTAAAGAATAATGAATGGAAAAGATTCTTCTAAGAAAATGCTGACAATCAAAGTATTTAATAGGCCACAACACCCAGATAAAGATTTTGAAGCATTACAACCATTTACAGATTTTATATATATATACATATATATATATATATATACACACAGTTCATTGAATCACGGAATAATTCAGGTTGCAAGGGAGCTCAGGAAGACATACCTTACCCAAGGAAGTTTTGCCAAAGTAAGTTTCCAAACCATCACTATTTAATATACTAGTGTAAACCCTTGACATTCCCTAATTGCAGCAGAGCCAAGCAAAGGGTTTTTAGAGCTTTTTTTTTTTTTTTTTTTTTTTTTTCAATTTCAATTTACCCTTTCCTGCTTTTCTCCCTGAAAGTCTTCTTTTGGCAAGCTGTGAGCTGTAAGCTGTCTGGAAATTGTCTATGGCATCATTGACAAGACAGCCATCAGATTTGCTTAATTAGCACAGTTCAGAAGCATCATTCGGTTGCTTTTTCACAGCAGCCAAGTACAATCTCTGAGGATGACCCATGTTATGACTATTAATAATTCCTCTGTCAGAGACACTTGGGTCTCTAAGGGGACATTGAGCTCAGATTGCAAATGGGAGAATTTCTCCATACATGCTAACCTGTAATTTCAAAGATTTGACCATTGTCTACAATGAAACAGGAATGAAAAGTTTGATGCATGAAGGTCTGAGATAAGCATTAAGCTGTAGCTTTCTGATAAGTCTCTGTGCTGAATACTGACTAGTAATTTTCCAACTGACTGGCTTATTACACTGATTATTTTAAACTATGTTTTATTTCTGGTTGTCCTTTCAAACACTACCAGTTTCAAAAATAGCTATTCCAGAGTTAAAATGTTGTTGTTTTTTCATCCACCCTCCTGAAAACCAAGCATTACAGATGTTGACTGTCGAATGACAAGAATGGGACACAGGATTTATGCAGTATTTGTAATATATGTCTATAGCTGCTAAGCTATCCATCTGATATACCTCCAAGGTAAGAAACTCTACAGCTTAGTGCCAGGGTATAATTTTGGAGCAGTGAAGGTAAACTCTTCTAAACTCTTCTAAACTCTTCTAAAAAGTGAAGGTAAAATGGTATTATTGGACCAAATGCATGTAATTCTCAGCCTGCCTATTTATTTTTTCCATTTAAACAGGTGTGAGACTAATCCTTTCTGGCTTTGCCTTTCTGCACAGCCTGAAGGAATTGTATACTGTTTATAGGGCACGTATATCACATATTCGCCTGGTAATGTGTGTGATAGTCTTGTCTGAGCATATAGCATCAAAGGAAGGCAGACTGTGTGGGGGATGAGAAAATCACACAACACCAAGTGATACTCTGACAAGGTATTCAGCCTTGAGGAGAGTGCTAATTGGAAGAATTACCTCTGGATAAATCTGCATATTGTGCTCAGACATATTTCCCTAGACCAAAAGCTCAGGATCAAAGGAAACTGTGTGCTTTTGAAGACACCAGTTTAAAGAGACTTGTGAATGGGTGGCCAGACAGTTCAGATCAGGACCAATATTTTCAAAGACAGAAAGAATGGGATGAGGCTAAGGTTAGCTAGGATGAATGAAAAATTAAAGATTAAATACATGGAAATACACATGCAGGTCTTCACTACATATACTTTTTATTTTTCATGCTTTGTACTTTTTCATAGCAAATGTGGAAAAAATATCTCGGGACAAAAAGAGAAAAAAAAAAGTTTCTGTAGCTTAATTTCCCTTACAGATCACCAGAATGAAAGGGGAAATAGCTGCCACACCATGTTAGACATCCATCCACGCCACCAAAAAAAGAGTGGCTCAGAGCATACCAGTCTACATCTGAAGGCTAGAGGGACTGAGCCCCTACCAGCCAGGCCTGGCACCTCAGGACACATCTGACAATCACTAGAAGTGGTCTCTGACACACCTGCTCATCACATCACTTAGCAAGGTTCAAAGAAAAATTACTCAGAGCCATTGGCGACATGCTTCAATGAAAAAGCTACAAAACAAGACAAAACAGCTGCAGAAATCCCAGATGGAGAAAACACAAGTGCTTCAAATGATGCACTGAGTTTTCAATGCCATACAACGTAGCTCTTTAAAAGAAGCTGATCACAACCCTTCAAAATCCAGGGCATGTGAAGGACCTCTGACTACCCCTTACTCACTGATCTCCATGGGGAATAACCTCAGGATATAAATAGAGAATTAGATGGTAAAAATAATACTGAAGTGAAAGCATTGAAAACACAATAGGGACTGTTGCCAGAATCAAAGTATCATCAATTTGATAATAAGCAGTTTAAAGAAAAATGCAGAGGTGATCCTTGGTAAGTCTTTAGTACATTGGTTCTTCTAAAATGTTTATTTATTTATTTATTTATTTTAAGTTAAACCCTTTGTATTTTCCAAGAGACTTAAGACACAAGTATATCTCTATAGAAAGCTAGAAAAAAAAAATACAGGGGAAGTGTTTTGGCCATATGCTTGTGTAAAAGCAGTGCCCATGACCAGTCTTGTCGCTTCCAGAGCAACGAATTGCTTTGTAAGGCACTGCCATCATCACTGATTGTACTGCGCTGTCCTACAGGCACTGATTTTATCAGTCAGGTCACTGCTTTGAAAGTCTGTCCTTCCAACAAGAGTTGGTGTCCTAGCAAAAGACAATCAATTTCATTTGTCATTTTACTTGTAGCAAGGAGACACTAACTGAAAATCAGAATCCTTTATACAAATAAAGCCCTATAAAAATCTATATATTTAAATACTGGAGTGTTCTTTTAAAGGAAGACTTGATTTTTAACTCTCAATTTCATTGTTTTTTCTAAAGATAACTTCTGAATTGGAGATTTTTCAGCATATGATACTGGTTAAACTACAATGGCTTTATTTTTCTTTATCCTCCATTGCTCTCAGCAATGTTTTTGGCTCATAGTGGTTGTGCTAATGACGTTTTAGAGATAGCCAGCTGACCAAGCCCTCTGACAGCAGGTAAGTATTGGTTATGTACCACACACACTCAATTATTACACATCTTGAAGCTAAAAAGGAGTCTGAAAATTTACCTGCTGAGGCAGCAGTCAGCATCAACCCAACCAAAGGGAGGAGATAAAGGCGAGACAGGGACAGGGCTGGGTGGAAATAAGGACAGGACACTGCATACTCTGACAGTCTATGAACTTTCTAGCATTTGTGCAATTACCTCTGAATGAAAAATAAACCAGACATTTATTTACTGCTTTCACAATTCTTGTGCATCTCTGTCACAGAAGCCAGAGGAAAAAAAACACACACACACACACACAAACACACACACTAAGGACAAAAGAACAAAACACCATGTGATAAAGGGCAATGACTCATAAACCTAGAAACATATGTTTAGGAGAATAAAGCTGCCTCTCAGAAAACACAGAACATACTATCTCCAGGATGGAAGGATAGAACTGTCTTCCTTACTGCCTTTAAAGCGTCTTTTACTTTATTGTGATTTTTTTCAGAAACTGGTATTTGTTGCTAACTGTGCATTCTGTCTGTCTCTCTCTCTTTCACTTTTTTTTTTTTTCATTTGAAGAGTTCCTTGATCAAATGTTTAGAATATAGCCATAAACCCACTGTAAGTTAACATTATTCTCCTCTCCACAAATGCCTTCTGTAAAAATCTAAGTAAGGGACAAGGTAACTCAGGAAAAGGAAGATTATAAACAAAATCTCATTACAAGTAAGTTCTAAAACAGTAGCAGAAGTTAACATTAGACCAAGTCTCTTTTTTTCATTTTTGTTTAATTAAATTGCTCCATTGTTCACCTTCATGTAGCTGAAAAGAATCACAGCTCTTAATGCAACAATTGCATCTCAGTAGCCTCTTCTGAGCATACATGAATCGCTTGAGTCAAAGCAGTCACAAGTGTCAGTAAGATCTTTCACTATAGCATTGTCAGCAACTGTTCTCCAGTTCACAGTACCCATCGCTTTTTTTCTGCCAGAACATCAGTGAAATGGCAGAGATGACCTTCAGCAAAACAATGATTTCAAAAGGTAACACCTCATTTTGTTAAAATAAACAGAGCTGGCAATTCTCTTCCAAGATTGTGTGTGATAGCAAGACATCTCCTTTAGACTTTTAAAAAGAACCAATCTAAATACAATATGAAAATATAACAGGAAATGACAAGGCTTGTTTAGCAAAGCTGTTAAATAAGTAATTACAATACTTCATATTTTAACCCTGTACGTTTTGAGGAGGGGGAGTAAGAGAGCAGCATGGTGGTGTTTATCTAGCTGTAAGTATGAAACCACCATACTTGGTCCAAATCACTGACATAATAGGAACTAGGACCTGATGAGCATTGTATTTTTTAGACTAGTTAGGATAAAGGTGGCCTTCTTTTTCATTCAGGATGCTTCTTATTTTCATTAAACAATTTGTTTTGTTTCCCCAACACTACTAAGGCTAAATAATTACTGGAATGTGAAGTTTTTACTCAACTTCTTATAAAACTTCGTTCCTGGCACATTACTGTCAACCCGGGGACAACCATTGATGGTTATGGTTTTACATCAGAAAAGTGATTCAAGCATGAGTTTATGCCCCCTCTGACATCTTGAATTAGTAAAATTCATTTTACTATAGCACAGTCAACAAGGTAGAGCATTTACCCTAGGTAAAGGGAAGCCAATGAAACATGTGAGCCCTCAAGAGATGCCTTTTGCCACAGCTTTAACGGTAACAAAAAAGTGCTGCCTGGTCTCCCACATTCATGCGCAAACACTGCAACAGATTGATAAAACATCCACACTGAATGAGATGCAGACGGTGTCTTACTCAATATATGGCCTCACTCAACAATATGTTATTAAGTTGAAAGTGAAGAATATATGCAATAAAATCTGCATAGATGATGCACATACCGAATTTAGAACCCAACCATAATGTTCATTAATTTGTTCTCGAACACACTTGCAAAAAAACAAAACTTTTGGGTCACTGCCTGTTTGTGATTTTTTTTTCTGTTTATTTTGGTATGTATTATCATTTAGGACTCTGATGTCAAGTCTCCCACAGAAAACGTGTTATTCTTATCCATGAGAAACCTTCTAATGTTCTGTTTAGACATGGAACTATCAGGAATTACTTTGTAAGATCTCCAGTTTTTACAACGATCTCACATTAACTAGAATGGCTTACAGAATGAGATAGTATCACAGCATAAACTAGCAATAATCCCTTGCAGCTATTCTGCCAAGGTTTTTAGTTTTCCAGTCTATTGCAGTCCTTTGAATTGTTTTCTTCAATATGTCAGCAAAAGCAGAGATTTGTGTTACGGGTAAAAACAAATGCAAGGTACATGATGTTAACCAAATATAGCCATTAAACATATATTTTTTTTTTTTCACCACATAAGCATTTAGTCTGGTTCAAAATGTTAAAGACTAATTTGTTTTTATGCTGCAGAGAGCTAACTTAGTTTGGATGCAAGCCCTGAAAATAATATTCCAATATTTAAAAAAAAAAAAAAACATATACCAAGTGTGCGGTTTAATATTCTTGGGAAAATCAATATCCACAATTTTGTCAGATGCATTAGACATATGTTCATAAACAGTGCAACATCATGAATCACTTTTGCCGAGGTTCGTTGATTTCTACCACCAAAATGTTATGAGTTAGAGATGCAGAAGACAGATAATAAATGATCCTTAAAAAATGACTCATAACCCAAAGAGTATTCAAAGGGGAGCAAATAAGAAAGGAGCCGTTTTATTTATGTTTGTTTAGTTGCTGTTTTTTCACTTACAAGCTATGCTATGTCTTTTGCCAGCTGGAATTCACAAAGTAGCAGTGGTACCTAGTTCATTGGCTCACATAGAAGAGCAGGGTAAATACTTGTTCAACCCTCAGCAACATAATTAGAGTATTATGAGGAAAAAACAGGTGCATCTCATAGTCAAGAACCTTCAATATCAATATCTTCAAATACATGGGTCACATAGTCATGGGTATAAAAAGTGTGCAGCCCAAGGATCCAAGGGGAGTCATTTAGGAAAACAAGCCAACAACTCACTTCAATTTCTCTCGTGTTTTTTCTGTGTGACCAATCCACACTGAAGAATTTCAATCCACGCAGGAGAATTTGTGCAGGTCAGCAAATCCATGAAAGCTGAAAAGCAATGGTCTAGATTACACCCTTCATAGATTGTTCATTTCAAGGGTGTTTAGATGGAGGAACAAATCTACTAGGGAAAAACAAAAATACCAGGTTGTGCCAGAGGATTTGTATGGCAGAACTGAACCAGGGCCAGAATAAATGTCAGGTGCCAGTAGGCTGCTCTTATGAGATATAAAGCCTTTGAGCTATTAGACAGGATTAAATGTGAACACAGCTGTGCAAATTTAGGTCAGATCACTCGACAAAAAGAATGAAGATCAACCTCGATTTGTCCTCTGTAAGCACGTGCCTGTCAGGACACCAGATCTGAGTTCAGCTCAGCACAAATCACTATCTGCTTGCACAGTTAATAATAATAACCTGCTGTTGGTATTGTGCATAAAATGAAACAGCAGGGAAAATTCAGGCAACAGAGCAGGGAGGGCAAAACAGAAGGAAAAAGGAGATAATAAAAACTTTCACCTGGACTAGCTTCCCACTGCTGCATAATCTTCTCCTCACCATAACTCTCCCGCCTCTTCCTTCCCCACCTTGTATCTTTTCTTTGCGACTTCCAAAAGAAAAAGAGGTTTTAAAGCTTTATGCACAACTCAGAGCCCCAAATCCAAACTCCTAAGAACATCATCATCATCAATCTTCAGCAGTTCCCGCTGTTCACCTGAATCTTTTTTCTTTTTCATATTCTTTCCACCCCAGAATTCCTTTTGTGCCGTTTAGAACCATAAAATACAAGAAAAAACAGTAATTGAAGTATTTGAAGCCTGATTAGGACACTTAGGCACTTATCCATCATTCTCATGCTTGAGTATGGTCCTCTATTTAATAAAAGAAGCTATGTTCTTCTCGGTCTGAGTTCTTTTATTGGTTTAAACAGGAAATTAGAGCTCTTTAAGACACAGACCATATATTATTCTCCTGTACTTGTAAAACAGCCAAAAAGATTTATTTATTTTTAAGTTCTACTCAAGTTCATACGTGACTGTTCTCCAAATTGTATGGGCATAGGTCTATACCAAGTCCTTGGGAGTATATCAGGATGTTTGACCTCATTCAAATCTTAGCAACACCTACAGGACAGATCTGTCTTCTAAAGAGGCCACATCTGAGAGGACAAACACGCTGACTGAGATTCTCCTTGGAAAAAAATCCATAATCATGTGCTATAGGGCAGGAAAGGTGATGTAAGGAGCTGGATGAGAAGCATCCTCTTGTTGAGCTATTGAGCCATGTGGCTGCCTGATGCATGAGTCAAGGAACTATCTTGAGGACAAACTGTTATGTCAATAGAGCTATTTCCAAAGAATCCAAGTGCGTAACAGAGCTTCTTGAATGTCACCACAATGCTACTGACAGTCTTGTATGGAAAAGCTAATGAATTATGTGTTCCTTGGCACTGTTCTGACTGCATTTCCATTTCTGGTCATGAAAAAAATTCATGCTACTGTCTAAATGAGCTGTAAACTCAGTTGTCCTTGTCAGATTTTAAATGCTTATATTGCATTTTACCTTATCAAATTCACTCTAGAGTTTCACTTGGAAAGTTATTGTCCCCTTCATATGTTCTAAGGACATCTAAGTAAGATATAAGAGCAAGTAGCTCCTCTGCAAACTGAAAAAGAAAGACTCATTGCAGAAAGGGTGGAGCTGAGTAAGACAGCCTGATCTGCTCCCTGCATAACAACTAGTCCCACCAAGAAAAGGGAATGAGTGATAGCAGTAGAAGGCTCTCTTCTGAGAGGTACAGAGGCACCCATCTGCCAACTCAATCCGCTCTTGAGAGAAATATGGTGCTTACCAGGGACTCCTGTAAGGGATGTCACCAAGAAACTGCCAGGCCTTGTGCAGCCTAAGGACTATTATCCACTGCTGCTGTTTCATGTGGGGACTAATGATGCAGCCAGGAGCAGTGTAAGGGGGTTCAAGAAGGATTATACAGAGACCTGAGAGCTTCAGTAAAGGACTCAGGAGTGCAGATACTTTTTTCATCAATTCTCCTGGTCAAAGGGAAGGGGATAAAAAGGACCAGTCAAAGCTGGAAAGTCAACAAATGGTTACAGGACTGGTGCCACGGAGAGGGGTTAAGATATTTAGAACTCATTCTCACCAACATGGAGGCTGAGGTATTCAATGACTTTTTTTGCCTCGGTCTTCACCAGCAACAGCTCTGTCCACATAGCTTGGGCCCCAGGAGGCAAAGGCTCTTATTTTTAAAATGAGAGAAAAGGAAGGCCCAGGGAACTACAGGCCAGTCATTCTCACCTCTGTGCCTAGCAAGGTCATCCTGGGAACTCTGCAAAGGCACATTGAAAATAAGGACATGGTTAGTGACAACCAACATGGCTTCACTGAGGGCAGATAAGCCTGACAAATCTGGTGGCCTTCTACGATGGAGTTACAGCATGATTAGATAGGGGAAGAGAAACTGACATCATCTGCCTGGACCTGTGCAAAGCATTTGACAATGTCTCCCATGATATCCTCATCTCTAAATTAAAGAGACATGGATTTAATGGATGGACCACTCGTTGGGTAAAGAATTGGCTGGATGGTCGCACTCAAAATCTTGTGGTCAACATCTCAATGTCCAGGTGGAGATCAGTAATGAATGGTGTTCTGCAGGGGTCAGTACTGGGACCGGCACTATTTAACAGCTTTGTCAGTGACATGGACAATGGGATTGAGTGCACCCTCCAGAAGTCTGACGATGACACCAGGCTGTGTGGTGTGGTTGACATGCTGCAGGGAAGGAAGGGATGCCATCCAGAAGGACTTTGACAGGCTTGAGAGGTGTGAACCTCATGAGGTTCAACAAGACCAAGTGCAAGGTCCTGCACCCGGGTCAGGGCAATCCCAAGCACAAAAACAGGCTGGGTGAGGAAAGCAAAATGTATGAGTCTGCATAGATACACTAATAGCATGTATTTAAAAAGAGGAAGATAAAGGATCCCAGGAAATAAGAGGGGTCTCTATGCTGGTGAATCTATAGGTATTTGAAAAGTCAGGTTCTCATAAAGCCTGTTTTTATGTCTTGATTGCTTGATCTAAGGTCTGATCAAATAAAGGCTCTTAACACAACCTTCTTTTATTTAATTAACTTCTCTGAAATTACTAACAAGGTAAACATTGACACCTGTCTTGAGGTTTCCCATGGAATCAGGAATTATTGATGCTTATAAGGAGCTTTGAATTGCATATTTGCATTGCTGGACCAAAAGACAACAGCACAGCAGGCAGTGCCATGGTCTCACACACTGAGCAAAGCAAGAGCATTGAAAGGTTGGCAAGCAGTTACAGATCAGATTGTTGCCACCAAAAATGCTCACAGGCTGGGAGAGTGGTGGGAAAAGATAAAGATGGTGGAGAGAGAATTGAACAGAGAGGGACCATGGGAGGAGCATCAGAAGTATGGTCCTGGTACAGCTGTAAGGGGGAATACATTCAGTACAGACATTAGTACAGCACAATATTTTACTTTCAGGCTCACCAAAAAAAAAAATAAATAAATAAAATTGTCTTTTTTTATAGCCATCCACAGTTTTAAAATATTCAACAGATTTCATGAGAACTTTGAAACATGTATTCCAAAGGACATTCAGCACTGTAGAAATAAAAATCTGTAGGCTAGTTTCCATCACAATAGTTCTTTGGACAGGCAGTAACTATCAAACTGGAATATGGTAGAGGAGGAACAGGTGCTGGTTGAGAGCATCATGATATAAATATATGCAATAAAATATGCAGAGCCATAATCAGAATGTTGACTTGTTTTAAGTGCTTGGGGCCATGTTGATATAAATAACTGCACCAGGTTTTGCTGTAGAGCAAGAGCTAAATTAAGTGGTTTACAAACAGAGGAAAAGGTTGATTTATTTGTCACGGCACTACTTGATCTCTGACAAAGAAGAAAAGGGCCAAGTGAGCCACTGCTATACATGGGACTAACAAAACAGGGCCTGAAATACAGCTGCTGAATAAGCTGCCGACTAGGCTAGCAGAGTCTATCAAAACAACAGAAAACCATTTATTTCTCAAATTGAGGCCAGCATCTTGGTAAACTTCACCAGAAGGATGGCTCTCTGCAGCTAGGCTGTAATTTTTCCTGGAGACCTTGGATCTTATTCCAGTCTCTCAGTGCAGCTGTCCCTCAAGCTTTGCCTGACAAATCTTCTCTCGCACTGTAAGCACATTGCTCAGTCATCTCATGGAGCTAATGACCCTTCTCAAATCCATAAGGGTTTGTAAGATGGATGCTGAGCTCTTGTGTTTCAATTGGAGAAGGAGTTGGATTTCCCTTTGAAGAGCTAGGGGCACTGGTAACCCATCACATGGTGTGAATCAGTTAATTCTCCAAAGCATCTAAGTGTTGTGTTTGTAAGTTGTTTTCCTTAACACACTTACTTGAGTGGGTGCACAGTGAACAGTGCCTGAAGAGGAAGGAGATAACAAGATAAAGCTAACCAACTCTAGGCTGTTAATTTCCCTGAAATCCTCCTTTCCTGTGACCAATTACTTTTAGACAAGGAAGTCACAGGGGGCAACACAGACAGGAAGATTTCTAGAAGGGCAGCAATTGATCTGCCAGTACCTCCATCCTGCCATGCCCCCCTGGTGTCACTTGAAGTTCTGCTTTCCTAGCAATACAAAGGGGAAATTAAAATTGCAGCTGCTCAGCAATACTCATTTGTGACCAAGGAATGACCTGTCATGGAGGGAAGAAGGTTAAACTGGAAAATGGCTTAAACTGGCTGGGAGCAGGAAGTCCAGAGACGGAAAGACTTCGTGTAAGCAGTAAATTTTCCCTGATGATGAGGTAAGAAAGGCTTCATCACTGTCATGCAGCAATCCTGGAATGCACGGGCTCAGGAGCCACCTTTGTTGAGCAGAACTGGTGCTGGAGCATGAACCAAAAACTGGGCTGAGGGGCCTGATACTGATGCCTACAGAACTGGTGCAGGTGCAAGTGGAGGAATTGGGCAGCAACGTATCTTGGCAGCCTCCCTGTAGATCTGCTTATGGTGGTGGGACTCTGTCCAATGCATTGTTCATTTCATCTTTTTATATTTAAGCATGAACGCATGTTTAACTCGCCTCAAGGGGTACAATAAAAATTCCCCAACAATTGATTAAGTGTGAGCAGATTCGGTGCCCATGGCATGCTGCAGATATACGTAAACCAGCAATAAACTGCACGTTTCTGATGCAGATAGCAGTCTGGTGATAGCAGCATGGCATGCAGAGCAGGAAAACGCGCTCTTTTTCTGCAGTGTTTTTTTCAGCCTGTAATGAACTACATACTGCCACAATTTACATTGGCACCAGTGTCCAAATGAGCTGGTTTCAAACAATCAAGGCCCTATACACTGAAATTATAGGGACTGCCATTCAGACATAGTCCTCAGCTTGCAAGGGTCTTAGCAGATGGCAGCAGGAGATGCTTCTTGCCAAAATCAGACAGAACTGTGTTGCTAACAGCTCTACACCCAGGCAAGAATCTCCCGCTGAGGCGTGGGCAGTGAAGAAACTTTCCCCTTTCAAATGGGGCTTCTGAGGTCATGCTGCTTTTTAAAGGGGGTTCACTACACTAGTGGCTGGCTGAGATCAGAGCTGTTCTTCAGCACACACCAGGACCCTACAGTTTGTCAGTTTCTGTTCTGTATACAGTTTCTGTCTAAGGACAGAAAGTTGAATATGACTCTTTCACAGAATCACAGAATGGCTGAGGAAGGTTGGGGAAAAAAAAAAAAAAAGTATAAATTTACTTGGAAAAAGAAATAATGAAATCAAAAGGTTTCCTGCTAGACCTTTTCATTGTGTGGGATAATCACAGCAAAATGAAGTGAATCACCCAGCACCATGTACTCACTGAGACCAAACTGCAGCCAGCAAAAGTATCCTTTCTATTTATCTGATCCTATTTCACTAATGGAATGCAGTTCCCGGAACAAGCATATCTTGATGAAAATATATATCACCGCAAATATCTTGTACAGCATTGTGGTTGCAGAATCACAAACCAAGCTACTGTGCTGAAAAACAAAACAAACCAGCTCCTTGTACTCCAGGCCAGGAATTTAGTAAGAAAAGAACACGTAGTCAGAGCAAGAGAGGTTATCTGTGGGCAGAGGAAATTTCATTGCCCAAGCAGAAAATGGGACAGCAGTATGGATTAAGCAATTCTTATTCAGAGCAGGAATCTTTAGCAAAAACGGAGAAGCAGCTAAGTGTTTAGTTTTATGCCAAACTGAATGACAATACTATTCCTCTGGCACACTGTGACTTGCCAGGTCGTTTGCTTACTAGTTTGAATTACCATGTCATTCTGAAAGTCATTGACATTACTTCCAAGTAGCTGAATTTGCTGCAGAGGACAAGCCTCCACATCCTGACCCTGATAAATTTTTGAGCTTCTTCTATTTACACACCACATGGAGAACATTCAAGATCTCTTAAGAATGAAGACTCATCTTAAGAGAGGCGCTAACAGCTTCTGGAGCAAGATGAGACATGGATGCAGGGCACAGATCAAGCATCAACAATAAAACAAGCAGAGGGTTTTTCCTCAGTCTCCAAATAAGAAGGCGAGGTGTACATGAAATTGAAGTCAAGAGGATGCAGTTATCCATAAAGTTGTAAGCAAAAATATGTACATCAACATCTAAGTAAAAGTCCCCATCATATGAGTATTCATTTTCAGGCATGTTTAGCACAGATGTCTGCACTGTTCCTGCTGATTTTTCATAGCCTGATTCTTCGTAACAGATGAATCATTCCTGGTGTCCCATAATCAAAAACTTAATTCCCATTGTTTTTAATTCTTATACAACACAATGAAAATTTATGGCACATGAAACCCATGGAACTCATAGAACTCATTCCACCTTTAGTGACTGCATCTCTTTTGGTTGTAATGGGAGCTTAAACACTTCGACCTATAGATATATTGGGTGCACTAACACCTAAATTTAGGTGTCTCACTGTGGGAATGCATTCCATTCTCAAAGTGAAACTCATCTCACCTATTCTAGGTATTTACATTGTCTATAGCTACATATGGGTTGCTTGTCTAGCAAAGTGAAGAAAAAAAGAAGCAGGCACATTTAGAAAGAGATTCCTTTGACCCATTTTTCTACATCCATTTTACACTGAAATGAGTCACACCCTTTATCTCCACAGACTAGCAGGAGAGTCTCAGTGTTCGTCTCTGGTGTACACTTCTTAAAGATAGATAAGAAATCCCACTTCTGTGAAAGTGGGTAGAGATCAAGAACTAGACACCTGCCTCTCAGAAATATCACTAAACATCTATACCTATCTTTAGTTACCTAAGATGCATTTGAAACTGTACATTTTAGATTGATATATCTCACTGCTCTCCAAAACAAACACACAAAAAACACACTACTTCTAAGCATCTAAATGGAACTTTAAACTACAGACAGTATGCTTCAAACAGAACACTAAATAAAAGGCTTTAAAAATTGATCCAAAACTTTGATGTAGGGGCTTCATGTATGAACATCAGTTCATAGAATCACAAAATGGCTTGGGCTGGAAGGGACCTTAAAGGTCATCTAGTTCCAATGCTCCTGCCATAGGCAGGGGCATCTTCCACCAGACCGGGTTGCCCAAAGCTCCATCCAGCCTGGCCTTGGGCACCTCCAGGGATGGGGCGTCCATAGCTTTTCTGGGCAACCTGTGCCAGTGCCTCACCACTCTCTTAGTAAATAGATATCTAATCTAAATCTTCACTTTTTATTTTTATTTATTTATTTTATTTTTTAGTTTAAAACCATTGCCCCATGTCCTATCATTATCTGCCTGTGGAAAAAAATAAAAAAATAAAAAAAAGTCACTCCATCTTTTTATAAGCCCTCTTTAAGTATTGATATCAATGATGTCTCTCCACCATGGCTTTCTCTTCTTCAGGCTAAACAACCCCAACTCTCTCAGCCTGTATTCACAGGGGAGGTGCTCCAGCCCTCTGACCATCTTCATGGCCCTCCTCTGGACCCTCTCTAACAGCCCCATGTCCTTCTTGTGCAGGAGGCCCCAGCCCTGGACGCAAAACTGCACGTGTTGCCTCACAAGGGCAGAGCAGCGGGGGACAATCCCCTCCCTCCCTGCTGCCCACCCCTCTGGTGATGCAGCTCAGGATGCAGTTGGCCTTCTGGGCTGCAAGCACACAATGCTGGCTCATGTTGAGCCTTTGGTCCACCAGAACCCCCAAGTCCTTCTCTGCAGGGCTGCTCTCAATTTATTCTCCCAGTCTGTGCTCATGTTTGGGATTGCCCTGACCCAGGTGCAGCACCTTGCACTTGGACTTGTTGAACCTCATGAGGTTCATGTGGGCCCACTTTTCCAGCCTGTCCAGGTCCCTTTGGATGGCATCCCTTCTTTCTGTTGTATCAACTGCACCACTCAGCTCAATCACTAACAGTAATTTTAAATAGAACTTTGTTTTTTTGTCTTTATATTTTACTATTTTCCAGTGACTCCATGGAAAGGAAAGATAAGATTAAATAACAGCAAAAAAAAAAGTGCAACAGGCATTGTATTATGAAATTAAGCCCTGTCCACTCACAAGCAGAAATGCCACTGCCCCTCAGATAACTCCCAATTTAGGGAATTACATTTACTGGCTAATAAATTTTCTATGGCCATATTGCCTTTTTCAATCCTATTTCTAGTTTTGTCGCTATAAAATAGTTGCTTTCTTCAGCTTACAGAAATAAATGAAATATGTGCATGCTGGAGAGCATTTTGGTGTTCCTCTGGGTTACAGAAATGTGAATTATTGTTAGAACAAAGTAACAAAGCAGCAAGTCACTTCTTCCCCAGGAGTGATGGCCTGTCATTCTGGACAAGAAAATATAAGGGCTTATTTCTCTAACTCAAGTTATCATCATCAAGATCAGTTTTCAGTGCCTCACAAGATCCCTCTCTTTAAAAAAGCTGTAAAGCTGAAAAAAGTGTGATATTAAAGCGCAAAGCCTCAACCAGGCCTTTGGAGTTTTAATCACAATCTTGAACTTGTTGTATTGAGTAAACATTCATCACGGATTTCAGATTTCATCCACCTATTAGCAACCAGACATCCATAAAATGCAATTCTCACGCAACATTGAGAATTAGGAAAACAGACAGAACACACAACTATGGCAGGCACATGATTTCATCAGGCTGAAAATAGCAAATTGTGAAATGTTCTGTTCTTCTGCACTTGAATAAATATCACTATGAACCAACCAAAGACAGGCAACCCAAGCTATTCACAACTTCTGTCATAAGGAAAACGCAGTTGTGTTTCCACAATGTCCTCACTGCAGACACAGAAGATGGCAGAGCATTTCTGGAGTGTGTTTTGTGCTTCAGAGCAGCCAAGTGACATGCAGGCGCTCCCAAAATAAAATAAATGGTGGGCCAGAATTTCATGAAATATACATTTCACCTGGCCTAGAATCATGCCCTGATCCTGCAAAGGAGAGTCCATGTTGGCTGAGTCAGAGTCCTGTTTGCAGGATTTGTTGCAGGAGGAGCATGTTTCACGCTGCTCCAGCACTTTTTACTTTGTGTTTATATGCAGAAACATGCCATCTGTGTGTCTTCTGAGATAAAATCTTGGCAGCAAAGACAACATCACACACTGAGTAATAGCCCAGTGATTCCTGGAATATATTGATTGCAGTAAGAGTAACGATGTTGGGTAAAATTCTGGTCACACTGTCGTCAACAGAATAGCTTCTTACTCTGTCGATGAGTGTTAAACACCTATTCATGGAGATCAGAAAAATGAGAAAATAGAAAGCACTATATCCCTCTTCCTACTCCAAAATTGCATTTGAGGTCACTGTTAAGATGTTATCAACAACAACACCGTGTGCACTAGAGAGCGCAAAAGACTCTTAATTTAGTGATCTAGCTTCTCACATAAATCTGATGTTGAGCATCTGAAATATCATGTGAACTCTGACACTATATCTGCTAAATTCAAAAGCAGCTTCAGTACTGCAGAAGCAAAATCTTTGCAAGTTAAATAATACATTTAACGTCACACACACCCTTCTGGTACAGTGTAGACTTTGACATTTACCTCCCTTTCCAGACTTCTCTCCTTTAGATAGAACAACTTGCAATGATTTGTGTTGGAATTGGTTTCTTTGTTTGTTTTTCAGAATAGTGAAAACACATTTCTACTTGCATGGACGAAGTAATGATATACTCAGACATAAAATGAATTACACTGAGATCTGTTCATTGCACATAATCTTATTTCATGCACATGCTAAACCATAAAAAAAAATTGTCTGTCTGTGCTATTAAAAAATTGCTTAAATTCTGCAGTTCCCTTGTGAAACATTCTGAGTTTGGCCGTCGATAAAACTTGCTCCAGGAAAGGTCCTGCTCCCATCCAAAGCAATAAAATGGCTATTCTGAAAAATTTTGCATATGACTACATGTCACTGTTCAGATCAGAAGGTACAAATAACTCTGAATATTACAAAGAGTGCTCTCACGAATCTGTCAAGCTGAATGGGTTTGTGGGTTGATACTGTACAAAGAACATTAATTATCAAACAGCAGGTAATCTGAACAACAAGATATCTGCAATATTTCTCATCATAGTCAGATGTTCAGCCAGTGCATATTAGTACAGGTTGACTGAGATCAAGAGGTTTTTGCCTACTTACACCATGGGAGGATATTTCTCACTATCTTTAAAATAACTTGTCCTTCTCTGTTCTTGTATAATAACGCATTATTTCTGCAGCCGAGGCTTCTGCAAAACATGATTTCTGTGTCAGAGGGATAAAAATATTCCTGACACAACAGTGGATTTCATTTAGAAAAGCATCAGAAGATTCATAATTTGAGCTGGAATTTATTATTGATCCTTTCAGCTCAATGCAAATTTGAAATGGTGATCTGAAACAAATAATACACTTTCCTCAGCCAAATCCGTACGGTAGCATTAAGAAAAGATCAAAACAATTCTAAAATTAAGCTCTAGATTTTAAAAACATTTCATAGATCCATTATTAGACATATAGAAGAAAAAGGGGGCAGGAATCTGTTTATGGTAAGAAGTTGTAAAACTTGCACTTTCTTCCTTTTGCTTTGTATTTCTCCAATATGATTGCCGTTTATGTTCTGAAAGAACCTGTCTGAAGCAGAAGACCCATTTTAATAAGCCCCATAGACACAGAGTAACAATACGTAATTAACCCTTGGAACTTAGTAAAATACCAATTTAAGTCTGAAACAACCTCTTTTGAAGTAAAATCAACTTGATTCAGCTTCTGTTCTATCCCATTTGCTGCGCCTATAGAATCATCTGTAAAGAAAATGAACTCCAATTTGTTTTCTATGGCATCTTTTGGCATACCAAAAAGCTCAGAATTCTCAGACATTTAAAATCCAGAAGCACAAAATGGCTCAAGTATTTAAAGCCCTGCTATGACAAAGCTAAGGTCATGAACCAGCCTTTTCTTCCTGTAATTCTTCTACTCCATCCAGTGCCTACTCCAAGGTTTTACTGACAAAGATACCTTAATACCTGCAATTCTGTACAAGTACTGACCAACACCATTTTGGCTGGGCTGAGCATCTTTGTTCCCATTTTTCTTCTGAATGGGACAAGGCAGCTTCAAAACATACATATTGATGAAGTCCTTTTGAGTGGCCAGTCCATAGGGCAAAACTTCACCCCAAATGCAGTGGCTAAGAGTACTTTCATCCCAAATCTAAAATGCTGGTTGAAAAGTCTGTAGGGGAAAAGGGTTTGAGGGGCTAAAAGTAGCACCCTAAAGATCAGAGGAGAGACGCTTAAACATAGTCAGCACAGCTACTGGTATATCTCCCCACCTTACACCTTATCTGGTTCAACACTGCAATTCCTACATTTAAATTCCTGGCTTTGAATTTGACAATTTTATCTTGATGCTCTAAGAGATCCTTGTCTGTTACTTTCAGCCTTCAAGCAGAAGCTTCTCTGCTGGGGCACAGGCTGCAGAAGTTGTGTGTGCTGTGAGTATTCAAAATGCTTCTTTAGCAAAAGACTGCTTTCATCAATATTTCAGCTAATAAGCTGCTCTCTGAACTACAGATTATCTCCCATCTTTCCTCTCCTTGGCTAGAGGGGCAAAACTTTCCCAAAGAGGGAGAGGGGAAACACGAGTGTGACAGCATCCTTAATCTTCACAGATCTAACTGCAATAATTCATCTGTCAGGGACCTCATCATCTGAAATTCCATCATTTCAGAAGCCAACAAAAATCTTCTCTGGTGTCCTTTATTTTCAAAGTCTCTAAATGCGGGTATTTTAAAAGAAAAATCATCTATATGGAGAGAGTAGGACTTTCCTGGGGAGTCTCATTTTTGGCAGCAGGCACAGTTAGCAAGCTGCAGCCAGAACTTTCAGTCTTTGAACACCTCATTTACGACATGGTCTTTCTCTGAAATAAACCTTTTAGTGATGTTACAGCTGCTAAAGTTGTAATTCTACAGAACCAGCACATCACAGACTCCCTCTGAAATCACCAGCTATTTCGGAGGTATAAAAGAACACATTGGATTTCAGTGGGAATTCAGCACGCTGGAAAGCTCGTGAGAAGCCTGCTTTTTAACAAACAGGTTTTCAAAGAGTCTGCTTTTACAAGGCTAGCCTGTGAGCTGCTGGCTAAGCAGCCAGGTGCTGGAGCTGATTCCAGATAGAGCAGGTCTTAAAAATTGCAAAGATGCTATACAAAAATAAGACGGGGAGAGTAGGAAAACTGAAGAGGGGAAAAATTTGTTTCCATGCTTGAGAGAATGTTGGAGCCTGGCTAACATGATTCTGGGATATGTCAGTACCAACTAACCATGTGTGGCCTCTTCTGAGTAAACCTGTGAACATTTATGCATAAAGACCCTCGTATGGAACACCGTATTTCATTACTGTTCCTAATAGCAGGGAAAATACATCAGTGGCAACACTTAGTAGTTGTACAAAGCCCATCGTATGGAAACTTTAGCAGTGCTTCATCTCCGTACTCCCCTGGGTTACATTATCATCTTTATAACTATGTGTAGGCAGTGAAATGTTTGCTAAGAGAAAATCAGGAGAAAAGTGGAGAACAGAGCCCCAGTGCCACAAGCACATTCATAAACAATCAAACTAAAAGTCCCTCTAGGCCTACAGTGTATTTTTAGAGACCACGAGAGACAAAACAAGCACAGAGCCCCCCTCCTCCTTACACATCCTTCCAGCCCTCTGCAGTCACACCCTGGCTCCGAGTTGCTTACTCTCCAAGCTGAATATGGTCTACAGCCTCTGTCTTTGTAGAAACTCTTCCATCCTTGTGATAACTCTTGCCCTGCTCTCTACATTTTTTTGAAACAGAAAAGACAGAAATCTAAACCATATTTAAGGTGCATATGTAATGTTGATGGCATACGATACAATGGTGTAACAAATTTCTGGGTTTGTTCATTGTTAGTTTCCTAATTGCTGCTTTCAATAATTTCTCACTGTCTTTTCAGTATCTCTTTATGCCCTAAGAAAATACCTTAAACCCTTCCTTTCATCTACCCATTTCAGTTTTGAGGATTGTCTTCCTTGGGTATTTTTCAACAGATACAGAAATTCTGCTTCTACAGAAAAGTTCATGTAGGCTTCGCTTGACTTTCACTGAAATCAAGGACAAAGTGAATGTTAAAAACAGCTTGCATTTTGGTGGTTACCATGTCAAACCAGGTGTCAAGCAGAAGGTGAATCCTCCTCTCTTTTATCACAAAGAAGATGACAGAGAAATCGGTCTACAGCTGGGGAGTTCAGATCAGGCAGAGGATGATACTACAGTGATAACAGCAACAATAACAAAGTATAATCATCTTTTCAAATCTATAGGTAAGTACCTTTCTAAGAGCCATTTAAAGGATTATCCTGAAATCCTCAATATCAGCATGCATGTCCGTTAATCCAGAGTTGGGAGAAGCCCGCAAGCAAAAAAAGGAAAAGAACCACCAAATAAACAAGCAAAACAGAATGTACGGGCACATCTGTGAGAACATATGCACACACAGGGACATCCATCTCCTCTCTGCTCGCAGAGCAAAACGACTTCACCTCTCACCCTATTTGAACCAACAAAAGCAAATCCGATCTGAAAAGCATTCAGCAGTAGGAGTATAAAAATGATAATTGAAAGTTTATTACTTAACGCTTGGCAAAGCTATTTCCCATGGCAATTTGATAAATACCTTGACTTTTCTGCTCATCATAACCTCAGACGTTTATTGCCTCATTTACTATAACAAACGTTCAGTTATCTGCCGACTACCCAGCCTATATTTAACAGACTGTACAGGAAGAATGTTGCCACGGTAGAAAAAAAGCCAAAGGATGAAACTGGAGGATCAGGGGGTGGGAGAGACAAAGATTTCCAGAGCACTGCATCCATCTTACACAAGAAAAGCACCCTAATTTAAGCAGAAATCCTGCTTCTACAGGCTCAGGAAAGCAGTGTTTTTGTCCTTTCTGATGATGGAGTCTCTCGTCAGCCTTTCCCAGCTGCAGGAAGAGCAAAGACACACATCTCCACCAAATTCCTAGAGCAGCCAGAAGAAAGGCAAGTCATATGGACTGCTGAAATGAAGTATGTATTGTTTTATTTACTACAAGCCAGTTACTGCTTAGACAAGGTCATCGTAGGCAGCAGGGCTTTGCAATCAGAAAGAATTAGGGACAAAAAAAAAATAAAAAAATCCACTTTGTGAGTGGATTGTAAACCTCTCCAGCAGTGGGAGTTTTATGGCCAAAAGGATAAACAGCCCTTGTAGCACCCCACTGCACATCCTCCTTTTGGTTGATGTGGGCTGACACTGCCGGCGGCTCGCGCTCTCTCTGCTGCAATGAATTGCTTGGAGGCATGGGGCTGTGTGGAGTGGAGCCATGTTAGAACATGACAGGTCTTTCCTCCTGCATGCAGGTACCAGGGCAAGTGTGTCTGCAGTGCTGACAGTATTTTTGAGGAGAGAGGGAAACGTAGCCCGATGCTCACTTGAGAACAAGGGGGAAAATGCTGCACCAAAGGATGGAGCTACTGCATTCTCCACATCTGGAGATGTCTGAGTTTTCATTTAAGGAAGAAAAGTGGAACAAAATCCAAAACCATTTAAAAAGAACCTGGAATTTCCAACAGAAAGTGGATAAAGTGAATGTGAAGGAAAAAAATGCACAGAAGTAGAAAACCTTATCAGTCTTTTTGTTTTCATTGTCTCCTCTGGTGCTTACATATTTCCAGCAGCTGAGGAAAGATCAAAGCACCCCAAATAGACCAATGGATTATAATGTCCTATGGAGCCAGTATTAGAAGTTTGTTCTTTGGTCTGCATTTCTCTGATATTATTCTAATTAGCTGTATTATGATGGTGGTGCCTGGAGGCTCAATTATTTCATTTCACCAGGGATCATTGCAGTATTAATTTTTAATCTGTACGCTTTAAATATTTACCAAAGTTGTTAAGAACCTGCAAAGAGATGCCAAGACCCTTCTTATCAAGAGGGGGGACTCGACTGTTTTTAGCAAAGTCCTGCTTGTTTTACCGCTCAGACAAAATCTGAAACTTAAAGGGAAATATTGACCTGTCTTACTTTGTAATAACTCTCCAAACTGAAAGCATTTGTGATGTCTTTTACTTACACATTTAACCTGGAGATGTTTTCTGCCAAAGACTTAATTGCTTCAATCATAAACTCCACATCCTGGATTAAGAGGAGGGAGAATGGTAAAGGGAGATGGTAAAAATGTGATTTATTTCTAAATATTTGTCTATTTTCTTAAAATTCTAGTTCTCAGACATAAATGGATGTAGAAATTTTCATCTTTTGCTACAAAAGGCAAAACAGGAAAAAATAAAACCATATGCATTCTAATTTCCAAAGCTTTAAAGGAAAATCTCTAAAACCACAGAATGATTTAATTCTGAAGGTCAAAATCAAGGTGATAAATAACAGAAATGGTTGTGTGCATACATGTATATGTTTTGATCAGAGGCCAAAAGACCAGAGAGGCTGGTCTCTATCCAGCCTCTATCCTTGGAGATACTCAAAGCTCAGCTTAACAAGGTCCTGAGCAGCCCAACCTAACTTTAAAGGTGGCTCTGCTTTAAGTGGGGATTTGGACCAGAACTTCTAGAAGCCATGCTAAATTAGTCTCTGATTCCATGTATATAAATGATAAATGATCATTTCTCAATAAATGGAGAACCTGCAATGGAATTATGAACCATGGAATACAGCTCCAGGAAGAAGTCCCTCTTGGTCAGTCCTTTGTGTAGGACCAAGTTTCTCTGTTTATTTAGAAATGCAAAAAGAGAAAGCAACAGATGCAAGGGTCCCCTTGAATGGGGACACTTAGCAATCTCCCTGGTCATGCTGTTCATAGACTAGATCACAAACAAAAGCAATATTAGGTCACTTTCAGAATTAAAGGTTGGTTATGTGTCAGAATTGTTGTCAAATTTTGACATTTCACATGGAAGATTTTCAGTACAAGAATACTGGGAGGATTGTGTTCTGTTTTGTTGTTTTTTTTTTGTTTGTTTGTTTGTTTGTTTTTTTTTTTTCCTGCATTTTCTCTTCTCTTTCTCTCCCCCTTTCCTACATCCTCTCTCCTCCCGCTCATCACCCCACCCCACCTCCAACGGCAAGAGAAGTACAGAATCTGTTGTGGGTTTTTGTTGTGGTTTGTTTTGGAATGAAAAGAAACTTCTGATACTCCATTTGTTAAAATAGATGATTTGGACATTGCTGATGTGTTTTAGTATGTTTCACTTCTGGTGTGTGTGTGTGTGTTTTTTCCTCAAAGCAAAATTTCATCACAATCAACACCTTCTTGTACAATTACTACCTTTTTTTGACAAAAACAGCATTTCCTGATATGAAAATATTTCATCACAATTTCTTCCTCCAGTATGAGCTGTGATATTTGTTCAGCACAGTCTATTCCCTGCACAGCAACTGTGATATCATTGTGCCGCAGGCACTAAATGAACATGAAAATAAACTAAGGACAAGATGCTCATCTGGCATCTAGTGGAGATACAGGGAAGTCAATGGAGCTATGCTCAATTACACTTACAAAGGGTCAAACCTGCACCATTATGTATAAGATTTGTGGTGACATTTCAAGACCAGTTGTCTTAATCTGTTAAAGAACTCGTGTCTTGACCCTTCACAAGAATGACTTCTCACCTTCCTGACAGCTCTGTGGAGTCAGATACCTCGCTTGCTTCCCTCTCTGCTTACCTAAGTATCTCTGAACATATGCTATTTTAACATCAACATCCTCAATCTAATTTATTAGGCTTGCTTGGCTCACAGATGAGGAGTTAGGCAAGTGTGATAGGACTGGGTATTCAACAATTGAAAATAAGTGGTTCTTCATGGTACCAGCCTCTCTGTTATCCTGACTGATATAGGCAAAGTCATTAAGCTGCCCCTCCTGTCAGAAGCTATGGTTCTTTTACAAATGTATTCTAATGGGCATCACTCAGTGCACCCAAGATTTACACAAAAGGCAGCTTAAATCCTTGACATTAAGTGCTGCCTTTCTTTTCTGGGAGGAAAAAAAAAAAAAAAAAAAAGGAACTTCTGTACAATATTTTCCATTCACTGAGAAATGAATAAACAAAGAATCACTTTATGTATGAGACAATGTTGATGAAATCAGCCAAATTATTTTGCTTAGATGACAACGGACATAAGCTTTAGCAAAAGAAATTATGATCATATGTAAGAAAAATATTTTTTACTACATGAGTGGTTGCACACTGGAAAGTTGCCCACAGAGGTGGTAGAATATCCATCCAGCATATTTAAAACTCAGCAAGACGTGGCCTTGTGGACTTGATCGACCTGACAAAGGCAGATCTGCCTAGAGCAGGGATAGGACTAGATCATCTCCAGAGGTCTCTTCCAACCAAAATTAGTCCGTAAATATGTGACCAAGTTTTGCAGTCCTGTGCAGTCATGTCGTGACAAGCAGCTTAATCTAATCATGATGCCTGCTAAAGCTTGCTGTAAACCTACAGCATAAGGATGATCCTCCCAAGAGATATAGCTAAATCAGGGCATTTTAGACTACACATCTGTGTTGTTACTACTGGAGGATAAATGGGAGGAGGACACCACGAAGGGACATATTTTCTGGGCATATGTAGGGAAAGACATCAAATGCAAAGAAAGTCATCAACAGAGCTATTGTGGCCCTGTCTTTAAGAGCAAGAATATTTTGGAGCAAAAATTCAACACATAACTCAGCAGTCACAACTGTAAGAAAAAAAAATCTTCTAGTGCTATTACAAGGGCTATCAGATCCACCTCCATTATGTCCTTTCCTCATAGCCCAGGACTCTGCAAAGTTGAGATCACAGTCTAAGAACAATCAGTCAAACTAAAGGAGCTGTAGGTAGTATCTCAAGAGGGAGGTAGGTGGAAACTCTGCAGCGCTATGAGCTTTAATAGCAGGCCCCTGGCAAATGCCTACGCAGAGTTGCTCACAACTGTGAGACTCACAGCTTGTACCGACCCACCCAAATCATTTCTTGCTTGGGTGCAGAAGAATAACTGAAGCAGTGCACACACAGAAAGCAGGGGGAGGAAAGGGGGGAAGCCCAGGGTGGGGATGAGCTGCAGCTCTGTAGATTCATGGTACCCATTTCGTTCCTTGCCTTGAGTTGCCCACGTCAACTTGGGGACAATTTGGGCTGCAAGACTAGGAGTGGGAGAAATGGGATTGAAAGACCCAGTGACATTGGGACATTGGGATAAATGACATTGGGATAAGGCAGGCTTAGAGAAAGAGATTGCCAGGGCTGCAATCATAAATGTATACCTGCACTCACACAGCATAGCAATATGTGAATCAGCAACTAGTCAGACAGGGTCAGCCCTATCCAAAAAGCTTCATCACGGTAAAATCACTTTGTGTTTACATTTTGAACCTGTTTTTAAGCATATTTAAGCTATTTTAAGCATATTGAGAGATGGTGAAAGCTGAATATGCTGAATAGTAGCTGCCATCTCATTACTTGGTAGAACTCTGTTTTAAAACTGTAGGGGAGGATTAGCTACTGTACATGCCCTGGAATCAAAACAAAACAAAGAGTAAATGTGTTAAATAGAAATTTACTGTTTCCTCCACTGCTAACATCCACAGGTTGGCTTTTGCAACAGAAGGATCAACACCTTTTTCCTGTGTTCTCTCTAACAATTGTGTTGTGAAATAGCTGAACATGGAGACATATCCTAAAGGAGGATGAATGGGAAGACTTAGAAGAGGGTGCAAGTTCACTGGCTGGGTGAAATAAAGATCAGCTTAAACTACAATGTTGTGCTTTTCATCACCCTAACCTTCTTCAAAATAAATGAATATAAATAGCAAAATATATGATTATTATAAAAAAAAGGAACATTTTTCTCTTCTGATAGGCAATTTTATTAAAAGCAAAACTTATCTTAATAAAAAAAAAAAAAAAGGACAGAAGAAAAAGAAATCAGTGTCCCTCCTTGTCCCAGTGGCTAGGTCACTTGTGAGAGGCCAAGTGCTGACTTTCATATTCTACTTCTTCCCTAACTACAGCAGGTAGCCCAGTACTCACCATCCTCACGGTTCTGTAATTGGGGGAAATTCTAGAATGCCTCATCCTGGCTTTCCCCCAGTGGACATGTTCCAATGTGTATAAATAACCAAAAATTTGATTACACAGAGAAAATTTCTCTTCAAGTGGGGTTTAAAGAATCGGAGGGCATGCAAGAGACATTGGCTCCAACCCCATTCTCATTAGCGTTTAATTTTTAAAATACAAAATAGGAAAATTTAAATAAATCAAGAAAGACCCATTCTAAAACAGAAAACCCTCAGCATCACTGGCAGAGCTCTCTCCTGGGAAACGGGAGATTCAGTTCTTCTTTGGGTAGTCTTCTCTAGCAATCAAACCACCCAAATAGAGGACTTTAAATTCCTAAAATCTCATGGATGGCACTTGAGCCTTGATGTTACTTAACTCCAGAAGTGGGAGGAGGCGGGGGGTTGCAGCTGCGGCAGCACTGCAGGCAAATCAGAGATTTTCTGAAGTCTCTTTGCTCACCTCTTCTTTAAAGAGCTTCTGAACACCTGCAGCTCCCATTAGCTGCAATTTGTGGAAGCCCAGCTCATCTGGAAATCAGCCCCTATGCCCACAAAACAAAGTACATTAAAATAAAACACGCTGGTACTTTAACATCAGCAAGTCACTAATAATCTAAGTAACTAATAATTACTGAAAAACACCTGTAAACAGCCCGCCTGGAAGTCTTGTTAGTGAAGTATGCATGTGCCACGCAAGCAAATGCCTAACCCTTTCAACACCTCATTTAGCTCAATACATTATCTGCACATCTGCTTTTTCAGATAGCTATTAAATAAATAATATTTGTGGTACATCCTCTTTTTGAAACAACCCACCAATTCAGAACCCACTCCCATCCCACTGTATAATTTTTCTGCCAGGAAGAGCCTGAAATGCCAATATAGCTGCTTTAGGAGCCATTCAGTGTTGCTAAGAGGACATCAACACAATTGTTAGCCAGCAGTGGTCATGGCAGAGATTAACATTTCAATGGATTTTTCATAGTCTAAATTGCAGGAACAATAGAAACTAATTTGTTTTATTGTAAAAATCTCCCATTAGTAGTTCAAAGTCATTTAGCCGGTTGAACTGGTATTTATTCTAAACACACGCACCAATGATCTATTTCTGTGCAGTCAGCGTATCACCATTGCTCTCATTTAATAAATAAAAGATGATTTTTACAACAGAGCACAACCAGGCATTCTCATTAGTGCAGGTATTTAACTAAACAACAAATGTATGGTCACGCAAACTCTAACGTACACAAGGCTACAATATGTGCAGAAAACCAGTATGTTACATAAATTTCCATTTCAACTAATGTGCACCTTCATGTGACAAATTTTGATACTGCTTTAAGGAGCAAGCTCTGCAATTTCATGTGTGTACAGTAAAGCATTTATTCATTTAACTGAGTTGAAAGCATCTGTGATGTGGTCAAGAGGCAATAACCTTCTCCTAGGATTTTTAAGTGTACTGCTGCTTTCGTATCAACAGTCATCACTGGACATTAAATTGATAAGAGCTGCAGACTGCAGAACAAAGTGTTGAACTTGTCTTTTTTTCACATAGAGTAAATATCTTGTGGCTCACCAATATGTGAAGGCTTCTCTTTCAATATTGTCATGATCTATGATATAAAAACTTTCTGCTTAGTTAATTACTTACATTGCACCCTAGTGGGAGAGCGTTTATTTAAAAATAGCTTTTTAGAAAAGAGAAAAGACAAAAAAAAAATCTTTATTTAAAAAAGCAGAGAAGGATAATAGAAAACTAAAAATGCAGGTGTTGTCTGACATGGATGATTTCTCCACCCATGAATTTAGATTTATAATCTGCAGTCAGCTACTGAATAATATTATCACAGAGGTCAAATGGGAGCAAAGCAAATCTGAGCAGGATATGAAGGCCAAGCTGGATGGGGCTTGGAGCAATCTGATTTAGTGGGAGGTATCCCTGCCTATGGCATGTGGGGTGGAACTAGGTGATCTTTAAGGTCCCTTCCAATCCAAACCATTCTGTGATTGTATGAATCTGAGAATGTACACAGTCTCAAAGTCATCTACAAGAAAATGACTACTGCATGCCCAGCCTAGACAAACTACTATCACACAATGAATGTACCACACCATATCTGAAGATTTTAGAGGAATTGGCTCTAGTCCTTTAAACTTTTCCCTTACATCTGAACATGATTTTTTGAAGGAAAATAGATGCTAGTCATCCACTTCAAAATCCCAAGACCAGCAACCTATGACAGTGGATTATGGGAAACACAAACATTGGCCCAGCTTGAGCTGCAGCAGGAAGATATGAGAAATAATATCTTCCTTATACCCTTAGTACACATGAAAATTGACTTTAGGAGCCATACCTTGTTGGCCTGCATATGCATTGAGCAACCTAGGTCAATGGAATTATTTACAGGATGAGAAAAAGTTGTTTCTCTCATTTCCCATGCTAAATTCCTCTCTCAACCCTAAAGAAGTTTTGTCTCTTGCTTTGATGTGTTATGCAAGACTAGAAAACTTTAAGGTAAATTCCTTCCATTTTGCAGCTTATTTTGTATGCAAAAAAAAAACAAAACAAAAAAAACACCAAAAAACAATATTCAGCCATAGACTGCATCTGATCTAGCAACCTCAAAACTAATAATCCACTATTGATGCTTCAGTAAGTGGATTTCAGTAAAGAAAGCTCAGGTTTAGCCTGGACATCAGATACTCTGTCAATCTGGTGTATAAACATGGTGATATATGTCTAGGCATTTAACTAGCGAAGATGAGAGATGAAGTACCAGGAAGCTGTCTTGAATTTGAAGTACCAAAGTAATTCAGTTTTCGGTAAATTCATAATTAAATTCTTAATCCTTTTATACTCAGTCAACAACTGAAAACAATGAAACAGCTCCCATCCCTCCTTCTCAGAGATCGTCACACTAAAATATATAAAGTTTTTATATTCTGCAACATATAAAACTCCAGCTGAGTGGAGTGAGTGGATTATTACACTTTACTGCCGCAAGAAGTGCACATGGGAGGTATCTACATGCCACATTTTGTGAAGTCTGTCTTCATTCCTCTCCACCTGTCAACAGCTCAGATGGCTTTGTCATTACGAAGAGGTGGCTACATGTTTCGATAAGAAACAGTATTTTCTTTTTCAGTCCTCACCAGGGTGAAGGAATTATACTGGTTTGGGCTGGGATAGAGTTAATTTTCTCCTAGTAGGTATGGTGCTGTGTTTTGGATTTAGAATAAGAATAATGCTGATAACACACCGATGTTTTAGTTGTTGCAGAGCAGTGCTCACACAGAGCCAAGGACTTTCCAGCATCTTGTGCTGCCCTGCCAGCAATGAAACTGGTGGTGTACCAGGAGCTAGAGGGGACAGAACCAGGACAACTGGCCCAGACTGGCCAAAAGACATCCCATACCACTGTGGGGGGAGTGAACAAATGGCTTTGTGGTGCTCGGCTGCCATCTGGGTTAAACCACAACAGGAATACAGCTAGGTACTTAAAGTCTGCAAACAAGCTATGAAGATGCATTGCTAGTGAAGGATTTCCTTAGTCAACAGACCACAGACACTATAACGAAAGAAACCCTGTGGCTGAGGCTGATGCTTGTTTAAAATATGTTTATTCTAGACTGAAAGAAGACATATGCCTACCAACATGTGTGCGTGCATACGCACAGACACATGCACTAAATTATCCACACCCGCTGAATTACATACCACAAATACAGGGCAGTTCTTTATATAACTTCCAGGCTTGTTGTTTGGATGATGAGGATATCTAATAGCTAAATCTAAACCTCTAGGAGAACATATTCCTCTTGTTTATGAGCGTGGCTAGCAATCCCTGCAAGAGTCCTGATAATAGCAGGGGTTTGTTCCGTATCTGAGCTCATCCTCTGCCACAGAGTGTCTGAAAATATCCTGAGTGCTTATTTGAAGCACAGGGAGATGGTGAATGAAGACTTGTACAAACATGCCAAGTGCATGTCAACACTGAAAAGCAGACCCTGCGGTTTTAAGTGTTTTTATCATTTGTACCGAAAATGCTTCAAATTGCAGCCAGTCACTGTGCTGTTGTCTCATCTCTCACTTCATCAAGTGTTAGCATTTGCTGCTGAAGGAGCACCCTTTTAAATTGCCGGCTCAAATCGAAACCCAAAAAGGGCACCCTCAAGTTTAATGATGCTGACAAAAATCAACAGCGTTGAAACAAGTTACAAAAGCAAAACCAGTCAGACATCAAGGTGCATTTCTGCTATAGCCTGGACTTCTGCAGCAAGCCCCATCAGAACTGGATTCCTTGGTTTTCTCTTCCAAGAATGGTTCAAATACAGCAGAAACCTCAAAACAATTGTGATTTCCATTACAGATTCACAGAGGGGTTTTACAGGTTTGGAATTTTAAACATTTTTAACCTTTCCAGCTTAGTTTTGTTTCTAGCTATTCTTTTCACTATCTGCATTAGAGAAAAAAAAATATTTAAAAAAATATTTCTTATGGACAGAATAGTGAGACATGACAGTCCTTTGCTGCTTCTGGAATGTCACTTTGTGGTTTTCCACTGAAAAATTCCACTCTTATATGCATAAGAGCTTTTATCTCATACATTTCAAATGGATCAGAAGAGCTGTCTAACAAACCACATTCTTCATCATCATTAGATGATCTCTGAGGTGTCATGTAGTTGTTTGATGCTATTGAAGGCTGAAATGTTTCAGCTATTCTTGGACAGTAGATAAAATATATCTCCTTGGGGTTGGTTGCCTGATCTCTGAAGGGACGTGTTTCAGTATTCTGAATGAGTTGGAATTTCTGAGGTTTATGCAGAGAAATATCACATTTTCATAACTCAGCTGAGAAGAAATGAAATTAAAATCTGTCCATCACCTGCCAGTCTCCTGTGGATTTTCATATAGAGCGAAGAGTAACTGCTGTCACTCATGGTTGCCAGTAAGAACTCAGAAGGAATTCAGTAGCTAATTTCCAATCAAAGGAAACTACATAAAGGCTGGGAACTCTTATGAAACATTAAAAAAAATAAAAATTCCTCTGCCTATGAACTTTGCCTCTTTTCCTCTTAGTCACTTCAGCTAGTATAACTGGTCAAGAGACAAAACGTCACTCTAACCATCATTTTTATTAGTTCCAAATAGCGTGTTGAAGTTAGACCTGAGCTACCTACTACTTGGATTTCTCTACCATTTGTTTCTTGGCTAGACCCACAGCAAACCTGATCTGTTTTTCAAATTTGTGCTTCCTGCAGCCACCGTATCATTTCCAAAACTTCATATCACATCCCCACTCTTGCATAGATATTTATTCAACACAAAATAGCCTTGCACTCTGCTCACATCTCAAAGGGGAAGAATGATTGAAAGAACACTGTGCAACCCTGTGATAAAAGAAATCTGATTTTTTTTCTATGTTGTTACACATTTTCTAGCTGACTTTGGATGAGTCATTTAGCTTCTGTTTCTACTCCCTTTATGAACAAAAAAAAAAAAAAAAAGAACAAATAGCACTCACTTGGCTCAAAGGCTACAATGAAATGCACAGGCATGAGAGCTATGAATCCCAGGAAAGTACTTCAGAAAGTATTTTTCTTATGTTATTCCCAGTACTTTCTTCTTCTTCCATCACACCAGGCCTTTTGTGCTCCAGCTTTCTGGTACTGAACAGCATTCCACGAGTGCTCACCATCCATTCTCACTTCATCCCATAAGCGTTTCCTTCAACCAATACTTAACAAGATAGCTTTGGAATTGACAGTGTGGGAAACGGGCTGAAGTACTTGGGCAACACATAACTACAACCTGCTTTTCTCCCCCACTGCAGTCTCATGATTTTAATTTTTTTATTTTCCTAGACCTGATTTCTCTTTAAACACTTCTGAAGCTGTCATGCATACCACTGGTTACAGGCAGACAATGAGAGTCTTTCAAAATCTTTAATGCTTCAATGAAGTATAATATATGAATATATACTAAAACAATTATATACTAGAAGAAATATATACCAAACATTGCACACAGCATGACAGTTCATGGAAGCAACTGTGACATGGTCAGAGTTTATCGTTTCAGAGGCAGATCTACACTGGGATCTTCACACTCTGCTACAATTTTAAATTTAAATAGCTTGTCTGACAGTATAGCCAAAGACTAAGAAATTTTACAAAAACAAATTCAAAATAAAACTTTAGATCAAATTAAGAAAATCACAGGTAATGCAGATTACTACCATTGCTGAAAAACAGCAACACAATGGGACATAGGGAAACATGGTACAAATAGTCATGGTGTAACTATTGGTAATGCCATGGTATTGGCATTAAATATAATCTTTATATTGACTACTTGTGAAATGGTGTTCAAAGTCAACATAGAAAACACACTCAACAACAACACTGAAACAAAGCGCAAGACCTGACTATCAGGAACATGTAACCATGCAATGACAGAGAATATTTAGAGAACCTCTCCATATGGGATTCAGCTCTATTGTCAGACATCTGAGTGGAGGCGTCTACATGAACACCTAGAAAATCTCCCATTGCAGTCAGTAGTAGAGCCTGGGGAGTTTCTAATGTATTCTAAAATAGGAAAATCAGAAATGCAGCCAGTGAGTAGAGTAGACAGCTTCTCAGTTTCTCTTTTTTTTTTTTTTTTGGGGGGGGGGGGGGGGGGGGGGAAGAGAAAAAAATTGAAAAAGGTTCTAAAAAAATAATATTTCCTGAATGTAGTCAAACATTCTATTTAAAAAAGCTAGCAGGTAAAGTGCTGTTAAAGTTATGTAAATCACAAACCATATTTGTTAACTTTGCTGACCCTAATATGGTAATTAACATAGAATTAATCTCTCTTGAGGAGATATAAAACATATGAAATCAAGAAAATCTGGAATCCAGCCCAGCAAAAAGGTTATATAAAGAGGATGTACTGAACTATTTAGTCTACAACCCTGCATTAATCTTTTTTGGGGAAAAAAAAAAAAAAAAAAAAGTAAATCTAAATGCTAAATTTTAAAGTGCTAGAATAAACTAAAAAATTGGTGACATTATTCCTGGCCTTACAAAACAAGATCTTAATTACATATTTGGAATGAAATAATTTCATATGCATAAACACTGTTCACAGGAAAACCATCCTTTTTGCTTAAGGTTCTGTTAGCTAGGAAGACCCATTCTTTTAAATGAAAAACACAGAGACATGCTGTCAGTCTTATTTTAATGGCAAGGAACAAATCTGGCAAGAGCAATTTAGTGGCCAAATCACTGACTCAGTCTCTCTAGCAGAAACTTCAGCTAAAAGCTGGAGAACAGAAATACACTGTCAGAAAAACAGATGTATAACCTGCTTTAAAAATAATAATAATAATTAAAAAAAAAAAAGTTCCAAAGAAGGAGAACAAATCCATCAAGCAGTAAGAATAGTAAACAAAGGAATGGCTAAGGGGAGAAAGAGTTTACAGAATAACCCATAATCTCAATTGCGTCCACAGCGTCAAATTGACAGGGCAGCACCCCAATCCACATGCCTTAGGAACATTTGTAGCTCAGCTCTGTGGTTCACACAACACACTTGTGACTGTCTGAAACAAAGGGAGGACACTTTCTGAGCAGGAATTTACTGCTTTTTCCCAGTGCCTTGGAGGCCAATTGGACAAGAAGCCTAATTCTTACAAGAGATGTGTGGTTGCATCCCTCACAAGGCAACCGCTGATTTCTAATCCCACCATTTTATTAACCCAAAACAGCATGGTGCACATTAGACAACACAGGTAGGAAGTACAAGAAAGCTGTTAGAGAGAGAAGCTGCCTTTTCATGCCAATAACCTAAGTATCCACTGTCACCACTCAGAAGTGCTAAATGAATACATCTAAAACACACACACACACTAAAGTCTATTCAAAGTTATCAAGTGGAAATCCTAAAGATTCCTAAATCTGATAAATGCGTTTATATAGCTTCAACTTGTAGACTTCATAAGAGAGGCAGAGGGGCACAGAAACTGGAGCTTTATGAGGCACTGAACAATTCCCATGTCACTTAGATCCCTTTAGCCCTCAGCAAGCAACTCTTCCTCTTGCTTGTTTGTACAGCCTTGGCAATAGGGGTCCATCATTCCCAGCATTTAGCTCTTGAGGCTCTGACAGTCTAACATATTTAGTCTTATAAATAGAAAAACATTTGCGTCAGCCACTACACTATGTTAATTCCCTAAATTGCCATATTTTCATTACTCGTTATAAAACATCCCTTTTCCCCCCCTCATCAGGGAATGATCTCTTGTGTAAAGGAGATAAATGTGGTTAACAGTCTAATTAATCCTCACGTTAGATCATATTTTCTTAGAAGGAACTACTTAAACTTGCAGAAGGCAAAGTAAGAATACAAATGAAATGGAAGCTCCCCTTTTCCAAAAAGATAGTTTGGACTTTCTGTACACCTAAACCTTCCTCTAATTGCAACATTTCATACATTATTCCTTTCAACCACAGCATTTGCATTCCCATTTCTCTGAAGGAGCTTGCAGAGATGACAGTTCTCTGCCTGTTAAACCACTCCTACCAGAGTGAATTCTCATAGAAACAGAAGAAGCTCACATGAATGCTCCACTGACTGAAGACACATCCCTTCACTCTTCCGGTCTTCCCAAGTTATCTGCCACATTACCGGATTTTTATTACATCATCAAATAAACAATGATCATCAGAATGTGTGGTCTCAGCTGTCTCTCTTGGCCAAAAAAAATATATTTCAACTTTCTACCATAGGTGACCTAGTATTATAACCAACAGGGTTATTCTCATTCACTGGATGACAGTCCAATAATCAGACAACTATCAGGGTATTATTTCACAGGGTAATGAAGCAGTAATTAATTTGTTAATAATTGTGCAGTGCTTTGAAGAGGTAAATAGCTGTAAGTGCTGGGTACTATAATTAAGGAATTGCTAGATGCACACAAACTGGGGAAAAAAAAAAAAGAAAAGAAAGAAAAAAAAGAGTCACATTTGAAATGGCTACAGAGCTATTCACCCTCCGTCTGTGCTAACTCTTCTTGCAGCAGCTATTGATTGTCCAACAATAAGCCTCTGAACACTTAATTCTGAAAAACTAGCAGGTGAAATCCTGGTCTTATTCAAGCCAATAAATTTCTTGACCTGACTTCAGAGAATGCCTGTCTTGAAAAACTAACTTTCATGGTGGTGTTTGTCTCATTTAAGCACCAGCAGATCGTTTTAGGTAAGCAGACTTCTGAAGAAGCCACCTCACCTGCCCCCAGTGACTGACTGGAATCATTGAACACGTCCATCTCAGGTGCCTCAGCATTACTGCAGGGGGGAAGCAGATATGGAGAAAAAGTTTCTCTGCTTCCATGCCTGGGGATAGGTTTCAATAATTTAAAACACTAGAACCAGTTGAAACTCCTTAAATTTTCCCTATGCGGATAGTTGTCAGTGAGTGCACTTATATTTCAAATCAAACTTAATTCTTGTTTCTAAGCTGGCCCTGAACTCCTTACTTTGTCTCATATTCACCAATATCATTAAAGTCACTCTGACAATTAATTGGCCACAAAGTGCTGCCACCTCGCTCTGCATTGATCAGTGGAGTACAGTGACCTGCAGGAAGGGTTGATTTCGGCATTGATCAGTCTGGCTCACCCCTGAGTCATTAACAACTCAAATCACCAGTAGAGGAAGAACGGTGTTACTGTAGCTCAGAAACTGTACAAAAGGTACAAGGGAATTATCTGTTGTGGTCTACTGGGTTGACAAAGCCCAAACAAATGCTTCTTTTCTGTGTGTCAGACCAGAGAGCTCAAGTAAAATGCTGTCTCACCAGACAAGGAATCAAGTAAAATCATCTTTCTACTAATGAAAAAGCACCAAACAGATTTGTTTGCAACACCTAAGAAATTAAATTCTGTTTTTCCAGACAAAATGTGATACTGAGGTCAACCTGGAGACATGGCAATTCAAGTCCGGTCGCAGTCAAGCCTGACTTTGGAGACACAACATCCAGAGTAGAGGGTGTCCAGGTTAATAGTGTGCAAAAATTGTGCCTGAACCTGAGCAAGCAAATCCACAGGGAATTAGACTTTGCTATCTGCAATGCGCTCCAAATCACTGTGTTTTGTTTTGTGGTATTTCTTCATGCTTTCTGTCAAACACTGAGTTGGCACCACTGGATTGATTGCTCCCAAAATACGCTTCCTTGCATTTCTAGTAAAATCAAACAAATTTAAGCAACAGTTCAGTTGGCTTTCAAAAACATGCACAGATCTACTCGTTTATTAGATTTTGTGGCAGTCAGAAAGATCTGCAGCCTCTCCCCAGTCCCCCAAATAAATCAGTGGGCTGAAGAACAGCATTTTTCATTATAAAAAACAGTTCACTTCAGGTAACACAGGCATGTGGAATGCTGCCACGAAGCTCAGGTATGTACGTGAAAGCCCAAGACTCTTTGAGGCTCACCGCAACAGTAGGGAGCTTGCTGCAGTAAGAAGCAACTTCCAGCTTGCACACAGCAAGGTAGGCATAAAAATAGAACTGGCTTGCTTACTGGAAGCTTTCTTTGTGTTGGGAGACAGCCACTAACATCTAGGAAAATGAAATGAAACAAAACGATCCTTTGCATGAAGAGATTTGGCCACACGAGACTGAAGAAACTCTGAAATACAAAAGGAAATTTCACTATTCCTCATCCTCTTTTTTGTTGTTTTTTATTTGTCAGCTATCATATGACAAAATGGAGTATCCTGAACAAGTCAGGTGAGGCAGCATCCCAAGTAAGCACAACTCAGACATACACCACAAGGTCTTTGGAGACACAGAGTGCAAAGACCCTGATTCTGCAATCAAAAACAGTGTAAAGACAACTTTTTTTTACACTGTAGATGCCCTAAAAGAACCAAAAAACAAGGCAATGCAGGTTTCCCACAGCTTTGTAAAGACATCTGAAGATCTGAAGTATGCTTTGTTTTTGTTTTTTTTTTTTAATTAGTTTTTTACTACTTAAGGTATTCTATTTATTTTTCAGTTTCACATGGGAAGTTTCTTGCCTCAGCACACTACAGAAGACACTAGCTCTTTTAAAGATACGTATGTTCATGTTGTCTTTCCAAGACAGAGTTACCATCATCAACATCACTTGGCAAACCTCATTAACATTTCTGTGTCTTAACCAGTCTAATTAAGGCTGCTTTCTCCTGAGTTAAAAGATCGCTGTTAAAAGAAACTCCCAGACTTTTGTGGAGTTGGTGTAGTTTCAGGAAACACGCAGTGTTGTATAGAATTTAGTGTATTTGCACAAGCTAGGTTACAGGTGAGATATTGGCTGAAACATGGTCAAAGATGAATACCCTGAACACTGTGCATAGATACCATATAAATAAATAAATCAAACGGAACATGCATCCAGTGTTAATCTTCACCAGAGAATCACTACTACAAAGTACAACAAGGTATTATGTTTATCTTTCTTCTTCTGCGACTGCTATCATATCCCCCAGATATTCAAAGATAAACCTGTAATCTAAGAATAATCAGATCCAAGGCAAAACAAAACAGACTTCTCCATTTGACAGCAATCATAGGAATGTGACCCTCCTTGAAAAGTAAACAAGCTACATAATTAGTCTGCTACCCTGAACCTCTCATATTCCTTGTTTCAAGGAACATCAGTCACTACCATCCCACATTATTTCCATGCTGCTGGCACAGCATCCTTCTTAGCATTATCACAGAGCATTACTTTTGTTAGAAATGCCAAATCACATAAGCAAAGTGATACAGAGTATTGTTTACAACAGTGTAAGGAATCCCATAATGTTTTATATTTCCTGTCTAAATTATATATGTGTTTCCACTTCACATCTCAGCCTTGGCAGGCTCAGAATTAAGCTTAGAGGCGCAGTTAAGAGATTAGTTCACACCCTCACAAGATGCTTCTATAACTCCAAGTGCCACTGAACCAGTCAGGTGTTGGAAGATAGCTTCCAGATCACAACTGCACAAGTCAAGGAACAGCACACTTTATAAAAGCAGCTGGCTATTAAAGGATGTCAGAGAGGAAAGGAAAGATGTAATCTCAAACCTTAAGGGAATGCACACCATTTAGCTATCACCGTCTCCTGGCTGGCTTGCTGACTGATGACAAGAGCTACAGATGGAAAAGGTGGGAGGGAGTTAAATGGAAAGCTGTCCAGCTCTTACACTTACCAGACTGTCAACAGCTCTTCTCAGTTACTTTTTATGCAGTTTTTTTTTTTCAATTTCCCTAAGAAGAATTATTCATAGCTTTAATTACTCTCAATTTCGAAGAAACAACTTTGAAACAGAAAACAAAGACACTGGAGTTCTCTGCTCAGTGAGGACCACATCACTGATTCCCACCAGCTTCACACGGACCCTAAAAGTACAGTTATGACAATTCAGCAGTTTAGGGACAGCTTCTTTCAGGGTGTGGCTGTCCAAAGTTCAAACATGAATAAGAGGGGACCATCTTTTTAAAAAAGATCTACAACCTTCCAAGGTGATCCATTCCTCTAAGCTCCTCCAGTGATGTTTTGTCCCAGCCTGAAACTTAGCAATTTCTCAGATCAGCCTGTACACCTGGGGAAATCTAACTAGCCCTAGATTTTAAATATGACTTTGTTTTCCTTCCTTACTTTTTCCCCTCCTATCTTCAAAAGCCAGTTATGTGCAAACTGAACTAAAACGAGAGTAATAAGGTTTGACAGAGATCTGAAGCCTAAGATAATATCTCACCAAGGCGCTAAGTCTCCTGAGCCCATTGTAATAAATAAATGGCATACTGTAAAACACAAATGAGCATCACTGCGGCTGTGATTTCATTGTCCCGATGGGGGACCTGTGCCTGGCATGAGGCCAGCTATGTAATTCAATACAGAGAGAGAGCGCACAAATGGACCTCGGGAGGAGGATCGATTTTAATGTAATCCCATCTACTAATCAAAAGAGACTGAAGGATTAACATTCACTAGGAAATGTCTGCTCAAAGTTGTCATAGTTTATTGATAAAGATAGCTTTGTTTTAATTAAGATACAAAATGCCAATTCCAGGTCTAATTTTAGCTGCAAATAATCGGTTATTGATGATGTGTCTGGCTGAATTGTTTTAACTTACCGTACAATTATTTTTTTTCCAGATCAGCCAGTGTGGGCTGCTTTTCCATGCTGCAAGAAGACCACATTCTTGCACTGTCTTCATCCCCAAGGCATGAAAATAGCTTATTTTCCCAGTATGAAATGCATTGTTGGCTCTATGCTAAACCTAATTCTTGGCTCTTCATCCACCACTGTGCATCCACCTGCAAGACTGTATCCCGCTTTATATATCCTGTGACGTGCTGAAAGCAGCAAGCTGATATGCACAACTCAAAAGACCAAATAATGGCTCAAAAAAAAAAAAAAACAAGCAAGATGTGTCAAAGATGGTAAGTGTGTTATCTCCTTGGATAGAGCAGGAAACACTACGTAGTCCAGACTGGGTGAATTTTACAAGATGAGCAGTACTAATTTATAAGAACACATTCAACAACAAAGCACAAGAGCTGTATCTTCACAGACCTGTGCCCCACCCTCCATGGTATTCTCAAATATTATCATCTGTAAACACTAATCCTGTAAATCCTGCCGGCTGCATTTATCATTCAAAATCAACAATCACAGAAACAGCCACTCTCAGTGAAACTCTGCAAACTGATGGGATCCACAAGAAGCTTCATCCGTCAGGGGGGCAGTGCTTGCAGAAGATCTTCTCCATACAGATGGTGTTTCTCCTTGAGTCTCAGGAGATAACCACAGGCCAAGGCTTAGTTTTACACAGCTGACAAATCTCTTCTGATCTAGTGCTATAACACACAAACCACAGTAAGGCTGAGCAGCAATATGTGGAAGGGCAGGGTGTTTCGCTGCCGTGGGATGCACAAAATTATTTTATCAGCTTCCATTGCTCTGGGTTTTCCTCAAAAAAGATGCAAAGTTTTACTGCAAATCAAATACAACACTCCAGCCTCTGCAAGATCATGGGGGCAAGCATGGACCCTGACATAATTTCACCATATATTTGGCGAGGACCCCCACTCAGATCTGATTTTACACCTGGAATCCCTGACAGTGGCAACGGGGGTATTGGGCCATGTATACAGATAGCTTCATCCCACTGATCTTAAATACTGGAAAAAAATCAGCATTTGCTGATTTGACTCAAATCACAGCACATTATTATTCCAAACACTTATGTTCAAGGGGCTACATACAAATAGCGAGGCCAGTGCACAGACAGTAATATCTTACACTCAGCATGCTAAACCACAGTTTCACAGCCCAACAGTTCCTCTGCTGATCTCCCACTTCCATCACTGGGATGGGATGCTTCCAAAGCATGATTTAATTCAAAATCTCAGGTTTTACTTTTAGACTCAGCTGCCTCCATCTCCCTGTTGCAGAGCTGTCAGTCCAAACTCACCCCTGCTCATTTCCTGGGCCTGCTGACAGCTCTTTTATTCTTACCTTGCCAGAATAAAGCACGGGGCCTATTCCCCTCCCACCCACTTATTTGCAATCAGCTGGTGCAACTATGACTCATCCACTTCTAATACAGACTTCAGAGACCCGTTCAAGGAGTTTATTAGCTGCTCTCACAGTAGCTGTAGCCTTTGTAATTAGTTGCAACTGCTTAGAGAGGGATAATTTTAAAGATTGCCATTTTCTTTTCCTGGGTTAGAAGTGGATGGGGTCCTTCCAATAGTCAGATGGGAGAGGAGCTAAGAACATGGAAGAACTTGTGCCCTTGCTAATATAGGGGTCTACATTGTAAAAGTGCTGCAGGAGAAGAGAAAGTGATAGGGAAGCCCCATTCCTATGGAAAGGTAACGAGGTTTTGGTGAAGGAAAAATTGCTTAAAGGCTGGAAGGAAAAGGAATGCAGGTACAGAAAGGGAAGCCAGCAAATTAAAGCAAGAATAAAGATGATCTCATTTATTTTACTAGAAAATACATCAATCCCAAGCCCACCTAAGATGAAAGGGCTAAAGATAAGAGATTTCTGTGTGACTTCAGTTTTCAAGGACCGGTTAAATTCTCCAAGCTGAATAAACCTCTGAGGATGCAGTATGCACATTTTGCTTCCCAGAAAGACAGACACCAATACATAGGAGGGATGGAGTTACGTGCTTCTTATGAGACGAGGAAGCAAAAGGACAGATCCTCTTTAATATCACCTTCCCAAATTGGGTGGGGGGACATGGGGGTGGAAGTGTAAGAAGTGCTTGTCAGGCTGCACCTGGAGTAGTGCCTGGTTCTGGTCCTCACAATTTGAAACAGATAAACAGACTGGAGAGGGTCCAAAGGAGGGCCACAAAGAGGATCAAAGGTTTAGCAAGCACCATCAGAAAAAAAATGAAGGGCTTAGATCTTTTAATCCTGGAATAGGGAAGGTGCAGGGGAACCTCATCACAGTATTTCAGTACTTGAAGGGTGCCTACAAAGATAATGGAAGCTCTCTTCACAAGGAGTCACATGAAGAAGGCAAGGGGAAATTGTGTGCAAACTGCATCAGAAAAGGATTTGTCTTGATATAAGAAAGATTTTTATTTTTTTTTTTACAGCAAGAACAATCAATCAATGGAACAACCTCCAAAAGGACATGGCAGAATCCTCATCACTGGAGGTTTTCAAGACAGGGTGCTAGATAATCTCATGTAGGCTCCCTTTTCCCATGAAAGGCTGGACCAGATGATGATCTCTCGAGGTCCATTCAGCCTGGGCTATTCTATGATTCTATGAGAAATAAGATTTAATTTTGAGGGTAAAGTAGGAAGGAAAGGGAAAACTACCCTAAAACAAAACAAAACAAACAAACAACAAAAAAAAAAAAACAGAGGAGACAGATCAGCACAGCTCTCTGTCTTGTCTAATGGGGAAAGGGGCAAAAGGGAAAACAAACTGTGGGGTGCTATGCAGTGCACACTGGGATTAACGGTGAGACGAAACTGAAAATTGGCAGGTTTCCATGAAGGGGCAAGAGAAACCAAGAGAAAGAAGCTGAGGGCAAGTCAGCAGGAAGCAACAAGCAACATGTGCCCATGAAGCTGGACAGCAGCAGGCCAATCCTAATATGTGTTGTAAACCAAGTGAATTCAGGCCCTATTCCTTATGACAAATAACGCCAGGATAGGTTTGCACAAAGCAGCAATGGCACAATGCATTCACAGGGAAGTGGCTGTGAGACTATTTCCCTTGTTTCTGTGGTAATCTACTATCTGTGGACAAGGAGATAAGAATGGGCCTGAACACTATGAGAAGTCCATTATATTGAGAGCTCTGCTTCCATCCTACACATGACCTAGGAGAGGTTATAGAAGATACCAGCACAGAGGAAAGAGTGGGGTGAAGCCTTGAATGGACATTTCTAAGCTGGACAGGAAAAAAAAAAAAAAAAAAAAGTCTACCAGAGCTTTGCTTTAGAGCTGGCTTTAGCCTTCATGATTTCGATGTGCCATCATGAACACTTCAGTTTTTAGCTGCCTTTCACAATCTCAGCTACACATTAATGGAAAATATTAAATCCTACTAGGGCATAATAGAGATTTTTCCTGAGAAGGGAACAGAATGTTTTCACAGAATCACAGAATATCCTGTTTTGGAAGAGACCTACAAGGACACCTGAGTTCAACTCCTGGGTCTGCAGCACAGGACCACCCAAAAACCAGACCATATACCTGCAAACATTGTCCAAACCCTTCTTGAACTCCAGCCGGCTCCATGCCATGGCCACTTCCCTGGGGAGCCTGTTCCAGTGCCCAACCACTCTCTCAGTGAAAAACCTTTTCCTAATATCCAAGCTGAACCTTCCCTGATGCAGCTTCATGTTGTTCCCTCGGGTCCTGTCACTATTCAGAGAGGAAATCTACTTTTAATCTACTGTGGTAAAGCAGATGGGTTTCCTTTGAGCCCTGAAGAAGAGATTGCTAATAACCAATTTATTATAGGACAAGCTCACCATGCAGGTGGAAGAGAGAAAACTGCTTTCAGCTTTGTTTTCTGTTGCTGTCACAAACATCTTATTTCTCTGTATACACTGGGGCCCAGCATTCTGCAATGTCTTTATATTTCTTTCTCTTTTCAGTATAAAGTTTAATTTCAGTATAGTCTTACTTTCTACACATTGAACAAAAGGAATTCTTATTTTCACTAAAAAAAAAAAAGCGGTGCTAAGAAAGTTAATTAACAGTTTTTAAAATATATACATTACTGCAGAAGACAGCACGTGGCACCAAAACCAAGCTTTCTGAATGCCTTTTAGCAAGGAATGCACTGTGACATTTAAAAAGCAAAGCAAAATAGAGATAGAAGCCTCTGTACTAAAGTCTAGTGCTATGTGCATTATGGCATAACAATTTCAGCACTAAAAAAAAAACAACTTACAAATGTCTCTACATACAGATAGTGGTTTATGAACCAAAAAATAGATGTCAGAGTTCACCTTTTGACTTCAAACTACCAGAGAAAAGTACAGCAAGCAGATATGCAACAGCAAGACCAATGAAAGAAGATTCAATGAAAAGTAAAAATAATTCTGCAATGAAAAGTTACAGAATATATTTCCCGATGGGCAGGTTTTGTCATAATTGCCCTCAGATATTGCTTGATGCAAAAATGATTCTGATGGGAATCTTTCTACTTTTTTCAGCCACTGCATCAGGACATGAGAGATTTTAAATTCACTCTGAAACTGAATGCTTTCACTGGCTATGAAAATGAACACTACTTTTTTTTTTTCTTCCACTTCTTTAAATTCTTCTAAGCCCTCCTTTTTTTCTTTTTGGCAACCTTCATAGTTTAAAAACATTTCTTAATCTACATTCATTGTGTTGCCTTTTACTTTCATAGAATGCTGTCTTCTCCTTACATTTTGAAAAATGATAGAAAAAAATGTAAATCATTTCTCCACTTATTATTTTAGGTACCCACCAGCTAGTTCTGGAATGTACTCTGCATCTAGCCTGGAAAATAAGCTACCTCTCTGACCTCAAAACAGGGGTGAAAACCCTTCTACACGCAGGAGGAATTTTTTCAATTAACTTCAAAGGAGCTTAACAAAAAAAAAAAATCTCATTCTACATTCACAACTGAAATAATATATTCATTCTACACAATGCCAAAGCATGGAAGAGTCTTCCTGTCACTAATAGTTCTGGTCACCTGCTTCTGAAACCTCCTACTTAAGATATAGATACCATAAGAGACAACGATCTGATTAAAATGAACTATTTTAGGGGATTCCATGCTTCTGATAAGACACTGAAATGTTTTGGAGAGCATGCTGTAGGACCTATAGCAAGAAATTCTCTGGCTGTGTGAGTAGGTGTGTGTTTATTTGTGTTCAGACTCAAAATGAAAACCCTGTATTTCCCACAGAACTGCATGTTTGACAGAAATAAAATATCTTGATGGATATGAAAAATTATGTTTCAATGAATAAGCATATTTCTTTTGTGTTGTTTGTTTTTTTGTGGTGGCTGTTTTGTTTTTTGGTGTATTTTTTTTTATCTCTATGGATTTTTTTTTTCAAAACAAATGCAATTTGAAATAAAAAAGGCATTTCAAAATAAAACAGCCTGAGCTTTCCAAGAGGATTAGAGTAAACTTAATTTCTAGCTTCTTCAGAAACCAAATTTTAGAAGATCAATCCTTTCCATAGGATGATGTTAATTTAAATAAAAAGATTTTAATTGACAAACATTTCACTGAAGGAAAATAAACATGATTAATTCCTATTTTCATAAATAATCCTCATTCCAGTTCTTATGCACCAAGTATTCTATTTATTTACAGATATTTTTTTTTCCTCAGATAACTATACACAAGGAATATACATGAAGAAAGGGTTTCTGAAGGTTCCCCCTTCAACCGGTAAGAATTCACTCAGAACTCAAAGGGTATTAAATATTAAAATTATTTATTTCCATTGTACATTACCTTGTATTCATCAACAGAGAATTTATTTTTCCTTCATATAGATTTGTTAAGTTTCTGCACACTGAGTTTGGTAATTTCAGATTTCCTACCATCTTTACTACTTTCTTGATCATCCCTTTTTTCTAGATCATTGATTTAATATATTCAATGCTGATTCAATGTACAGTAGTTTTGCTGTGATTTTTTTTTTAATATTAATAAGCAAAATAAGATAAATAAAGTTCTTAAAATTAAGAGGAAGCATTTTGTATTCTCTCTCAACAGTTCCATTGCCCCAGACTGGAAAAGAGAAGAAAATTAAATGAATAGTTTAGATTCCTGCTGATAACCCACCTGTCAGATCTGCAGAACCTACCAGAGCAACCACAGAATTAAAGTGAACAACAGTTGTGCAAGATCATTTGTTATGTTGCACAATGGCAGACAGAGAAGTAAACAACCACTGTCTTTTCAATGTATTGTCAGCAATGCATAAAGTGTCCTGAGAGGACACTAATCAGGAGTGACAATTTCTGGAATAAATTTCCAAAATGTGGCATGCTCTGCCAGAAAAAAAAAATAAATAATAATAATCAGTGTTTTTGTCCCATCAGATCCCCTATTAGCATCAGTGTATGTATGCAAAGAGACTGTCGCCCCACAGGCTGGAGAAGAGCCACAGCTTCCACCAGCAGCCATAGCCCCTCACATCAGCATTTCTACAATCATCTCAGTTTGCACCACCAGCCACAATCAGTGAGGACACCACAGATCAGATCATCAAGGCACATCCTCCTGCTCGAGAGCAAATGCCACAAGAGCTGTTGGTGTGTGAAACACAGAACTCAACACCAGATAGGCGCCTTGACTGTACCTCATCTACAACTTCCATTTTGACAAGTCTGTGTGTGGGTCAGGAGAAGACAGACACCAGTCTGAGGCTTTCAGGACTTTTCAATTTTTTCTCAATTCTACACACTTGAGGCTTTAGTTATTCATCTGACTGCTGCTCTCCTTGCCATGAATGAGCCAAGACAAAGAGAGCTGGGCAATCACCACCAACATGAAATTAAACAACAGCAAGTGCAGGCTCTGCTCCTGTGAAGGGGCAACCCTGGCTGTATGTACACACTGGGGGGACGAGAGGCTGGGGAACAGCCCCACAGAGAGGAATCTGGGGGTTTTGGTCAACATCAAGTTGAATATGGGTCAGCAGTCTACCCTGGCAGCCGAAAGGGCCAACCATACCCTGGGGTGCCCCCAGCTCAGTGTTGCTAGCTGGCCAAGGGAAAGGATTGTCCTGCTCTGCACTGGTGCAGCCTCACCTTGAACACTCTGTGCAGCTTTGGGCACTAAAATATAAGAAGGACAAAAATCTATTAGAGTGTCCAGAGGAGGGCTACAAAGGTGGTGAAGGGTCTGGAGGGAAAGACATATGAGGAGCAGCTGAGGTTCCTTGGTTTGTTCAGACCAGAGTATAGCAGGCCAAGGGGAGGCCTCATGGCGGCCTGCAGCTCCCTCATGAGGGGAGCAGAGGGGCAGGCGCTGAGCTCTGCTCTCTGGGGACAGCGACAGGACCCGAGGGAACGGCATGGAGCTGGGACAGGGGAGGGTCAGGCTGGTGGTTAGGGAAAGGTTCTGCACCCAGAGGTGGTCGGGCACTGGGACAGGCTCCCCAGGGCAGTGGTCATGGCACCAAACCTGCCAGAGTTCAAGCAGCATTTGTACAATGCTCTCAGACACATGGTCTGATTTTTGAGTAGTTCTGTGTGGAGCCAGGAACTAGGCTTGATGGTCCTTGTGGGTCCCTTTCAACTTGGGATATTCTATTATTCTCTGAAAAAAATCTACAAGCACATGAGAAGTTTAGACTCCAGAATGACAAAGAGCAGCCTGGGTGAGAGTCATGAAGAAGGCAGCAATAACAATGCCCAGGCCTTATTGGCTCACTGTCACCCTCAAGAGCCTGCATAGCTTACTGTGGTTCTAATAGCAGTTGTAGATACAGGTCTTTATGGTGCAATTCTCTTCACAAAGATGTTGATGTGCTTACTACCAGATATACTTCACCCCTTTGAGGATCAAATTCCAACTAGACTTCCCTCCCTGAACAGAAAAGGCCGTTAAGATACAAATACAATGCTAACAATTAATAATGTTGTTTGCAAAGAACTGGTGAATAATGGAAATTTCCTCCACCAAAATGTTGTCTTTTTTTTTTTTTCCCCTTAATGTACACCATTACATCTGCAACTACCAGAGGCATACATATTTCTTTTAGAGAAGCTGTGTGTTCCCATAAAAGCACCCACACAAAGAACTAAATTACTCCTCCAAACAAAGGGTACTGCATATCTGAACCACTGCAGAGGTGTGCCTAAGCTGCATCTGAACAAGCTGTCTCAGGAAAGGATGGCTGAGACAGGATGGTGCTCTGCTAGGGCAAAAACGACCCTAGCAAAAAGGAGCAGATCCCAGTGATGTCCTCTTGTAGGTGGACATCATGCTAAAGCAGTTACAGTGTGTCTACTGTCCAAGATGACTCATGGGCCTTTGCAACCTCAAAGCTCAAATGCATTTCCCCAAATATGCTACATTTTTTCCAAATACACCCTTCATTCCCCAACTACGTCTTACCATTAAAATCCTTTGGTATATTTAAGGTGAAGCAGTGCTAACAGCTGCTTCATCATTCTTTCACTTGTGGTAGTGCAGCTACCAGCCATAAGTCCAAAGTGGGAAAATCGTACTGAGAAAGGTGATCTTGTGAAGCCAACAACCAGAACATTCTGGAAATGTGAATGACAAAAGTGACCCCCTCCTGCAAAACAAAAATCATTATGCCTCACATTGCAGGAAACCTACAAACAAGTGGCAAGGGCACCTGGAGAAGAGGGATAAGGCTCAGGATGTCCATAGTCTATGCCGTATCTTGACAGCAAATAAGAGTGGATATACCTCGCAAAGTGACAGACATCTACAGTGTAAAGAAGTCTTCCTCAGCAATTTGTTTGGGCTCTCTTTTAGACAGTGGAGAAAAAGCTTGTGTGTGACCTTTCTCTGCTAAAGTAGGCACTTAAAAGCTTATGTTTAATGCCTTAAAAATAGCTGCTCCTCTGCCCTGTCCAAAAAGAGAAGACTGGAATCTACTTTAGATGAAGTTGACTCCAACACAGATAACCGATGCAAAACAAATTAAATTCCACCCATGACTAGGATCTTGTATAAAGAGTAAACACACATGGGTCTCCATCTTCCCATACATGGGCTAGCAATAGCATTTCTACATGGAGATCTTTACATAAGAAGGTAAGGGGAAGATGAGGCTCTGTACAAGCTTCTCAGTAAGGTGGGAGAGCTGACTTCACTGCAGTTCAAAATGTTCCCAGATGGTATGACTGGTCCTCAAACATGAGGGGGTGGGAAGAACCATGTCATTCATTCCCACTCCAGTGGTCTTGGCTGCACAAACTAACGTCTCACAGAATGACTTGGAGTCAATATACACCTCATTTTCCACCTACACAACCACTGCACTAGGTATTCTTGCCCAAAGCAAGTCCACCACAGTGAAAGTGCATGGAGCTGCAATGCCTCCAGGTTGTTTAACACCAAGCGTGGGATGAAGACAGAAAAGAGGACCACTGATAATGAGACCATCATTATTATCACAAATGAACCATGTCTGAATAACGACCTCCATTTATAAAATGTAACATAATGGAAACTGCTTGTAACCAAGATTCACTCCACCACTCACACTATAGCTAGTGGTATATGCTGATTTTAGATTGTGTGTCTGTCTTAAGACTAAGAAATACTGTTCTTTCTAGCCAGAATAGGCTACAGGGATTCTGCTGCCAACCATAACATATAAAAGAACCTATAAAATTACAGTCACACACTAAGGCATATGTCTCACATTTAACTTAATGTTTATCTTGTCAGCAAATCCAGCTAGGACATGCCAACATTTTGTTTCATTCATGCTGTCTTCAAAATCATCTGTTTTAGGGAGGAAAAGAAGGAGAGAGAAAAGAAAGTGCAAGAGAATTATCATAATATAAAAACACAATAAAATTTGAGTTAATCTCACAGTTAAGACTCAAAACTGAAAGAGCATTGTGCAAAAGACTCAGGCAGTAACAGCATTCCCCTTTTCTCCTCTCCCATGAACTAAAGTCGTCATCCTTGATTTTTTTATGGAAAATGAGCAATCATTCTAAAATTTGCCCTCTTCACATCTCCAATAGGAAGTGGACTCCTTGACTTCTGCTAAACCTCATTTTGCTAAAAGATCTTATCATTGTCACTGCTGAGGAAGTCACCTTGACATGCTGTAGACCTGGCATCAGCCACTCCTGAAGAACACATTCATAACAAAAATCAATTGTAACACAGATGGAAGCAAAGGAGCAAGATGACAGCTACCCCTTTGGAAAAAATCTAAAATTTCTGCATTAATAAAAGCATTTCCTTACATAAAACACAGCTTACAAAACTAAATAATTCATCACAATGAATTATTTAGAGAGATGTGGACTGAGTATGTTTACAAGTCCCAAGCTGTTTTACAAAAGGGAAACATTTATATAATTGGTCCTCAAACTCTTTCTTAAATGTGCTTACAATGAGAGGTTTCTGATTATCAGTGGCACTGCTCCTGAAAGCAAAGATTTTTTAAACTGAGCTTTTGGTGGCAAGAAGGGATAAGAGGGAAACAAGTAAGGTGATTATTTTCTAAAATAATCTTATCTTAGTAATTGGTGATTATTGCTGCCAAATGGATGATTCTTTCAAAAGCCATCCTTCAAACCTTATCTCAGGTGTGGTAAAAGGTCTCCAAACCAGACATAATTAAATCATTGACCTGAGGCACTGTCTCCCCAAAGAGTCATCTGCCATGTGAAGAAGCAGGACAAGCTAAACCCATTGCACTATAAACATCAGCACTTTCCCCCTGGCAAAGCGTATTCCACAAGTCCCCAGAGGAAGCCATTTATGACTAGGAATAAGACTGGCCATGACAGCCCAAGGATGCTTTTGATAAGTTCGTCCTCACCTCTGTCACACTCTGCTTGGTGCTCTCCTGTCAGAGTGTCTGCCACAGCTTCCTCTGAGTATCTCCATGGTCAGAAGTCTTCATGGAAATGGTCTTTGCATGTACTCTCAGATCTTTTCCCTCCCTGAATATGATCTCTTCCTGAAAGCTCCTGCTGACCCTAGTGCTGACAATTCAAAAGCTTTTACAGGCTCTGGGTGCTCTTTTCAATATAGATGAGTAAAAAGCTGGGCTGAAAAAAAGCCCACAGAGAGAGGGTCTGAATCCACAGCTGACCCTGATTTCAGCAGAAAATTGGAATAGAGACTTCCTGAGGTTCCTTACAGCCTGAGTTATATGATGAATGAGCAAAAATGTCTTTTGGTATTCAGTTCATCAAAGAGTAAGTAGAATAGCACACCCAGAAAGAAGCTAAGACCGGCCAAGGAGGACAGGCAAGCAAGCTTGTCATTCCTGGTGCTCCCTTTATCCAGAGTAACCTCAGACCATAGAAGTCCACTGAAGAGGCACCTATTGCAGAAAAAATAACCTCTGTGCTCTTCCTGCCCTAACTACAGCCAATCCCCCTGACACCAAGGAGTCTTAGATGAGACACAAGGAAGAATCTCGTCCTCAGACTTTCTGGTTATAATACATCACAGAAGGAAAATAGGTAGAAAAAAAGCTTAGGTGCATCAAGGAAAGGGCTTACCTTCAGGTTGAATCTTTTAAAAAGTTCTGTTAGCTACAGTTCTCCAAAGAACATACTGCCATTTTCTGCTCTGAGACAAGCACCTGTACTTATATAGTAAGCAGACACCTGACTTTGGGAAGGAAAGCAAGGCACAAGTGCTAATACAGCCACAGGTACTCCTCCCACCTGCAGGTGTGGTGAGCAAACTAGCCACAGTCATATCCTTCTGCATTCCTAACCCAACCACAGTTGTCTCTATCTCAAACCAGTGAAAGATTCCCACCACAACCAGGGATTTATTATCCATATTGCAGTAAGTTCAAATCAGAGCATTCAGCCCTTGCTTCTCGCCTTCATTCTTTTAGGCCTACATTGCTTTTGTGTCCTTTGTCCAGGGACAATGCCTCATCATGTGTGCCCAACACAGTTAATTTTCTCTTTTCATCGAGCACCCTTCTTCCTCTACAGTGTGTACCCCATCTTTGATCTACTGTCTGACAATGCAATAGATACTCCGCGTTGCATGGCTGATTCTGGCATTAGATGTGTCCTAATTAAATCTAACTAACCTATTTCAGGGTCTCTCATCACTACTGCATCTGAGCCACTCTAAGATTATTGGCATGGAGACTTCAAAGTTCATAGCAGAAAAACATGTACATGCTAAATCAAATTTCACCCTCCTAAAGCCCAAGTTGACAGGCTGGGTAAGCTCTAAGAGGCTGCAGAGAAAAGTGTATAAATCTCTTTGAGCACCAGCAACCTTTACGTAGTGAAAACTCCAAGGCTCCTAATTCAGCAGGGATCATGACATCTGATGTTTATCCCAAAGCATGAGAGTGGAGCAGAGGAACAGAGTAGTCAAGGTTATACCCCTATCCCTGCTGCAGGTCACTCCCACCTCATTGGGTACTACCCTGATCAGGTAGTCCTACTCTAGGACAAACTGGCTTCTGAAGTCACCCTACATAGCTTGTTTATGGCTCTGGATAATGGTTAACTTGCTGAGGATACTAATTAACTTTCTACAGCAGGCCTAGCACGCATCTGAGGTGGAGCTTGGCGGTCACGCGTGTGGGTCACCATAGAGGACTGCTGATCTAGCAGCTGCCGAAAATAAAGGAAAGCGATTTCTCCCTGCTGCCAGAGCCCAATGTGTGTTCAGCATGTGCTGCTGTAGGCAAGAGTTATGCTGTTGGGTATTTTTAGTTCATCTAGCAGCAACTATTTCTGCATTCCAATTTCTGATGCCGAGTTATCCCACCTTCTGTTTCTCGATTAGGGTATTATTATTAGCTACGCAAAACTGATGAGCTTCTAGGCAAGGCAAGTTTAATAAAGCATTAATGTCACCCACTACCAACGCAAGTCACCTAAAGAAAACAAGGCTTCATTTACAGTGCTACTAAAAATTAGCAGGAGTCTGCTGATCATTTCTCACTAGCTTTTCTTTCTTCTTTGATGATGTTTCTTCCCTCCACAGACAAAAGGATTGATGCAATCTAAAATCTCCTCCCAAGGATCCTACCATGAAAGATCATATCCAAGTGCTTTTAACATAACATTGAGTTGCTGTTCCTTCTCCTTTTGGGCCAATATACATATGTTTACTTCTTGCAAAAAAAAAAAAAAAAAAAAAAAAAAAAAAAAAAAGGAAAGAGTAGCCTTCCTGAAATGCCTTCTCTCTACCTTGTCCCTCTTCTGCCTCCCAGTGGCCCTGACTTTGCTGCTCAGTTCCCCACACAAAGGTGAGGAACGTTCTGGTGGTCATGACATTGCTGGCTAAAACTGGATCATGACTTTGATCCGTCCAGAAAAGCCAACAAAAAACCTTTCCACTGACGGGGTTCAGGCTTCCACACCTTCCTCAAACAACAATCTCTTTGCACCCTTGTGCATTATCTTTTCTCCTGAAAAGCCTTTTGTGCATGAAGATGAATCTTGCTGTTTCTGAGGTCAGTGGCAAGCATCCTCTTGACTGCAGCAGTGAAAGGACTGGCTGTCTATAGAGCAAAGCACGCTAGAACCTAACACAATGCAACTTTATTTTCTGTAACATCTACCCTGGCCAGCTGTACCCTCACACAGCTCAGCTTAAACACAGCTGCAAAGGGAGAGGGAAACAGAGAGAAAACAATGAGGAGACATGGACGGAAAAGAGATGTCTTCAGCTGAGATTTTAAACCAAGACAGGCAAGCAAAGAAAATAAATAGGACTGCACTGCTGCATGGCATAGAATAGATGTAAGCAATGTGGTGTAGTCTATAAACACCTGTAAAAAGTCCCTTGCAGCAGCAGATCCTGCTCTGCTCTAATGAAATCCATCTACCTTGTCCCACGGAGATCCTCATGCTTTAAGGTGTGTGATAGTCGGGGTCCTAGTAGAACGTAGGAGCTATTGCAGATGTAAGCCGGTATCTGATGAACTCTGCTACTCAATCATGCAGCGGGTGGGCAGCTGCCACAGTTTCCAGCAGCTAGCAAGCCTGTGTCTTGGGCTCAAAACCTGTAGCTCAGAGGGTTAAATCTCTGCAGAAACAAAATTATCAGCCAGAATACAAATTTTCTTAGATCACACAAATCCAGAATAGGATTAGTCAAAGGGATCTGATTTTCCAAATTCTTGTGTTGACCCACACTTCCCCATCTAGAGCAAAAGGGAAGTTTCCTTATGTAGATAAAATCATTTCACCATGATTTCATGCAGACACCCTCAAAGCTGATTCTCACAAGTCAAGGGCATTTTTAAGTTAGATCAGGAGGTTACACCATCCACATACATCCTCTGCCCTCAGTAAAGTCAAGATACAGTCACTGAGAAGCAACATAGGATACGAGTGAAAAGGAGAGGGAGATAATATAATAGGAATGGAGATTTTCATATTGAAAAAAAACCACTTGTAGAAAATTCAGTGAGGAAAATACTGGCCCTTTTGCTCTCTTTTTGAAATCATTTTCAGAAAAGAGGCTTCCTTTTCCTACTGTTCAATCTTTGAAACACAGTGTTTTTGGCAGTAGGGGCTGATAAATTGATACAGACGCAAACAATGTTTCACTCAAGGTATATCCTCCAAGTAGTACTCATGTTCTTTTATGCCATAAGAAACTAATGGTACACTGCTTTCTAGCCTCGGAAATAAATTCAATGTTAGCGACATGTTAGAAGCTAAAATTACACGTTAAAAGATTCTGAGGGTGCCAGATTCTTTCCCAATCACACAGATCTGGGTGGAAATAAAACAGGAAAGATTTTTTTGCCCAACTAACTGGACAAAGAAAGAGCCTGCTGCTCCCCATGCTGCTAAGTGATGGCAGCAGATGAATGGTCCCTCCCAAACCAAGTTACGTTAAGAAAGCCCCACTTGTCATTGTGCTGCATGCTGTGAATCCTCGAATGCCACACTGTTACCAGGAAGACAGAATTTGAAATTTCCATGCAAAAGAGACAGACACCGACTTCTTGAAGCACCACTGCTGTGTTTTATCATTAGAGGTCTGTAGTGTAAAGATTAACATCTGCAATTCCTCCTTTGAAGTCCCATATGATGTGTAAGGTCTAGCCTATCCATGACAATACTACATAGCTAAGAAAAAGTTAGAACAAATTGAAAATACGACAAATATATCTACTGGAAACTGATCAGAAAGTACAAAAGCAAAAAAATTGTAAATTCATATACCAGTATAAGGTCAAAATAGTGCTTGGACAGTCTTACATGTATGATCTTAAGAATGAGAAAACAGATACCACATCAATTACACATCAGAAATGTGCATCTTCCTATAGTGCCTCAACTGCAGTAAGAAAAGTAAATGGTGCGGCTCCCTCTGTGTCCATGGAAGATGAGCTTCATTTTTTCTGTGGAATCAGCTGAACCAGAATCATTCTTTATGTGATGCAGCCACACAAACCGCTTGTTTCAGTACTGAAACATAACCACATCTGAGGGATGGGTGCTCCAGTCCCAAAGATATCACACCAAGGCATGTCTGATCTGGGGAGAGAAGTGACATCAGATTTCTGGAAGGTCTGTGGGTGGACTGGAGAGAGCATCCCCCTCTGAAGGGATTCTCTGCTGATTCGCGTCAACACATGGATGTCAGCAGCATCTTAGCATAGAAAAGGAATTCTCCCTTTTTACACTTTGTTGGGATGCTCCATCTGCTGCAGTCAGACAGGGGAAAAGTAAAACTGCTGAATAACAGCATCCTTAACATTGCAGGCACTAATAATAGGATTAGAGAGAGAATAAAATTATATCTTTTTGGATTTAGATTTGGAAGAAACCAATTTATGACTCACTCGCCTGACAAGTTGAGATCAGGCGTGCCGAGTTGTTGACCTTCTGAAACAGGACTCCGATCAGCCCAGCAGTCACAACCACTGCGGGTTGTTTCAGCCCATTACCTCCTGGAGCAGTGTTAGCAAAGGTCATGCTGCATCACAGGCCCTTCTTCCCTTGCAGCATGTCAGGAGCTGCCAGTGTGCAAGGACGGGAACTGGATACAGGGGAGATCAGAAGAAATGCAGTGAGACACTTGTGCTAATCATGCCTTTGGACACACTTTTCTCAGTTCCTTCTAGTTGTGCTGCTGGGAAGCATGGGCTCACAGACTGTCTCACCAAGCTGGGGGGAAGGTCTTAACCCATCTTCAAGGAAGATGATGGACCCCAGGAGATGCTGAGCAGAGGCTAAGAGCTTACACTTCCTGAGCCAATAAATGAGATAGGAGTTACAACCTTTTCAAGTGAAGTTATGGAATATAACAGAACATAATAGAACAGAATAACATAGTTCAGTTGGAAGGGACCTACAAAGATCATCAACTCCAACTGCTTGACCACTTCAAGGCTAACCAAAAATCTGGTGTCTGCTACGTGGACAGTAAGGTCCAGGTACAATTTGAACTTAAGAACCTGCCAATACCAGAATGATCACCCAAAAAGGTGTGCAGTGACAAAAAAAAAAAAAAAAAAATCCCTTATCAAACCACAGCTCCAGGTAATTTCAAAGGAACCAAGCAGATATGGAGTGTCCAATCTTTGATGAAAAGATCTCATCCTCCCCTTACTCACTGGGAAAACTTTTATTTTCCATGGTTACATGTCTGCCTCATTAAGCAGCAGGTCTAGCCAATCTCCGTATAGTGTAAAGGCAGAGAATTACAATATTGAAACAAGGAGAATCACAAAGTATGATTACTGAGTGGAGTAATAAAAGGCAGTTTACGCATAGCCTCAAAATACAATGAATAGCATTGTCAAACTAAACGCAAGGTACAACATTGATCATCAAATCTTCTCTTGCCTCGGGTCACTACGTGGTAGGATCTGGAAAACGGCAGCTTCCTTATTAAAAAAAAAAAAAAAAAAAGCCCTGGCTGCAGCATTTCAGAGATGCCTGTTTCAACCTGTTGGCAAATGCTGACTTCTGAACAGCAACTATTGTACAAGTCTTCTTTTGTTCTGAGCTCCAAGAGACACAGTGGGTGACTAATGCAAATAAGGATCTGGATTTTAAAAGATACTTAATAATATCATTAGATAGAAAAATTGTTTGTTTGTTTGTTTTTTTTTCCTTAGAAATGCGCTAGTGAGCAACACTAAGTGGGCATCAAGAGACCAGCTGTTAACAGCTGTGCACAAATCAATAGAAAAACTGTTCTCTTCTATTACTATAGTAATAAAATATAATAGAAAAAGCCATAAGATAAAAAAAAATAAAAATTAAAATAATCCCTCTTAAGCTTTCCATTTTAAACAAAGGGAAGAGGTGTAGAGGTGAGGGACACTAATCAATAAAAATTGGTTATTTGGGTGGGAAAAATCTTTGCTGTTTACTTTGATATCAGATACAATGCCCTGACTTTCCAAAAACACACAGCACTTCACAGTGCTTTCTCTACAGAGGAGTTTTATAACAAAACAGTGTTTATGAAAAAATGTACATCTCCTGCCTTTTCCAGAGCCATTTCTAGGAGAAGTTTTGCAGTATAACACTACATAAGCCCTTTGACCTTCAGTCATTTGCTTGTGCTTGTGAGAGATGATCACGGCTCCATGCCATACTGAGGTGCACTTTAGATCTCTGCAACATGTATAAACAGCATTTTAATCCTGTCTCTGATGTCTTCATGTCCAAAACACGATGAGGTTTGTGCTCTTTTTAGAGTCAATTTCATAGGTATTTTTATTCCCTGTTATTACCCAGAAGAAGTTTCAAAATTGAAACATTCTCTGATTTGAAGCAGGCACCAAATCTCGTACAGAAATACCCTGTAACGTGACTAGATTAGTCCAATGTCCTGATGACTGTAGTCTTACAGTGCCTCTGTTTAAATAGCACAAGGATCCAAAATCATCCCCTTCGGTTAAACTTCATGTCCATGAGCACCGTTATTAACAAGGGTCAAATGGCCCTTTGCAGACCTGTAGTGATGATAAGGTCAGGTTCTTAAGGAAATTATTTTTCAAATCATAGCACTGATTCCAAAAACTTGCTTCTGTTTTCTTTTTCTGTCCCTCATCCCATCGACTTTACTTGCAATGGGACATTGGTCCCAGGTGATTTTTACAACATTTCTGCATAAGAACCAGGCATAAGGTCCTGCCTACACAAATTCCTTGCTCTCCTGTAGCTTGCAGGAGGAAGATGTTTATGATCAGATAGAAAAGGTGGGCCTAATTCTGTGTTTTTTCTGTTCTATACCTCTTTGGGAAATCACAGGTTATCTCCCAGCTCCAGCTGATTTTAGGGGGATCTGCAAGCAAGTAGCAAAACACAGGACTGGGACAAAAAAAAAAAAAAAAGCCTTGTGATTTTCAAATCAGGTTTCACATAAAAGACAGAGATGCCCCTTGACTGTGTTGCTTGGCATTGGGTCATATCCAGACTGTCCCTACAGTATAAATAGGAAGTAAAGTTATGACTGTATCATATGCTCAAAAGCCTTCTGTTAAAATGGTTATCATCATTAAAGCTAGGGGCACTTCCAGCCATGCAGACAAGGATTATTTGGGGAGGACAGGGGAAGATAAGGACACCAGACAGGCAGAGCGGGGGGGGTTAGAGAAGGAGACAGAGACAGCAGCAGCAGCTCTCATTCTCTTTACAGCTGACCAAAGGAGAAAAAAAAAAAATATATATATATATATATAACAGTAATAATAAGAAATATATACATATAATACTAGTTACACGGAAGTGAAAAGAGCTCTCTGCAGTCATTACATAGCAAACACTTACAGCTTGGCTTAAAGTTGCTTCTTATTCTCTCCCCCTTCACGCTCTCCAGACATGTACACACTCATCCACAGATATTTGCCTGCACAAGGACACTCCACAGCTTTGGATCCCTTCTGTTTTTAAAATGAAAAGGACTGTCCCCGTATACCTTTGGATTAGAGCTATTATCCCTACCTTTTAAAATGCATTCAATACGTGCTTTCTCATACACAGATGAAGTGAGCATCACTTACTGCTTGGCCATCACACCCACGTCTTTAAGAAGATACATTTTTTCTTCTGCTTAGAAAGTGTAAGGTTTAAGAGATATTTCTGCAAATATATATGTGTGCATATATATGTATTTACAGATATGATTGCATTGTTATTGCAATGACTTAGTCTGGCTTTGAAGCACTTAAGGTAAATGTGCCAGTTCTGGACTACGGTGAGGTTGCTAGTCTTGGCTATTCATACACCTCTCTGGTTTACAGCTCTCTGCTGGATATGATGAGAGAGATTTATTTGTGGAGTGGGCAGAGACAGAAGTGCGTTGTCGCATGAAATTTTTTTTTAAAGGGTTATTAATTACCATGTCAACCTTTGCTGTGCTGCTGCTGCCCACTTTTATTTCGGAAGCACAGCCGTTCGGCACTCTTACCACATCAGGTTCCCCAGTCACCCCGTTTTCAAACAACCTCTTAAAATATTATTTATTATTCCTTATACATCAGGATGGAGGAGACGGAGAGGGACAGTATGGCAGAGACGGGAACCACGAGCCAGAAAACATGCTTGCCTTGAATTGTCATCACCCTGCTGTTGGAAGGGGAGAGCCGGAAAAACTAGCAACAAACACTCGCACGCAAACACACGCCAGGCACACACCACAGCGATCACGGGGACTTTGCGAGCAGCCCCGTGGCTCTTACCTGGGTTGTCTGGGATCCCTCTGCAGTGCACCTCCCTCAGCTCCCTCTCCCCTATTCCTGCCCCCGTTGGGGAGCAGCGGGGCCGCTGCCGGTGCTGTGGCGGGGTGACGGTGCAGGTAGGGGACGGCAGGCGGCTGGCTGCAGCCTCGGCTGCCGGGCTCTGGCTCCTGCCAGGGCTGCTGCTGCTGCTGCTCCTGATGATGCTGAGGAGGAGGAGAGCGAGTGAGGAGGAGGAGGAGGATGCTGGCGGTGATGCTGTTGCTATGGTTACCCAACTCGGCGGCGCGGAGCTGCTCGGCGCAACAGCTGCCCCAGCACCCAGATCTCCTCCTCGGCACCCACCGAAGGGCCCTGGGTGGACGGGCACAGGAGGGGGGTCACCCCAAAGCCCTTCCAGAGGGAGGATGGAGGTCGCTCACTCTTCGGAGCTCGGGGAAAACATGCAGCAATGTCTCTAAAATGTTTGCATGGAAATAAAGTCCCTGCACGCTCCTGGGTGAAAAGCTGGCTGCCCTGTGAAGGTCGAACACCAGCTTCTGCGAGGCCAGGGTTTTATTTTCGGGGCTGCTCTGCATTTCTGTTAGGAAGGGGAAAAAAAAAGCAAAGCAGAGGAGGGGGGTAATTTTCAAAGTTCCTGTTCTGATGCAAGTTTGAACTTTTTTCTTTTAAAAGGAAGGTCAATCCTCTTTCTTTAAAACAGGGTTTAAAAGAAGGATTTTATTACCATCTTTTGTAAAGGTTTTTTTTTTTTTTTTGCATAGAGAAACCGCCTTATGAGCCAATTCCTTGTTAGAGGGATAGAGCTGCATCCTACCAGAAAACACTGAGAAAAAATCTCTCTGAAAGGAGCCTTCTTACACAGCCCAGGACACTAATAATTCATGCCTAATTACATGAAGCAAACAAGCTGAACTTTGCCTTTCTCTAGGGACCTGAAAACAAGAAAGGAAAGAATCCAAGGTGGATTGGCTGCCACAGGATCGAAACGTGGAGTCCTAACCGAGAGAGACATGTGAAATCAAGGCATTCAGTTGCCATTTATCTATCAAATACGCATGTCACGAGGCTCTGATTTTGCACTGGAACATCACAAGATGCAGCAAGGTCACAACAATCAAATGTCACTTCCATCCAAAAATGTCAGTGCAAAGCCGCGTAACATTCATATGCCATGACAGTTCTTTCCAGAGCTGGTACTGTGTGCAGGACGTTGTGATACCCTGTCTAAAACCTACTGAAAAAGAAAAATCACTGGTGGAAACTTTCTAAAGGGATTTGCTTCCCACTGTCAGAGCTTTACTTGCAGCCTGGATGCCACAGAGGATATTAACCTTTGAGTCTGAGGCACCAAGAAGATGCACTGGGTAGTATTTCCTATTAAATTATCCTGGAGAAGGAGTTCCAGGAGATGTGCTGGCAGCACCCCACCCCAAAGTATTCTAGAAGACAGTGTCTCCAAACCATGTTCATTTGAAGATTCATAATGTGGTTCATATAAAGGCATTTTCTATATATCTCCTTGCTATAGGAGAACCTGGAACCACCCATCTGAGGAGCAAAACACACCAGCCAGCATTCATTAAATCAGACTTCCTTGGAATAGCTTTCCATTTCCCTGTCTTTATATATCTTATAAAACTAATTGCTATATACACCATTGCTGCTATAAGGTTTTTAATTAATAATTTTAATATTAATTTAGGCAGCAATTCTGATTCCCACTCAGAGACTATGTGGAATAGTTGTCTCAGAGGGCTTTTCTACCACTCAGAAAATGAAAGAAAAAAATGTTATCTGTTTTAACCTTTAAAAACTGTATACATGTAAAATTATACGGTATTCTGAACCTGAAAAATAAGCTGAAAAATAGTACTTGGTGTATGGCCCAGGGGCTTCTCTGCTGATTTGGGGTGCAAGGGGAGAAGATCTCATTGCATTATTGATTGTGAGCAAATCCAAATCACCCATCCCCTAAGTAACTAGCTGACAGCAAAATGTGTGGTTATTCTGAAAAGATCACTGAAACCACAGACAGATCTTATTTCTGCTAAGTCAGGGAGTGTGTTGCAAAATGTAACTGCTGAGATACACGTAATCAGTTTGAAAGCATATATTTTCCATCTCTGCTTATAAGGGCTATTTTCTGAGAGCTGCATCTCTGAGTTCAAAAATATGTATGAGAAAAGCTAGCTGGTCCCTTTGGCTTCAGGTGCTTCAGATCAGCATGGCTTTGTTACACCACCAAGGATCTAGCTGTGGCTGTGTTACACCACCTTAATTCTCTTGCTAGCACTGGTCTGCAACACAGAGGAAAAATCCACCCCACTAAAACCCATGGTTCTTTTACCTCAATGTCTGGCACCTGTGCAGATCTTCAGCAGTACAATGTGAACGTGATTCTCTACAACCAAAATAAATAAAAATAAAAAAATTAATTTGTCCTCAGTCATGCAAGGACGTCTAGCAATGACTTGCATCAGCACACTAGGGAACTAAGTCCTGTACAATGACTAAAGTATGTTGATATGAGTAGATAAAATTCTGTAAAAAGGATATCTCACAGACATGTTTGGCATATCCTAGAGGAATGACAGCAATTTTAGTCAGAACTTTATTTTTTTTTAAAGCTAGAGACTGTGTCATAGTTTTAAGCCAGGAATTACAGATACCTTAGGTGGTACTAGACACCTATGTTTATGCATCTCCATCCTGTCTCTAGCTAATTTTTCTTTAACAGTCTAAAGAGGTAAGTCATTTTAGCCTAATGCAGACTTCTAAAACAAATCAGTTAAACAAAACACTTTGACACTGCTTTGGGGAAGTGTAACACGTCAACACCACGGCTAGAGAGCAGAAGGTAGGCCCACATGCATGCTTTAGGCAAGCAGCAGGATGTTCAACAGCTCTGTAGTTAATGCACAGAAAAAAAAACAAGCTGTTCATTTGATTAACTGAGAAGCTGAATTTACCTCTTGGTTGTGATGCTGAGTTTCTATGGCACTGTCTCTTTGTACTCCTCAGTTTTTATTATTACAGAAAAAGGTATGGTCCAAGCAGAAAGTGTCTGGTCCAAGAACAGGTAGCACTTTCAAATCTTGGGGGTTTGATTTCTGCTGGATCCCTTGGACTCTCTGGGAATATTCATAAAACCAAGACTCTTTCTGGAAGGAAAGTACCATATTGCTATAGCATTTTTGAAACACCCTCTGACATGATAGGCAACTCAGTCTCACATAATCCAGTTTCATGCTATGCAACAAAGGAGCATTTAAGTAAAGGGAGAAGAAGGAAAACAGGATAGGGGATCAGAGGATGACTTTCATGCTGCTATTTGATAAAGTGTGTCCAGAATGGTTAACTAGAATGTATCTATATTTATTTTGTTGTAGATGGTGAAAGTCAGAGCTAATAAATATAAGAGATTCTAAGTGAGTATCACAGTATAAATGTGTGTATAAATTACATGACATTTTTACATATCATACAGGAGAACTAACTCGAACAACTAGAGCAGTAGAAAGAGAATAATCTCTTGATCTATAAAGTATACTGCATCATTTCACTGTGTATATTTTACACAAAATATGTATCATATAATATATACAAGGATCATGAAGACCTGTCTTGCTCACAATAGCTGTATCCAAGAAAATCTTCAAGGGCATAAGCTTATACTTTCCCTTCCAAGTCCTTTCCTTTACACTTGTCACATCCTAAAGACACAAAGTCCTCATTCAGCTGTTACCCATTCAATATTTTATTTCATTCTGCCATTCAATTGCAGTCCATCATCTTATTTGCTACAGCCAACCTGCTAAGTCAATAGTCTTGTTTCAAGTAAGAAAAAAATCAGAAAAAAAGTGTACCCACCAGTGTTTCCCTTACCTGGAAGGCAATTGGAAAGCTTGGAATACAATCATCTCCTTCACAACTCTTGAAGACTAGATAGAAACTAGATAGAAAATCCTGAGTAAATAAGCTAAGCGCATTTCAAGTGCTTAAGATGACACAAACAACCGATAGGACTTGAAGGAACTACAACAGTATTAGGAACACAAAAACAAATTCTGAAGTGTCTTTGTGTGTTAAAGAAAAAAGTTCTGGAAAAATAACACATCTACACATAGTGAACTATAGGAAAGAGAGATAAACAAATTCTGGATATCTTTAAGGAGTGATATATCTATTTAAGCACATCTTCGTAGAGACCTCTGCAAAATTCAGGAGGTTAATTTGGACATTTGTTCCTTAGATCACCCATGGCTGAAGCTGGACCAATGCACCCAAATGCAGGTGTGAACAAAATTTTAGCCCAGGTGTGGAGACTATCATCCTCCAGGTTCAGCTTCATGCCCAAGAGGGAGTGGGAAAGAGGATTTGGGGAGTAATAAGGGCCTGAAAGAACAAGCTATATACACCTTCATGAGCTGCAGTAGTACCTCACACAATCATGATCACTATTTTTCTGAACACCCCTATGAGAAAAAGGACTGACATTACCACTTATTTGATACATGGGAAAACACAGCATGGACTTCCTCAGAGACCCTCACACTCAGATGAGACTTTCTGAAGGTCTGTACTGACGTCTCTAAACATTGGAACAGATTGCCTAGAGAGGTTATAGAGTCTGCATCATTGAGGATATGCAAAACTTGATTGAAGATGGCAATCAAGATAGATAGAGGGTGGACAAGGTGTTCTCCAGAGGTACCTTCCTTTATCAACTACTCTCTGAAATCATGAATGAGTCCTGTACCCTGCTGCTCCCAGCACACACTCCAGAGATGCCCAATCTCTACCCACTCAGCTCACCCACTACCAATTTCCTTTAATTTTAAGCATAGCCTCATTTTTCTCCACATACACATATTGCCTCTCAGTCACACCCTACACAAACACCCAACCCAGTCAATCTAAAATATCCTAAAACCCAATGCACTCGGTCTCTTCCTAGGTCTCATCACCTCCTACACCAATTTTGTGCTTCAAATAACAAGGGCAACTTCCTCCTCCATTTAGCCTCAGCAGAGTGCAGGGAGCCTTGGGTATTCCACTTGGTGTCCTACCTCAGAGCTGATCCAACCGACAGCATCCCAGAGAAAGGCAGGTAAGTTGTAGAGAATGTTGCCTTCGATGCAGTCTAGAAATCATCCACTGTACTCAATGTGTCAAAGGAACTTAGATGCTTATGTTTATTTACTGCTGAACACCAGAAAACTGTATTTATTCAAACATTTAAGGGCTAGCTTAGGTTGGTCAGAAGTTCAGAGTGATGGACACAAAAGAAAGAACATTTCTCCTTCTCTTTTCTCTTTGTAGTATCTGCTCCCAAGAGCACATAAGTGCAAGTATTCCAAAGAAAAGTATATGAGCCATTTCAAATGCAGGCAAAACTGATTATTTCTCCTCGATTCATTTACAGAAGCAGCTAAACTATTTTGGCTAGCGTTTTCCAAAATTAATTCAGTGCAAGGCAGATGCCCCTGCATAGAGAGTTTCAGCCCAAGCAATTAAGACACAGCAAAATTATAAGTAATAAAAGCTAGAGCATTATTATAAGAAATGCTGGACAACCTTAACAACACTCATTGGTATCTCTCCCGCCTAAAACACATATTAATTTACTAAACAGCCAGATGGACTTGTTTGTTTAAGACTCTTCCCTAGTGGTTTCCAGCTTCTTTTTTATATACATCTTTTAAATGCAAAATACCAGTTGGCAGGCAGTACTAGTAGTACCTTGCTATCACGTGGAGTTTGCATATAATAATTTAGGGGGAAAAAAAGACTTGTCCAATATTAATTCAATAAGCTTCACATTGCAGCCTTCCATGTAGAAGAGAAACACTATCCTTACTTGTCTCTAGATAAGCCACAGCACATATAAGCTAACTGTGCTTGAGGAAAATTCTATGACAGGTAGGAAAAGAACTGAGTAGCAAACAGCCAACCTCGAGACATGCTCACATGCAACATGTTATTCAGCCACTGGATGGCAATCTGCTGTTTAAAACCCAAGCAAGTGGCAAAACAGCATTTGCAACAGTGGTAGAGTTCAGTACTTGAGAGCTGAAAATGTGCTTTATGTTATGTTATGTGGCTTATGTTTACCAGCTTCCAGTCAACTGGGACCTCTCCAGATTCCCAAGACCATTGAACAATAATCAAGAGAGATCTTGCAATGACATCAGCCAGCTCTCTGAGTACCCTGGGATGAATCAAACTCCATAGATTTATATGCATCCATGCAACTCCACACAAGTTTGGGATTGACTGGGAATTTATCATTCCCACAGTCGAGGTCCTCCAATTCAGGGCACTTGGGGTCCCATATCCTATCATTGGTGTTGAAGACAGAGGCAAAGAAGGCAATGAATGTCTCTGCTTTGTCTATGTCCCTGTTTGTGAGGTCACCATCCTTATCAAGTAATAGACCAATGTTTCCTATGGTACTCCTTTTGTTGTTAACATATTTTTAAAAACACTTTTTATTGTCCCCCACAGTACTGGCCAACTTCAATTCTAATTGAGCTTTAGTCACACAAATTTTCTGCCTTCAAAGGCAAACAGCATCTCTGTAGTCCTCCCATGTCATCTGACCTTGTTTCCAATGGCCATACACTTCTTTTTCCACCAAAGATTTAGAATATGATTCCTGCTCAGTCAAGCTGACATTCTGCCCCATCTGCTTGACTTCCAACATTCTGAAATTGTCTGTCCCTGCACTCATAGGAGGTGGTACTTAAAAACTGACCAGCACTGATAGACCCCAATGCCTTCAAAAGCAGTTTCCCAGGGGAACTCACTTAGGTTTTGCGTTGCTTAGCTCCCTGAGAAGTCTGAAATCTGCTCTCCCCATATCCAAGGTTGAAGTTTTGGTGGCAGTTTTCCTCCTATCACCAAGGATTTTAAACTCAACTATTTCATGGACACTATGTCCAAGCCGGCCACCAATCACCTCTTCACCCATGAGACCTTCTCTGTTCACAAGCAGTAGACCTAGAGGGCATGTTTTTTAGTCAGTTCCCTTAGTACCTGTACCAAGAAGGTACAGGTATCATCAAGGTGTTTTAGGAATCTCCTGGACCTGTTTGTATCAGCTGTGTGATATTCCCGGTTAATATCTGGCAAGTTCAAATCCCCCTGAAGGACAAAGGCAGCTGATCTAGAGGTATCTCTTAGTTCCTTAAAGAATAATTAATCGGTGTCATCACCGTGGCTGGGTGGTTTATATCAGACTCCCACAATGACATCCACTTTATTTGCTTTTATTTGCTTTCCCTGAACACTTGCCCAGAGGCTCTCAACTGTGTCATCGCCAGCTAAAAACTCCATATGGTCCAGGCCCATTTAAATAGTAGTAATATGGAAACTGCAAGAGACATTACTGTCTTTCTTAAATCAAAATGGAAGGTCAATGTTGCAAAGAAATAAGATCAAACTATAAACTGTTCTGACAAGTCTCAGCAAAGCAACTTAGGATGTTGCTTTGGCGGATACAGTATTGGTAGATAGGAGAAGAGAACCAACACCAAAATACCTGGACTTGTGCAAAGTATTTGACACGTTCCCCCATGATATTCTTATCTCTAAATTGGCGAGACATAGATTTGATGGATGGACCATTTGGTGGGTAAGGAATTGGCTGGATAATTACATTCAAAGAGTTGTGGACAACAGCTCAATGTCCAGGTGGAGATCAGTAACGAGTGATGTTCTGCAGGGGTCAGTACTGGGACCGACACTATTTAACATCATTGTCGGTGACATGGATAGTGAAATTAAGTGCACCTTCAACAAGTTTGCCAGTGACACCAAGCTCTGTGGTGCAGTCGGTATGCTGTAGGGATGCCATTCAGAAGGACCTTGACAGGCTCAAGAGGTGGGCCTGTGCAAACCTCATGAGGTTCAACAAGTCCAAATGTAAGGTCCTGCATCTGGGTCAGGGCAATCCCAAGCATAAACAGGCTGGGCAAAGAATGGACTGAAAGCAGCCCTGAGGAGAAGGACCTGGGGGTGTTGGTTGACAAGAAGCTGAACGTGAGTTGGCAATGTACACTTCCAGCCCAGAAATCCAACTGTATCCTGGGCTGCATCAAAAGGAATGTGGCCAGGAGGTCAAGGGAGGGGATTGTCCCCCTCTGCTCTGCTCTCATGACACCCCACCTAGAGTACCGAGTTCAGCTCTGGGACCTCCAGCACAAGAAGGACATGGAATGAGTCCAGAATGAGTCCAGAAGAGGGCTACAAAGATGATCAGAGGATGGACCACCTCCCCCTGTGAAGACAAGCTGAGGGAGTTGTAGATGTTCAGCCTGGAGAAGAGAAGGCTCCGGGGAGGAGGCTACAGGAAAGCTGCGGATGGACTCTTTATTAGGGAATGTAGTGATCATGGTCGAAGGAGCTCAGTGTAGAAAATTTTAAGTCACGTCTACATTGCAGATTGCTTTGGAACAACTTCCACAGGGAGTGTAAATGTAGCAGTATATTCCTTAAGTGAACCTACTAATCTTTCTACAAGGAGAAATAAATACCTAACCAATGATTCTCTCTATATATTTTGTGTCCATTTCTCCTTTCTTAAGTTATCATTAGGCAGGAAACCTCAGATCCTTCCCAGAAAAGCAAGTTAGCAAGTTTGTAATGGCTACAATAGACTGATCTAGAGAGGAGCAATGAACCTGTAATCAAAAAGGCATGAAGGTGATGTATACCATAAAGCTGAGTTTCTGGGTTCTGGCAAGTCAGCAAAGCAAGCTAGAAGCAGAGATCAAACTAAACCTTTCACAAGAGTTAATTGCTGAGAGTCTCCTTTCACTGAGTAAATGACTCAAATTTCATGAGATCTTACTATAAATAAAAAATATACATGTAAAAATAAGTAAAAATAAAAAGGAAAATAATAGAGCATTTCTGGTGTTAAATTTTATTTCTGCTCTTCCTTGTTCCTGAAAGAACTCAAACAAATGTCCAGCTCATGATTACACAAATATAACTATACAACTATTGCATGATTCTTGTGTATTATAACAAATGCACGCACCACAAAGCCTAAGGGATAATCAAATGTTGGGACAAGATTCTGGGGGCCCTCCCTACTCATTTTGTAGAAGATAGAGCAGCCACTGGTTCATTTCAGGATAGCTATCCCTTTGATGCCTGCTTTCATTTTATTTATTATTTTCAGAATAAGACTTAACTGGAAATCAAAGTAAGACCTGGGATTTTTTGGTCAGAGAGAAAAAATACTGTTTGTATAGAAAGGTGGGAGTTTAATGCAACTGGACTTCTTGAAATGCCTTACAGTTTTTGTCTACATAAATTGAGGACCGAAAGAAGAAAATCACCTGCACTTCAGAGGATAGTTTCTGAGTCTCAGTCTTACATCTGAAATCCCATAGACCATGCCTATATACTGCTAAAGGCCCAATTCTCATTTGTCTCCTGGGTGGCTGGAAAAAATAAACAGCAAACAAACTAACCTGATTTATCAATCTAATGCTTAACAAAATAAAAATCCTCTCTTGCATGTGAGGCCAAACAATGGTTATGAAAACACATGTGTTTCACCTTAAAGATAATCTGAATGCTAAAGGTTTGTGTAGAAGAGGGGACACTCAAGCTATATGAGGCTCTTTAGTTCATGTCAGTTCAAAGAAAGGTGAAAGATATTACCTTGCATAAGAAATCACAGAACTACATCTTAATATCTGTGTAGACATTTGCTGCTTATCTTATACTGTATTATTTATTAAAGAGAGAATGAGTACTAGTGTAAGTCTAAAGCAAAAGGTAAAGCAGAGGTGCAGAGAGCAACTGCAGGGCTTCAGGGATTGGCTATAGCGCAGGATTTATCTTGAAGTCCATGAGTACACAATATGAATACATCTCCTCCTCTTCAGCTGTCAGTATGCTTCTGATGACCACATGTTAACAAGAGTCAGCCGCCAGCTACAGTGCATGCCACCAGCTGGTTTATCCCAATGGGGAGGACAAAGACGGAGCAGACATGGAGATGGAGCTAATCCAGGGTGATGGCAACGTAGCACCCTCTCACTGCATGCCCCGGCCGTGTAGGCCTATCTTTAACACTGAGACCATATAGCCTGGTTACTGATACCAGTATGTTATTCTTACGAATAGCTGCAATACACCTTTTACAATTTGGCACAGTCAGAGTCCAGGGGTGACTGCAGAGGTTGGACAAACATGTGACAGAAGGAAAGGCACTATTTGTTGTTGGTAGCAGTGGGGGTAGGAATGTTTTTGTTTTTGTTTCCCCTGTCCTATCCCACCCCAGCATGAAAAAAGAAAAAAAAGGAAAAAAAAAAAACACACCTACCTGCACTAACAGTCACAGACCAAATCAAACCCAATGCCCTGGCTACAGGTCCATCTTTCAAATATATGTTATGCTGTTCCCCACCACAGAAGTGCAAGTAGGAAACTCTGTGTGTACACTCTATGGCAGAAACTGTAGGTGGGAGCATGAGGCACGCTGCAGTACTCTCCACCCAGCAACAGAACTGCAGTTTGGTCCTCGTCTGGAAACCACATCACAGCCTGGGGAGAAAACATCTTGTTTACATATAGATCCAGCAAACGATCAATGAGAGAACTGCAAAACATGGCCCATGCAAACACTGCTGTATCCTTGGAGTAGCTGATGCAGTACAGGAGACTGGGAATTAAGAAACCCTGAAAACTACAGAGACTGTGGCTGATGGTCTGGGGAGCACTTTTGCAGAAAAGGCTTTGGGGGTTCTGGAAGACATTAAGCTGAATGTGAGACTTGACAGCAAAGACCAACAGCCTCCTGGGCAGAAACAATAAGTGAGCAGCTTGTACATCAAGGCAAGGTTTTGAACCCTTCTCCTCAGCATTCTGCAGACCTCACTACCCCGGTTTTGGTAGTGGTAACAAGAGAAAATAGGCATAAGATTAAATAAGAGAAATTAAAACTTTTTCCCTATGAGGGCAATCAAGCAGTGGAAAAAGCTGTCAGAGAGGTTCTGCAGCCTCCATCCCTGGAAGTTTTCTAGACTGGACCGGATAAACCATGAGCAATCTTAACTGACTCTACAGCTGACCATGTTGAGCAGGGAGCTGAGATAAAAGACTCCTGCATTATGCTAATGACACATGACTTGGCTCACTACAGAAGTCTCTTTCCCTGTTTCCAAATCTTCTAAGTAGCCTGCCTTATACTTATTGTGAAAGGGAAAGACAAATAATCTGCATCCGTACTTCTCAGTGACGACAGTCATTCTGGCGAACAGATTGGCACAGCAGGTGTATGTCAAACCAATAAGAAGGAAAACTACAGAACACTAAAGATAATCACTGAATTTATCAGAGCATTACATCACATTCATTTTATTTCCCCTTTTTCTCCAGTCACAAACACAGCAATAGCACTGGCTTCATTACCCAGCTCTGAAATTAAATGGGGCAAGAGAGAGAGACTCACTCTCGTCAGTGCAAAGGGAAAAGTAAACATTTCCCTCCACCTTGAGGGGAGCCTGCATGACCCAGATCCCTTCCAACACCCAGATAGGAGAACATGATTGAAGAGAAAGGAGGAACAGATGAAGGTGGAAAGCGGTAAAGACCATTCTAGTAGCTTGTCTCTTGAGATGTGAAGAACCCTTATCTATTGCTTTGTCCAATTCCCATCACAGAACACGCCCCTGTTTGCCCTGCTGCATGGGACAAGGAATGGTAATATCCCCTCTATACTTCAATTAGGCACCAGCATCATCCCCTGCCATCTACATATGGCATAAACCTCGAGAAAATTTACTCAAACCCTGGTTATCTTCCCATGAACTGCACAGGCTCCTCCAGGATCCCAGTCCCCAGAAGGTGGACCTTTCTCTTTCCAGTCAGAAACAGACTCATTAATATGGCCAGATTGTCTCACATACATTCTTTTTATTTATTTATTATTTTTATTTTTGGAAACGGAGAAAAAAAGTGGAATTGTTTTTGTTCTGTCCTACTCTGTAAACAAAAACTGCCATTACTCACTTCGAGGTGAACATTAGTAAATCCTCTGCTGAGCTATGGCAGCAACATAACGAACAAACAGGGTCAGGCTGGATGCAGAATAATGATGTGCCACCTAACAAGCAGTTGGAAGTGATTTTGCAGATAGAGTAAACAGGCTGAAATGTGATACTGTCATATATATATATGTATGTATAATATAAAATATATATACAATATGTATTATAAATTAAATATATTAAATATTAAATGTATTAAATATTAATGTCGTATATTTATGTATCTATATATATTCGTATATATACACACATTCTGTAAACATATATATATGAATTTATACAAACACATATATACATACACATAGAAAATATATTTTAGTTCATAATCACGTATTACACAATATTACAAATTGTATGTGTGCTTTTTTATGTACAGGCATAAACATGAGTTCAGGTCTTACAGAACTATGCTGGTTCTGTAATTAAGACAAAATTTATGTTATACCTTACACAAAAAAAAAGTCTAAAATATTTTCAAATTGGTATTTTTGAAGTTCTAATATATCATTCAATTTTTTAAGCACTCCAAACTTACTTCTAATTCTAAATAATTATTTCAATCAGATATCTTAAAATGTCAATCTTGTCATTATTGTCCACATATACAAAGATTTTGTCAGCTCTATCTTTTAAGCAACTCAGAAATCTGAGATGAGATTGAAAACTGTTGATCAGTTTTCCCATGTAGCTTTTTCTCCTGTTTCTCTAATATGACTAGTCAGTGAAATAAATTGAATTCTTTAAACTCATGTTGTGAATTATATTGGAAAGGTTTTTCCACCATTTCATCCTTTATTCCGTTTCCATTTTTTCTGCACTCCATGTATTTCTTTCCTGTACTGAGAGAAATTCTTGGGACACATTCTCAAGTGTGAGCTCACAAAGGATACGGTGTCCTGGACACTAGAGGGCAGACCAGAAACAAACCATCAAGTTTATCATTCATCATTCAGACAAAAATAAATAAATAATAATAAAAATAATATTTTTACTTTAAATTTTTAATTCTATAATTTCATATTTATTTTTTCATTCTATAATTAAAATTATTTTATCTTTAAATATCTACAACAATGACCATAATTACATAGCATTACTTTTTTTCTCTTAAGTATTCCTTGAGAACCAAAGGTGGAAACTTCATGAAAAGAAAAATCTCATTCAGATTTCCAGGCTGAAAGACTGTTGCTTATGTGCTTCCTGCAGCTGATGGAAAATAACTCACAGCAATAACTCTATAGACATCAGGAGCCTTCCTGTGGACCAAACCAGAAGGATCCTTCACACCCTCATATGCATACTGATACTGAAAGTGCATTTGAGTTACAGCCACCAAAATGCCTAGGAATAAGTGTTTACACAGTAAACATGAGACTTGGCACCCATCTCACTTTGCGCTTCCTCATTCCAGCCTGGAGCCACAGTTCCTCTACCTCAGCAAACACTGACATGCAGTGATGCATCCCCATCTCCTACTACTTCATACACTTCAGTTTTCTACATTTGAGAGTAAAAGATGATTTTTTTTATTACTCCCAGATTTTGATGGCTTTTAGTAGAGGCAAAAGTCACATGCACACCAGAAACTGTAAGCGTGTTTTAGGCATATCCAAAGGTTTATCTCCCCTGTGCTACCAGAAGCAGGCAGCCCATAAAGACTTGAGACAATCCACCCTCATTGCAGGACAGCCAAGATAAATACTCATTTTAAAAAGTCAACCATGGCCTCAGAGAAAGCTCCAAATCACACCTGGGATGAACCAATCATTCTTAACTCATCCTTAACATTCATCACTTTGCACATCCTTAACATGTCTTTTCTCACCACCAGAAACCTATAAGACTGCTGTAGTTCAGAAGGATGTGCCAGTACTGTTTACAAACACACCTCTTGGTGCAGCACTGCTCTCTCAGCATAAATGCAAATACAGGCACCGCAGTATCTCACACACAACATTTAGTGCTATGCGGATTGCACCTAGATGTTTTGAGAAACTGCTTTCTTCTAAATGCTGAAAAAAGTAAAATAAAAATCTGCTATTCTTTGAGCCAGGATTTTTTTTTCTTCTGGCAAACCTTAGTCTGGGGTCTCTGAGAATACATCCTGTGGATTTATGCAGGGAGAAAAAAAAAAAAAAAAAAAAAAAACACAAAAATAGCCGGTCTCTGCTGGCTGAGTGTATAGGCACAGACATACAGCTGCATTAGTGTGGCTCAAAGCCTGAGCTAATATACCTCAAGGGCTCTCAGAAGGACTTACTAACTTGTGTACAGCCGCATGTATCTATGTTACATGGTCTCCAGCTCAGACTTGGCTTTAAACAGCCTGCACAAACCCAGATAACAACTTTGCTGTTTCCTGTCTCTTCTGGGCCAGCCAGGAGAGCCAAGATCCTTCTCTCAGCCATCTGGCAATTGAGGATAAATGCAGCATCAGAATGGTAAACCTTCAGGTGGGGTGAAAGGGACACTTCAACTGACCATGCAATGGGTATTTCTCCCTTGGTAAAACAAAAGTGATACTCACCATCCTTTGGAAATCATTCTGAGAAGCCTTATTAGAACTAGGTATCTCTGTGGTGTGTTGACCTTGGCAGGGAAAAGTCTCTGCTGCAGGCCTGAAGTCCCTCCTGCCCTCCTCCTCCTGGGGCCTGGGCCCTCTGCTGCTTCTCCCTCACCCTGGGCCTCCTCCTTGGCTTGTGCCCGCTCTGCCCTTTCAGAAATCTGGTTTCCCCAAGGCGCCGCCAGCTTGGTGCTGGGCTCAGATCTGCCCTGCCATGGGGCCATGTCCAGCATGGGGCAGCCCCTGCCAGCACCTGGGCACTCAATACAATCTCCTCCTTTTTTTTTTCTTTTTCTTTTTTTTTTTTTTTTTTAATACAAATTCTGTAGAGATCTTATTGCAACATGCTCCTGTGGAGAAACAGAGTGCCTCCAAACGACCTCTCCATGATGGGATACAAAATCATATGCCCATAAGGATAAAACTGTGTCCCTTAAACAGGAAGTAAATAACAATTTGTGTCTTCAAGGCCAATGTATTTCCTTTGTGGCCTTGTATGTCCTTTCTTAAAGCACATCCAAGAAACAACACCCCATCTTTGCTTATCTCCATGGCTCTTCCTCTGTGTAGACATAAGAGCTCAGACCCACGAGCAAGTACCTCACAGCAAGGCCATAGCCAACACAAACTCATGGTGTTTGCCAAGCTCTGTACATGCCTACATGGCAAGGTTTTCTGAAATTGTTTTAGTACAAGTAAGAAATTACACATACAGTTGTAATTCCTTGGATGGAATTTATTTACATTTCTAGGTATCTGTTTTCAAAAAGAAATGAACTTAAATGGAAACAGGAACAGAAAAGGTCAGCTGAGATTACTGAGGGACAAAAGCACACAAAAAGCTTGACTTGGCATAGGAGTACAACAGATAAGGGAAAAAATGGTTACTCAAGCTTCTAAAGGATGAATGTCAAGATAGTGGAAGAGTTAGCTAACTTAAAGCATGATACTAGTACAAGATCAGTTGGATAGAAAATGTTCAGAAATACATTTAGGTTGGAAATTACAAGATAATTTCTGTCTATCTGAGAACACTGGTTTTGCCAAGGCAAACCTGATAAGGTTTCTCATGGATTGAAGAGAGGGGAAAAAAACTTGTGTCTTGATACCACTAGACATTGTCATCTTCCTCAGATCTCAGAGGGGATTTGTTAGATTGAATTGCTGCTGCTGGAGGAAAATAGGGTAAGTGCTAACAGTCAGCCCTCCTACTTCTAGAGCAATCATACCATAGCAGCTCTAGGTTCTGCTTTGGGGACGGGAAGGTTAATACCATTATATATAACCATCAAATGAGTCGATGGTACTGCTAAAAAAAAAAAAATGCCTTTAAGGCATAATTTTTTAGCTGTCACTAACAGACAGTTTTGGCACTTAATTCACATTCAAATAAATGGGAGCAAGGCAAGCAAATGTATTGAAAAAATTGCCCCCCATTTATTTATTTTATTTTATTTTTAATGCTTAGATCTCTGGTCAATAAATAAAGCACAGAAAATCTATGCTGCTGTTCTCTGGCCTTTCTCTAGACTCAGATGGTTGTGAGCTCCATGGGTCATTGAAAATGCCTTACTCTTAGTGTGTTCATGCAGAGCACATCAGCCTTATGTGGACTTCTGTTGTTATTGTGACATAAATAACAATAGGAGCTGAGAATGCATAAGTAATCCACATGTCCCAGCAAGTATGAATCCTCTGCCCTCTTTAATAAAAGAAGACTCTGCAAAAATGTCTCTAAATCTCTGTCTCTAAACAATATAGAGGAAATAAATAAATAAATAACCCAGTACATTCATTTGTCCTAATTTTGTAACACTCAAGCAGATTTTGCCCATCTATTAATTTTACATGCATTACACACTCAGACTAGGTACTAACTACAGATTTGTACTTATTTAGAAGAAAGGAGGTCAATGCTAGAAGTGTCCTGGATGGAAAGCTGCTTCACTTTCAACTTAATCAAATAATGAAAGAATTAAAAGTAGTAATGAACCTATAATAAAGCAAGGAAATGTTAGGTAATCAGGCCCATTGATAAAAATGGTTCTTAAATTCCTGCTTATTTAACATGCTAAGTTTTCCTTATTGAATAATATATAGTCTATTGAACATTTTAACACAGAGCTGAATGTTACATATTAAATATTAAGCATATAGCAAGGATATACTTGTGTTCCTTACAGGCATACAATGCTGGGCTGCTGGCTCAGTAGTTCAGAGAAAAAAAGGAGGGCATGGTCCCCAAGCAGTGGATCCCAGTAGAAAACAAGGATGGGGGGAAGCAAAAGGAAGATGTTTGTGACTAGTGGGCTTTTTCTATAAAATTAGTGAAACTACATTGATGCACATCATAAAAATAAGACATACCTAAAAGATCATCTCTCCTACTCTGCAGAATGTTTTTCATGGAAGAGTCCCTTTGGCAGCAAAAGGAGCTGTAAAAGACTTATAAATCACATCAGTCACACTGATTGCATAATGCTAGAGTGTATTGCAGTATTTCTCATTCCTTTGATTATTTATTTAACCTCAGTGGTTTAAAAAAAAAAAAAAAAAAAAAAAAGCCTTTTGTGGACTATTATTCTTTGAAAGGTAGAATTTCACCAAGCTGAACGGATTCTGATAAGACAAACTAAAGGGAATTGATCCAATTATTTTGGTATAAAAATTTTGTTTGACTAGCGTTCACCTCCTCTAACCCCAAAAGCAAGCAGGCATTCAGAAGCTGTTCAAGAACACAGTGCACTTTGAAAGTTTAACTACACAAAAGAGACAAAGAAACTGGGTGGCATATGAACTCCTATATACCAAGGAAGTCTTACTTAAGTAAATAGATATAAATATAGATGGTTGAATATCAAACTCATATCAGCCTCCCCAATCTTAGAGGCCCAACTCTGGACCTGCCCTAATAGATCCACACCTGTCTTGTGCTGGGGGTCCCAGAACTGGATGCAGCACTCCAGGTGGAGCCTCACGAAGGCAGAGCAAAGGGGGACAACCACCTCCCTCCCCTGCTGCCCACCCCTCTGGTGATGCAGCCCAGGATGCAGTTGGCTTTCTGGGCTAGAGGTGCATACTGCAGGCTTGTGTCAAGTTTTTTGCCCACCAGAACCCCCAAGTCCTTCTCAGCAGGGCTGCTCTCCATCAGTTCTCCCCCCAGTCTGTACTCCCATCTGGGGTTGCCCCAACCCAGGTGCAACACCTTGCACTTGGACTTGTTGAACTTCATTAGGTTCTCATGGGCACACTTTTCAAGCTTGTCCAGCTCCCTTCGGACAGCATTCCTTCCTTCTGGTGTATCAACTGCACCACTCAGCTTGATGTTGTCTGCAAATTTGCTGAGGGTATACTCCATCCCACTTTCTATGTCATCGATAAAATACATTCAATAACACTGGTCCTAAGACAGATCCCAGAAGGACACCAGTCATCACCAGCCTCTACCTGGACATGGAGCCAATGACCAACACTCTCTGGATGTGACCTTCAAGCCAATTCCTTATCCACTGCATGGTCCACCCATCAAATCCATATCTCTCCAATTTGGAGATCAGGATGTTATGTCAAGCTAGACTTAGAACTAAGCACAGGCTAACGAGGTGAACCTTAACAGCTGTAGTAAACAGTGCAAGGATATCTTCTGGCTTTAACTTTCTCAAGATACAATTGCACTATTTGCTCAGTATGAGTAAGGTGTTATTTGCAGTTATGTTAACAGTGAACAGGGAATGTGTCTGGAGAATATGATAAATAGGGGTCCTCCTCATATTTTTACATGGAGTAGCTGTGTCTTCCTTCATAAACTTAATTATGATTCACTGTAGCTATGGTTTTTATTGAATTACTTAGATAGATTTAGATGTTAGAAGAGGCTGAAATAACACTGTCACCATTCCCTTTATGAGTCCATTAGAAAGGGAACATGTTCAACATATTACAACGTATGATATGTTGATCATGATATGATCATATTACAACACGATCAACATATTACAACGTAATTCAACATGTAGCTATGTTGCAATAAATGTTGTTTGAACAGGAAAACCAAAAAAACTTTCTCTCTGAAAACACACACATCAACCAAGCACAGTGCTTAGAGCTGTTCTTTACCGCCCCACAGAATCCAGACAATACCAAGCTGACAAGGTGCCAGCTAGGTTAATTGGAAATCTGAGCTCTCAGAGTGATCATTGATATTTTCATAAAGACAACGCACATAGAATTAGGGGTGGGTCGGCAAGATTAATGATAGTAATCTAGAAACACACACACACAAAAAAACTGCTTAGATTAGGTTACCAGGATATGAATTGTAGGTACTGCTTTTTGTTTGTTTGTTTGTTTGTTTTTTCCTGACTGAAAGAGCCACAAATATTTATAGGTCAATTGAAAATTTTGCTTTGCATATACAGACATATGGTTTTGTTACACAGATCTGTTCTGAACATAGCTCCTAGATTTGCAAACCATTGCAATAAAAAAAATAAAGAAAGAAAGAATTAAGGATAGAGCCAAGAAGTTGTGATAGAAAGAACATTGCAGCAGTGACAACATTTTGCTACGCAGAAGAAACTTGAGACCAGCTTGCAGTACTCTCTAAACGTATCAGGGCTGAATATACACTGGATAAAAACCTTTAAAATACTAAGTGGAAAAAAAAAACCCTTTGAATTCATGCTGACTTCATTTGTACAGCTTTTTCTGTAACATTTTATGAACAGGAACATTTTCTTGACAGCAAATATATTCCTATAGAATACACTTAGACAAGTCTTTAATTTCAAGTGCATATCTAATTCACATCATTTGCTGAATCATATTTGAACTCCTAGCTGAAAGCATAAGATGCTTTTGCCTGATATCCCAAATTACCATTCTGGATTGGAGAAGAAGTCCATTTGTTACAGTATGTTACATCTCCCTGGTATTACAGGTTCCGAAGAATGACACACTACAGGGAAAAAAAATGATCCATCTCACTCGATCTCCATCAGCCTTCCAGGTGCCAAAGCACAGGATTTATGATCCACTCCAAAAGATATACCACCGGCACCACTGAGTCTCTTGTTATCCATGTACAAACATCTAATCCCTTTCTAATTCTCTTTCACTGTCGCTCTCGGGAGTTTGTACAGCTTAATCACAAATTGTGTGGGAAATAACAGCTCTCTTGGTTGAGTTTGAACTTCTCACTACCTAGTTTAATTAACTGTTCTTTTGCCCAAATGTTCAAATACGGAGAAAGCTCTTGATCTAGTTCCTCTACACTATTAAATATTTTGTTTGTTTGTTTCATATTATTAAACTTCATAGCCTTTCTTCAGAGGAGACCTCTTCCAGCACACAAAGAGTCATCATCCTTCTTTGCATTCATTTGAAGTCTGAAACACCATTTTGGAGATAAGGCATCGGTTCTTCACATACTATCTCAAGTAGAAATGCACTTTATTCTCAGTAACTTCCAGCACAATCTTTATATATCCTAATGTGTTTTCTGATTTGCTTTTTAAAATCTCAATTGACAAAACAAAACTGTTTGTTGGTTCATTTGTTTTTGTTTTGTTCAATTACATTATTTCAAAGCAGTTAAAAGTATAAAACTAGTCATGTCTTTCTGTCCAAATAATGATGACCATCCAACCTTGGACCAAATGATTGAGATCTCTTGAAAGAAAGTAAAATTGATTTTTTTATACAGTTGTAAAATAAAAGTCTCTTTCCAATATTATCAACAGCAACTGTGATTGCAGTTCTTTGTGCCATGGCAGTTGACTTCTGTGCTTTCTAGATTGATGATAATTTACTGAAGTGCCTTCAGGACCAGGTTCTCACCAGCTGAAAGCTGATTTAAAAGGAATTTTAAAATACCTGTAGTTTCATCTTACGTGTTTCTCCCTTAAAGAAGAAAACAAGATTCCCTCATGAAAATAGCTGTAGCAAGGATTTTGAACAACAGGTCAAGTTTCTGAAGTGGACATAAAAGGCAACTTTACATCAACTGTTTAAAATTCAGCCTTGTTTTTTTTTTTTTTGTTTGTTTGTTTGTTTTGTTTTTGTTTTTGTTTTGTTTTGATTTGTTTTGTTTTGTTTTGTTTTAATTAGCTCATTGAGTTCCACTTCTGCTTTTGCACAGACTCTCTGCCACTTTTCATGCTTTCAGAACCACATGATGTGTATTTTGAAACATCTTCCCTTTTCTATATGAAAGCCTGAACTAGGCAAAAGAAAGAATCAATAAATCTGCTAGTTACCAATGTATTGCTGAACATGAGTAACGGAAACCAATGGAAAAAAAAAAAAAAAAAAAAACTGATTTTTTCCCCTCTTTTCTAGCTTCTTTCACTTAGGATTGTATTTGGGACAATGCCTTCAGACAGCACTATGTTTAATTCGACAGCAATTCTTGGAACTGAAAGAAGACTGAGTTTCTCAGGTGTACAGGGCAGCTAAAACTCTCCCACCAGCTTCAGCCAGAATTTATGGTTTTGTGGCCCTCCAAAATCTGGCTCTCAAATAGTGTACAAAGTGAAGAGCTTAATTTTTGCTAGCTGCTTAGTGGCAGTGCTCCTGAGGAAAGAGCAACAGACTTGGAGAGTTAACAAGGCTTAGCAAGCCTGGCAGACCCCATGAGATGAATGGCCTAGACAGATGCCTGTAGAAAGAAAAGGGGGAAGCAAAGGCTGACTGCCAGTGGCACAGCAAATAATAAGTCTTGATTTCTATTTTTATTTCCTGTCTGTATAGTTCTAAATTGTTTTTGTTTTGTTCAAGTATAAAGTTCCTGAAATAGCAATAGCTATTCATAGTGTGAATAGCATGAATGAGATGGAGTTCCTCCTAGAGATGTGAGGGGGTTCATTTGTGGAAAAGAAAGGAAAAAATGGGGAACTAAACAAAGTTGAACCTCACAATGTAGTATATTTAGTATTTAGATTATATATTTTGCAATGCTGCAGTAACGTCATGGTATCTCCTGCTAGGTTGTACCAATATTGGCATATGGAGTTTCCTCCATGTCTTAAAACTATCTTTGAACAATTTGGGAAAAGCATTTTAAGTGGTTAAGTCTGTCCCAAAAATCTGTCAGAGATACGTAACATACCACAGTAATTACTATAGCTACTGAAGTTGTGAGCCCAAGCATGATCTCATGATCTGGTCCAAAGTAAGCAGAAAGATTGTAAACATAAAAAAAAAAAAAAAAAAAAAAAAAAAAAAAAAAAGGCCATAGTTCCTTCCTTCCTTCCCTCCCTGCCTTCCTCTCTTCCTTTCCTCCCTTCCCTCCCCTCTTCTGCTAAACTGTTTGCTCTGTTGCAGTGTAATGGAAGAGTCCTACCTGACCTGGACTTTTGGGGCATGCCAAAAATCTCTGCAGCCGGGCACTAGCAGCAAGAATTCTTACCACATGCTCAGTGGCACTTACCCACTCGGGAGAAGAAAAACCCTCCAATGGGGATGCAAGCTCATTAGAATTGAATATGAATAGATAGGAGAGGTAATGATAATTTTTTAATGTAAGCCAGCAAAGTCAAACAGTAATTATTGAAGTACTGCTATAAAACTAGATAGAAACATACAAAAGAACCAAGATAAAATATTTTTATTTTGAAACAAAATGAAAATTTAATCTCTTCTCATCAACCCAATCAAATGGCAAATACATCCCTATTGCAAAATATGGCCTGTGAGACAGATTGTCCCTGGAAAGCTACATAGTACTACAATCCTAAGCTACATGCTACTACAATACTAAGGCTACAGGCACCACAAAAGAACAAAACTGATAATCAGTATCATCTTGCTTTAAAAAAAAAAACACAAATAAATAAAAACATTTTTCACCTCCTTGTTGGATAGATAAGTACATAACCAAACAGTCATGCAAATTTGCAAAATTCACTTTTAAAGCCAGGGTCTCAGTAAATTGCTAATATGGCATATGGCACTGTTAGGATGCTCAGGAATGAGAAACAATAAATTAACAGAGACAACTAGAAGTCTTTGGTTCTCAAATCTCATTGGGAATATAAAACATCAGTAAAAAGTGAGATGAGGGGGAGGGCACAGAAAACTCCCTTAGAGACCTTCAAAGACAACATATTTCATCAGCAGATATGAAAATAAAGACACCACAATGAACACAGGGAGGTATCCAAAGTGGAAGCTAGCAAAAACCACAGGATATTGTCTCGAGCAAACCACAGCAACCACATACCAAGTGGATTAAAGCTATAAATAATCTTTCATATACAAGCAGGTACAAGAAAAAAATTTAAGAGAAGGTGGAGAAGAGGGCTCAGGATATTCTGAAGTTAGTAAGATAAAAGTTGAAGCCACCTTCCAGCCACAAAAAAAAGAAAGAAACAAAAGAAGTTTACTTTTGTCTCTTTTTGCCAATATCTCATGTGATAGATTCTCTGCTTATATCACAGTGGAGTCTGAAGCAATGACCATCATTCTTCATGCTCTCAGTGTTCCCATCAGTAAAGTAATGATCAGTATCCCTGTCTGTCTTTTGTGACAAAGCTGAATTAATGTAATTGGTTTCTTAGGTTACTTTAGTTATTAATTTGCACCTCTACTTCAGTAAGTGCATTCAATCTCTATCTACATTTTAGTAATCTTTTGTAGAGAGAAAATGCACACAAATACAAATGTTTTTGAAACAACACAAGCCTACAGCAGTGGTGTTGCAGAGGTGTGTGGCATAGAAGGCTGCCAGGGATGAAACAAAGACAAAAATCAAGAAATTTTAAATTGAAGTTTCAAAACTTCCATAAAGATTTAGTGGATAATATAAGGTGATTTTTTACATTTCCTTTAGGAATCTTAGCTTCATTCTAAGATGAAAACTTTTGGATGTAAAATCAGAATTTAATCTTTTTACAGCAATGTCACAGTATCTTCCCCAAGCTGACTTTTTTGCCCGTTCTGACTTCAAAAATATCCATAACTGTTTCTGCTTTCCACAGTCTTTTCAGAAAGATTGACATCTGCCCTGTGAAGACCTCAATGTGAGCAAGTGCAAGGATTTTAATCTTTCTTACAATAGATAAGAAAAGCTTCCATTTTCTGGGACCTTGGGCTGAGAGCACAAGTCTACCAAAATGTTATTGAGGGTTTTGTGGGAAAAGACCATCTGCTGCGGAGCATCTTTGCTCAATACAGTCCCCCAAATACACTAGTGTCAATGCAAATACAATTTGATGAGATAGGAGACGTGTTAGTCCTCCCAGAGTTGATGAGCTTGAGTGGAGTTCATAAACGTTCAGTTGCATAGAAATGGAAACCTATGTATGCTTTCATGAAAATGTTTGTAACCCAGAGGGCTGATTTTGCAAATACCTGGTATGTGATGCCTGCAGAGCCACCACTAGCATCTTTGCTGGGACTTATCTTTGCTGAGCTAATTTGCTCCACATACACAACCGAGTGACTTTGTCCCATGATATCTTTCTGCATTCTTCACAAGTCAGTAGAGGTTTTCCTCACACCACTATCAATACAACACAGCACTAGTCAGAGATAAGAAAAACAAAGTGATTGTAAACACACTCCCATTACAAAAACATGATTGTCCTGATCATCTCTGACAAAAGCTTGCTGGTTCAGAGTAGTGACTGAGCATTTAACACTGCCAACTGCAGAGAAAACTGTTCAGTATAGATCAGTCTCTGGCCACAGCTAAATTGTAAAATGGGCCTTGTTCTGGCATGACTATGCCTGTGGCAGCTTTGAATACAATCCATCGGAGAGAGTTTGCGCCAGCCAGTGTACACAGGCTATAATAAAAGAGCTCTTACACCATTCTTGAGTTGCACTCTCAGTTCTTGGCTCAGTCTTTAGGGACTTAATACAGCAATAATGTCTTGCCTGCAAATGCATTCAAAGAATCATTATGGGTCTTTCATGTAGACATTTCAGCCAGAGGAATTTTATTTGGGGAGGTCATCTTGGTTCTGCCTGTAACCCAGATCATTAGATCATTACCTGGAATTCTTTACAGCCCCACCACCATCACTTTAAATTTTAGTTTTCCTTCTACAACACACAGTCCCGTTTCAGTTACTTTGAAAGAAGTATAGATATCAAAGTATCTTATTTTTCTGAGATATGGAACACTTATGTTGACTAATTACAAGATCCTCACCTAGTATGCTCCATAACCTCTAGACTATGTTTTCTGAAAGCTAATATTTTTCTTTTCTTAACACTAGCTCCTCACAAATCTAAACTGATAGGAAAAAAAAAAATATATATATATATATATATATATATATGAAAAGGTTGTGTTGATTATAGTGGGATTTCTGTGTTGTTGTTTGTTTACTGCTTTTAATTACAAAGATGGTTTGACAGCATTTATTGAAATCTTGTTTCTAGCCTCCCTTCCAAGGATATTGTTGGGGAAAAAAAATAAAATTATAAAATACATTAAGGAAGTGTTTTTTGTTTGTTTGTTTTTATATTCACTACTTTATATTAGATTATTATCAGAGAAAACACACAGCATGGTCAGCTCCAGAGTTTCTGCTAAATTATGGCCAGCATCCTCCTAAAAAGTTGACCTATGGTCACTTTTTTTTTTTGATCACTATGAATTTAATCATTATTCTGCCTGCAACAGAAACTTTGATCTAGCAAGATCTTAAACTTAAATGAAAACATCTAGGTCCTTACATTTAGTCTGTACTTTGGCAGTTTCATTTGACAGAAACTTTGTTATCTCTGCACATAGCTAAACCTCATCCCTTAGCTCCTCTTATCTCTCCCTTAGTAGAAACAGCCTTTTCCCTGGCCTTGATGAATGCAGCCTTGCTGTGGTCATTGTCTACTTGGAATGGAGTTTCAAAGGCCATTTTCCTAGTTTGCCATGGGGTTATTTTCTGCTTTAGTAACCCTTTACCTCTCCTCCTTTGCCAAAAGCAGTTTGAATACAAATCATTCAATTCATTTTTTGTCCTTTTTTTCACTTCACCCCTCATTCAGCATTAGTGACATTCACAGCACACTGAGGTTGTCAAATCTTTTCTCCCCTTACTCTGGTCTTCCTGCTCACAAGCAAACATCCAAAAATAATCAGTCGGCTACCACATTTTTGTCCATCCAATATTTCCTTTGCCATGATGCATTTCACAAACACTGCATGGACTATAAAAGAAAGCTTTGGACTTACTGACACTTAAGTTCCAAAAGTAAGACTTGTTATATTACAGAAAGATGCCCTCTAATACAAATATTGTGCAAACCTCTGCTCCCTGCCCTGTTAGAGGACTTGGGTTAAATAGCTATTAGGAAACTTTTCATCCTTAGTGTTCATAATTCAGAGTCTGCACATCTCCCTAAGCCTCTTCTTTCCTGAGACACAGAAAATAAAAGAGCAATATACTTTGTCTTCAAGACATGTTTTGCCCTTGCAGGTCTACCTTGTGTTGGCTGTAGTCATGCTGTGCCAATTAAATGTGAAGACTTTCCCTCCAAGGAAATTTCCCTTTTGCGGGACATTTCAAAATATCTGAATTCCTTAATAAATAGGAGTCACTAAGAGAAAGTGAGGTTGGCTCTCGAGAGAATTTACTTTTAGCTTTGAAGAAAATAAAAGAGGGAAACTGAAGAGACACCAACGGAATTCACAGACACAATGAGTGCTGTTAAAATAAAAGGGATATGCTATAGTATAATACATCTTTGATTTTACTACCAAGTATGATCAAACATTTTCAGGCACACCCATTCAGTCTAAACATTTTTGGGCATTCAATCAGGAGATGGAGATTTCCTTCTCACTGGAACAAGCTAACCAGGTCTCTCATTTCTGATGAGCCAGTACAGATACAGATAGGATTCAGAATCCTAATCCCACACTTTCTCCACTAAAATTATTTTGAGCATTGAGCACAGAAGAATGAAAATGAGCACTCTTATTACAAAAAACAGTTACCTCCATATTACAGCTCTTCTAGGTCCAAGGGAACGAAGTAGGGCAAATGAAATGAAATGTGCTCCCTATATTCTGTCCCCAACAAAGCTCGCGTTGATCCACATTCAACACTTCCTACCATTTTACTCAAACATTGAATCAAACAAGGATGGAATTAAATCACACATTTTCACTTCTTCACCCACTAAATATACTTTCACAAACAGAATCCTTCCAAGTATATCACTGAGAGCCAGACAGCATCTACCCCACGCTGAGCCTATGTAATCAAGTCTCCATTGAAAATACAAATATAGAGCTGGCTGAGTGACTGATAGGCAAATTAGTTCCCAAGTTAAGCCCTGCAGGAAAGGATTTGCAAAGTAAGAGAGTATTTGCTATCTTCTAGGAAACCAAAGACAAGAAAAATACAGAAAGCTCTCAGTTCAGGAATTACTACTCTTTAGTAAATACAGATGTAAGCAATAGAAACTTGCTTTTACTGTCTTTGCCAGGGAAGGCAAGAAGCCATATTCGTTATTTTGAAAGAGAAAGATTACAGCACTGTTGCACAAAGGGTCTTCATTATGCTTTCATCAAGCTAAGGCGGATTCCAAAATATTGGGTTTACTGAAAATATATCACTCCAAAAAATCATCAAGAACCACATCTCCAAGAACCCCAAATCTGTAGTTGTAACCTAACCTTTAGATATGTGCTATTTTCAGGAGCTCTCATTGAATTCAACTTCAGTGCTTTCAGCTCACTGTTAAAGCTGCCAAATTATTTCAGAGCACTTTCCAGAAAGTGTGCTGAATATAGAGCTATAATTCATAGTTGTATAGTTCAATACTGTTTTGTAAAAAAAAAAAAATCAAACAATGGCTCCACCAAATACTGCTTTCAGACAGGCATACCATCTCGATTAATTCTTCCCTCAGTGAAGTAAAGTAGCTTGGTAAGAGAGCAATTCAGATTTATTGTGTGATGGGATGCCTATGTGGATAGGCACAGTTGGTGCACATTCAATATAGTAGACACCTCTGAGGTCAGAAGAGAACATTTGGTTTACTTGCTTTCTGTAGATAGGAAGTATCACCAATCTTAGCCACTTAACTATCAACATGCTTTCTTCCTCTAGCTGCAGCTGAGCAGAGGAGAGGGAGAAGAAAGTTCAGGGACAGGAAAGAAAACGTCTATTTATAGATAAGAATATATGAGCTCTAAAGCTCTTCCAGATGTCTTCATGATTCCTCTAACAAGCACATTTCTTTGCAGGTCTCCAGTGAATCCTGAATGTATCAGATAAGTAATGAACAGCTGCAAAACGGTATGCTAAGGTTTCAGTTTTCTTTTGCTGGTCTCTTGAGCTTATTACATTTCACAGTTATCCTAAACAATACAAACTCACTCAGGAAGTTTCATCAATACTCAAATGTGGAAAGCAAAAAAAAAAAAAAAAAAAGGAAAAAAGAAAAACAGAGAAGCAAAAGAATCATAGAATGTCTTTTGGCAGTGAATGTCTTTTTTTGGGTTGGAAAGGACCTTAAACATCATCAAATCATTTAATTCCAACCCCAGAGCCATGGGGAGAGACAGGGAAAAAACAAACAAACAAACACAAAAAAACTAACAACATAGTATGAAGAAAAGAATAGTAAAACTGGCTAGGCTGTAAAGCAGGTGAAAAAAAATCAACATGCAAGGTAGAATGAAACCAGCCTATATAGCTGTTTTAGTTTTTGAACAGTATCACAGGATTCCAAGTGCCAGAGACTTGACTTAAAAAAAAAATAGCAATAGCAGAGCTGTCAGAAGAGTAAAACTGAAGCAGCTATTTAAATTTGAGTGAAACTAAAAAATTACTGAGAACTGCCATGACATTCCAAAGCCTTTGAAATAAAAGGGACAAGGATTTGTTTTTTTTTTTGTTTTTGTTTTTGTTTTTGTTTTTGTTTTGTTTCAGCTCATTTGGTTAATTGAAACCTTCCTTGAAGACTCAGCAAATCAATAAACACTTCTACTGGAATCAAGTTCCTCAGCCAAAGAAATGCACAGAACTGAGATTTTAGCAATACCTACTTCTCATTCATTTTATATATATATTTATTTATTTATATATATATATGTATGTGTATATATATATATATATGTTTTTAAAATGCTCTATGTGTATCAGAATAGCTAGTACGTTCCCAGCTAAGTATATGTGGGAGGTTAGCACAGACCTACACCTTTCCTCAAGAGCTGTCAATTAGTAAAACTTGGCAGAAAGGTACAGTTCCTTCTCTAGCTGCAGGAAAAGTAATCTGCTACTTCCATAGTTTCTCACTAATGAAGAAATTTTATCCCATCTTTGGCCATGTAGAACACTGAATGAGAAGAAAAGGGCAAAGCTTCACCAATCCTTGTGCTCTTAGCATGCATTTGAGTGGCACTGGAGCACCTTCAGTGCTCTTTCTGAAATGGAAAAGACTTGCTTGTTCTTGCTCCCTACTACTTTCAAAAGCAGCTGAATGGGATTAACTAAGTGATCTGCTCTTCAATTTTCCCCATCAGCCTGGCCACGGTCCTTTGGTTCCAAAAAACAAGTGGGGTAGCTGGGAGGGGAGGTAAAAAGCACATAATTAGTAGATATTTTATATTTTGTAATATATCACTTCCTATACTGTAAGCATACAGCTCCTGAAAGGTGCTAAGGTGCTGATTTAAAACACCTACAACTCTAAATATTTTTCCTTCCATGAAACAACCCCCTAGGGTAGTAACAATGCAGGCTTTTCTAGAGTGACTGTTCCCAAATGAAAGATATTGAGAATTCATTTAGGAAACATACTGCATACTGCAACTTATTTGTTTGCTTTTCTTTTTCTGTTTGTTTGTTGATGTGTGGTTTTATGGGTTTTGTTTATTTGGGATCAGGGCTGGACAGGAGCACTAGACACCAGAGAGACAGGCTGGGCTAAATAATTTCAAGCACACAATTCTGAATGGTGTCAAAGTGAAATCAGACAAGGCCAATGCAGATTTCAATGCAGTTTGCAAAGACAGAGCAAACAATTGTGACTGAGCAAGTTGCTGAAGGTGAGAATGGTAGAAGGCTGGGAGAGTTACATGAGGAGAAAACATCATGAGGATGCTCACCCTTTTTTAGCTTCCCCTTGGACATGCACTTCAAATCCTCAGCCAGCAAGACCTTTGGTCTTGCACAGTTTGACTGTGAGGGTCAAGTGATTGACTGGTACTTCAAACACATGGCATGAAAAAACAGGGTTGATAAATGCCATCTGGCATCTACTGAAAATAAATAAATAAATGAAGGTTCTGAATGAATCATTCATGAGAGAGGATTGAATGTTGAAGGTGTATCTATAATCTCCTCTGAACTTTCTCTTGAACGATCTGATGGTGTAAGAACCATTATGGAATGAAGGGACTCTGTCCATTTTGCTCTTTGGCAGTTTTTCACTGCCATGACGAAAGGGTCTGATGGTCTAGGACTTAAAGTACTTTTGCAAGTAAGGTGCTAAATTATCTTTGCATCAAGGGGAATTTTGTATAATTGTCAAAGGTAAACATTTATACAGTGCACTGTTGCATCAGTATCAGAGCATGCACTTCTGCAAGCCAAAGCTGCCCCTTATGAAACAGTCCTTATAGCAGCTCCAAAATAAAACCTCCTATGCCAAGGGAAAACACAAGTCCTAGTATCTTCCACCAGCTTCTGTGAATATTTCTCCACTTTTTTATTGCAGTCAAACAAAGCTCTCTGTTGCAGATTAAGCTTCCTGCAGCAGCAGATTATAAATTAAAGTCAGGCTAGTCATAAACTATTTTTTCTGTATTAGAAAAAGGTAATTAAGTATTGAAGAAATTAGCTTTGATATATCCATCATTAAATGCAGAAATTACATCAATCATCAGATCACTTTCCTAAACCAGCAGAAATTATTGGCCAGTTTGGAAGTCCTTCGACTTTCTTCATTGATGGTGATCAGACAAGAACACATCAGTTCCACCTGATCTCAAAGCGTATGTCTTTGGGGAAATTATTTGGTTATGTGTCAATCCCTTCATTACAAAGTGATAAATTCTTTAGCAGAAACACTGTTCACATCAGGAAGAGTTCACTGTAGAAAACAGTGCAGCAAAGTCTTGGATTTCCAACTTGCAAAAAATGATTCTTTGTTATCCAATACAAGCTTGCGAATAAGTCAGAAACCTTTATGGTGTGCTTTTAAATGACTTCCAAAGACTAGCAAGTCCTAACATCTTTTAACACAGAGATCCACAGACAAGAAATTATAAGCACGGGCACTTGACCTAAGTGGATCCATTTACACAGAAAGGAACAGGATCTGAGCATTAAAGACTGTGATAGTGAGGGTTTCTTTTTCATGGAATAGAGCAGGTATGGGAAGGGTAAGACACTATAAGATCCTGTCCAGAAAACCTTTTCTGAAACAGGCAAGTCCAGGCTGAAGATCATTAGAGATAATAGGAGAGGGCGAGCTCCTTCAGCATTACTAAGAGAGCCTTACCACACTGCTTGTACAGGAGTTGTACAGGAGTTGTCCAAAATAAGCACAGTTCCCCATTTCCTGCATCCCTTATTTTCCTCTTAAGCATTTTACTGGTGGAGCTTTCACTGCCAGCTCCTTCACAGGAGGCTAAAAACCAGACAGTTATGAGACAAAGTGGGAGCACTGGGAATGTGAAAAGTGCTGGAAAGCAGAAGGAAAGGACAACACAATGATCTGCCATCCTCAGGGCACTAAGATCTGAAGGCTAAATCCAAAATGAGATAAATGTGGTAGATCTAAGTACAATTGAGAGGAAACCATAGACCCCTTTCTCAGGGGTCAGTTGAAGACTGAAGACTTCCCTAGCAGTCAGCTTAGCCATAAATAGCCTTGACTCCATGTTGAGTCCATTGTCCCATTAAAATCCATCTGTTCACTTGTATGCTTACAGTTAGGCAGGAAGCACTTTGGCACAAGTATACGTTTAGTTATTTTAAAAATTATTTCTGTGTACAAAAGGCTGTCTGTCTTAGTCTATTAAGAGACACTGCCTCTCCTTACAGAACTTGTTTTACATGACCTTGCCCGTAGACTGCAGCAGTAATACTAATTCATATATTTGTCTTTGTATAAAATATTTGTCAGTCCTTGACAGTTTCCTCAGCAGTACTGTAATACAAACAAATAATCTTGTTATAAAAATTGGTCTTCACAAATGGACATGGTTCATTCCTAGCTATGTAGGAATATGGACAAGAGGCCTGTCATTGTCTGTTTTGACTCTGGCACTGGGAATTTTGGGTTTCGTTTATATTGTTGCACATTCAGTTTCTGAATGGGGAACAAATACATCCATCATTAAAAATGAAACCCCCAAAGTTAAGTCTGAACAAGCCCTTGGCAGAGGTTTTAGCCCTAGATACTTTCTTTCAGCATGAACACTTTAATATAATCTCCTTCTGTTGTTGCTACCTGGCTGATCTTCAAGAAGAGCGAGGCAGCCACTTAGCAAATGAGATATTTCCAAATAGAAATAGAAAGCGAACAAGAAATTTGTTATCAGAGACAGTTCTGCATTGCCTTGGCGATTAAAAAACTAATGATCCCATAGCTGGAGCCAAAAGACTTTATTGTTCTCTCCTACTATAAATCAGCCCAGCCAAATTCAGTCCAACTAATTATTATGCCTACAACCTACAGCAGAAAGTGCCTTATGAAATTACTGGCCACAGCAGATGATCAGTCACTCTTTGGAGCCTCACAACAAAAGAGCTTGCAAAGCTTCCTTTCAGCCAGGGGAGATTGTGAATCTACAGGTCTGGGCTAGCAGGCAGGTTCTGAACAAAGTGTGGCGTGATCGTAGCAGGGTTAGAAAGCAGAAATAGATTCAACAGGAGATGCAAGCTGCAAAATTAGTGAATCTGACAGTAACACGCAGAGAAATTTTTGCTGAGACTTTGTCAACAGCCATTTAAAACTTTACCCTGAATTGTCCACTCTTTACTAACATTTCCAACAATTGGTATTATCTAACCATTTTGATCTCAGCTACCTATTCAGTGATTCTGTAGTGCTGCTGTCATTTTTCCGTTCAGTGGTGTGTGACAAGTGAAATCACCCTCCATCAATCTCACATCAGCCAAAACCACATTTGCCAGGTTCAACCCCTTCCAAGAAAGCCCAGCTATCTCTGCCATGGGTATCAGGCATTGACCCTGTACAAAAGGCTTCCAAATGGAAATGTTTTTTTTCAGTTTTACTGTGCATTGCAACTCTTTGCTATGGGGTGAAATTTTCCACTAATAACTTTGCAACCCATTCAAGAGACATATTCTGATCCATCAAAATAATTATCTTCATATCTTTCTAAAAATCTACCCCTCATTCCCCAAAATAACATACTGGAAATCCAAACCTCAGTATTTTCCCTCTGGAACATTTCTTTTTACTTTTATGAATTTTATTAAAAATGGAAAGTGTTGAATTGTGTCAAGATGCCCACCAGAGGGAAAGGGTAGAGGTGCAGAAAAAAAGTGGAATTTTGCTGCCAACACCATCCCATTTATCCATTCCCTTATGATCTTTTTGCTGTCACAGAGCACTCTCCGGAGAAACACTTCCTAAAAAAAAGTGGGCTTCAGTGGGTTCTCAGGAAAGGGCAGCTGAGCAGAAAACAAATTTCACAGTGACCTGCACAGCCGTGCCAAACACACCAGTCTAGAGCTTAATGAGCTGCTGTAAGAGTCCCCTGAAAACTGTACTGGCCACAGTGCCCAGAGCTCCAGTTTCAGAAACAACAAGCATGTCTCACTCATACCCTTGACCTCAAATTCAGTCTAGCGATGAGGGTGAGATACAGTGATCTCTCCTTCCCTCACACTGTGACCTCCAGGAGCAATCCTACCGTCACCCCTTACCCCACCTGAACTTGCAAGCAGTTCACCACACACACCCTCGCCCTCCATTTGAGGTTTTGAAGTGACCCGTAGAAAGAAATAAGCCACACATTAATTAAATCCACATCTGCTACAGCAAATATTGCTGCTGCCAGCACTGCGGAGATATTATATAAAAAGACCCCAGGCCATTAGAGAGAAATTCACTTGATTTCCTTCCAGTGCTGCTGGCTCAGAGCTGTCTCCACTGCTCTTGATCTCTATCTCTTTGGCTTGCTCTCTTGACCCCATCTCTCCAGGATTTCTGACTGGCTCATTTTCAGCATAATTCTCTCCTCCTTATTCAATGTCTGTCATATTCATGCCTGTCTCCCAGGCATGGAAGCAACACCCTTTTCAGCCCCCATCTTAGAAACCATGAGTCCCTTTCCATGCATTCAAAATTCTAATGGCACAGTTTCTCAACTTAATGGCCTCACCACCTCCTGCTCTGCTGGGTAGGACCTGTTAGTGCACAAAAACAGGACCATGGCACAGTCTCAAAAGTTAGCTGCAATCATTCATACCTTTTAATTGTTAGTGCAGGCTCTGATGTAATTAAAGTATCAATTAGAAGCCTTTCAGGCAGGTTTAGGAAGAGAACATGTCACGGACTGTTCCCTGAAGGCAATGTGGGCTGAAGGAAGGGGAGGAGGAGAGGGAGTTTTGTTGGGTGGATACAAGCAACACATCATTTGACCTCGGGACCAGAGAGCAATGCCTGGACTGCTTTACATGTATTTACTGATGCAGCAGCACCCTTGCAATCTAGTTTCTTCTGTTCCCATTGAAAAATACCTTGATATCTTTATAATGCATCCCCCCCTTTTTTTCCTAGATAATCCGTTAATAATATTAATAATAATAATAATTGAGAAATGAGGCCTCTTAACTGTTTTCTCCATCTTTCTTTTATTAGTTGGATGTGTACTGCAGATCAGACAGGATCTGAATACAGCAGTTGTTGGTTTAGGATCAAGGGAAGGTCTATGCATGAAATTAATATTGATATCATAATGGCCTTTTCATCTCTTAATAATATCTATTAATCAATTATGCTTGTTCTTTCCTAGCCACAGTGGAATAGTTCCTCCTTGCTTTCAAAGTATGAGGCATGTATAAATTCTTTGGTTTCCTCTGTTGCAATATCTAGCAAAAGTCTCCCTCGATCATTTATCCAACTTTCCTCCATCCCTGCAGCAACTGCAGCCTCTGCTTTTTTCATAGGTCTTCATTCTTGTATCATTACATTTGGAATAAACATTTAGGAAAGAAACATCTCTCCTGTCTAGAGCTTAATGTATGTCATCTAAGCTCTTTAATGATTTTTTATTGTCTTCCTTTTACCTGCATCACCTTTTTATCTTTTCCTTCCCAGTCCTGCACAGTTGTGCTCCCACTGACCTGAGCCTGTCTGTCACAGCTCTTTTCTGAATCGTTGTCTTTCCTGGATCATTCTTATTAAATCCTCTTTGCTTTCTGACAGGGAACACATACCTATCTATCCTCTTCATTGAAAACATAAGAAATCTCTAGGAAACACCCATGATTTACTAAACAATGTTATAATATAGTCTTGAATTTGAAATTTGAAAATCAAATCCAGACATACAACAAACCTGATAATTTTGTGTCAAAGGAGACCAATGTTTTATTTCAAAATAAATATATGCTTTTAATTCAAAATAAACACCCTGAACATCCCAATGTTTTGACCTTCAGAGAGGTATCTCAGCTGCTTTAGAAACAAACTCACATAAAAGCATTTTCTAGGCTCTTTTGTAATGTAATGAGAAAACAGGCTATTTTTTTTTTCTTTTCCTACTATTTATAACTCATAAGCACCATTCCTAACTTTTCATGTTATTTGTCTGTTTGCTTTCATTTCATTTTATCCTGGCAATTTATATGACACTGCTGTGACTGTCTGTGAAGATACAGAGTGACAAAGATAAAGTTACTTTCATAATGAATTACATCAAAGTATTTAATGATGCTCAATACATTAAGTGACAGAAAGGTAAGCCACCTTCTGGTGCTGTTGTTTCAGAAACAGAGGTGGAGTAGGGAACATGCAGTGTGGTACACTCACACCATCTCAGAAAATTTACATAGTCTTCATTCGTCTTAGCACTATTCTTTTTCGTCATGAAAGCAAGAGGATCTTCTGTGATGAATTCACCATTAAGTTTACATTCTTAATTATATTCAAACATTAATTATGGGAGAGGTTAGTTATGTTGGCACTAGGGACAACTAGAGGTATTGGAGTCATTCCAATTTCCTGAGGAAGTCTCCAATAAAGGGATATAAAATAACATGTGGAATAATTTTACTGGTGCATTGAATTCTGATATGTGTATAACTCTCATTATGAGAAAAGGCAAGAGATAATTCCATCAAAAACAATTCAATTAACCATTAAAAAACCTGTGCTTTTCTGTCCAAGTTTACATCACCTCATACATCTTACCTTTGAAGTGGCACCCACAATATATTAATTGTACATGGAATTTATTTAATAGAGGAAAGAAGAAGAAAGAAAAAAAAAAAGAAGAACAAAGAACAAGTTTAGTCTCATTTCCTGGAACAGTAGGAACTGTTTTTCCCCCAAATTAACTAGGTTTCAGTGCCTAATGAGACATTCAAAGATCCAGCATGGACTAGATTATACAAAAGGACTGCAGCTGGAGGCACATCTGCATGAACCTCTGCACAACTGCAGTGGAGGAACTACCCTTTCAATGTGCCAGCAAATCTACATGCCCGTAGCACTTGGCACCATCTGACCAGTGGTCCTCTGCTAGCCTTTAAGAAATTCTGGCCATCTTATTAAAATGTAGTTATTCTCCAGGCTTTCCACCTATTTTCAGTCTTTGTGGATGACAGTGGTGCAGTAACATCCTCGGCAGGGACAACCTGTCAGGCACACACCCACAGCCATTCTAATTTGGGTGTCATGAGGATCTGCATCAAGTGCTGTGCCTATTTTAGGCACGCACAGTCACCTCCACCACTCTACCCCTCCTAGACTCATCCGCTCACCATGCCCAAGTTCCTGCTGTGATCCCGGCTTTTCATAGCTATACAGCACAGCCCAGTGAAGGCTGCTCGACACTGTGCTGCTTCTCTCTTCCGAGTCCGTGCTGCCCAACAAATATATCACCCTGATTTAAAGATTGCTTAAAACTGAGCAATAAATAAATAAATATTAACAGGTGTCCTTGCTCTCCAGCAAGGAAGCTTGCTCCTTGCACAACGGTTAGGAATCACCTGGGGACAAGCACAGCTCGTGCTACGAAGAGGCTGACAGTAATGCAGTTGGACGTTCTCTTTGAACAAAACTTGGCTGCTGGCATGCAATCTGTTTTGAGAGAGTACCAAGAGGACAGCTCTGACAAATGCCTTGAAATTCAGTGCCCGTGGCCCTGCCCTTGCCATGCTGCAATGTTTAGCAGAGAGTGGTGACAGTTCAAATGGCTGGCTGGCAGATACATTCACAATACATTAACATTTTGCTAGGATCCTGCCAAGTGTATCTCTGGTCTCAGCGGGAACCAACCAACTGCTTCAGCTACATTTGGATGGGGCAGCTGCTTCATCAAAATATCCCATCTGTGGAAGCTTTTGCAGGGTGTATGACACAGTAAAAACCTCCGTCACCCCTTTCCAAATGTTTCTTTCGTGTTAGAATAGTCTAGTTTAATGTATATTTGTCCAGTTCGCAGGCATCACGTTAATGGAAACCAAAGACTCTCATTTTCCCAGCTCCAGCACAGAGAACAGACTCTCGGGGCAGCACCACCAAGACATGGCTCATGCCTTCATTCTTCCTCCAGAAGTATTTAGGGATTTCATTATTGAAAGGTCAAATTACTTTGGCACATCTAAAGGTATGAGCTCAGTCAACACTGTGCATCCTGGCAGAGCCTGTGAGGTCGTCCCTGTATTACCCAAAGGTTGAATTATCTTGCACGAGTTAGGATCACAGAAGGTCTCTAGCTGTGGAGAGACTTCTGCTTCCCTCATAGAGCTCCTGACACATCCTTAGGTGCATGTGGGATTAGACAAGGGCAGAAGCAGGGAAGTCAACAAGACCTTCAGAAATAAAGTGCTTCCTCCTGACTGCCTTGGAAAAATAATGCAGCCAGGGTGTATATTAACTCATCAGCTCTCTGCTCTTCCATGGAGAAACTCTATTTCCCATTCCACAGTTCAGTGCCCTCTAGTCCAATTAGTCCCATTTTGACTCAGGACAACAAGGGGTTGAATTTTACTCCAACATGATAGTGCTAAGCCTCTTCCCAATTAACCAGCCTGGTGCAAAGCCACAAAACTTGGTGTCTGAATTTGAAAGTCAGAAATAGTATTATAGATGATGAAACATCTCTTTCCCTCTGTGCAAATGATGTTCCTTACCTTCTTTGGAGTTGATGCAAACTGCTCCCTGCAAGACAGGGGTCACACTGTTTCAGTGCTATAGCTACCCTCAAACTCATGTTACACTGGGCTTATTTTTCTAGACAAAAATAGCTGTAGTAAGCAGCTGTGAACATTGGGGTCCAGAGATCGGAGGTGAAGATAAAGGAAAATTAAGACTGTGAAGAAAAAAGATCAGGGTGAAACTGTACTGCAGTTTCACCAGGTAGTGTATCTACATGGTTGCTTAACTTGTTGCCTATTAAACCAAGAGCACTGGGTGGAAGAAGTGAGAGGGACACATTTAGAAATGAGCCCTCAGCTGGAGACAAATTGTGTTTGGGTTTTGTACAGTATAATTTGAGAGAACAAATCAGATGTCTTCTTAGACGATCAATACAGTAACTCCCGCCATAAATCCAGGGCAGCAAAGCAGTAACGATTTATGCACACAGCTATCAGATCCATAGTATTTACTCCAAGTGTAACACAAAGAACATTTTGACTTGCAGTCAACAAAACAGACAGTACGGGGGAAAGGAGCAAGTTGAACACTATCTCTTCAACTGGAAACTAATCCTGAACCCTTGAAGACCTGATTTCAGGGAGTGCTGAAATGAGCAGAAGATGCTCAGAATATTGCATATACATGTAAACCTCTGAAACAATCTTCTGGTGAATCAGCAAACTGATTACGGTAAGAATGGACCATAAAGCAGTCTGCATACACAAAAAGGATAAAATAAACCAGTTTTCATTGACCAGATATTGTCTCCTCTACCTCCAGTAATAAATCAATCCAAAACCCATCCAAAATCACTTCACTATGTAACCTGCTATAGCCTGAAGATACATCCAAAAGAGGTTCACATGTTATAATATTTAAGAGCCCAGATTTTCCTGTTTTCTGATGTCCTTGAAGCCCTTAGCTGTTTATGAAAAAATACCAAGCTTGGTGCAGAACAGCTGTGTGGCCCTGGTTCTATTTTCCTAACACAATTGTTGTTGAGAGATGGTGGTGAGCAAGTCCATCCTCATGGTGAGAACACCTATTAGTTAAAAAGCTACACAAGACCAGAAGAGTAAAAACAAGAAATAAAAGTAATTGCAGTGATGCATTAGCTAGCAGCTCCAGCATTCAAGAGACAAATATTGACACAAAAAAAAGGTATGAGACCCTAATTAAAAAAGCAGAGAATCAGAAGATGGCAGCTCAGCAGCATCAGGGATCAGCCTGTTCCAGGGAGCAATGGAGATGAGCCCTTCCCCGTCTGATTGATGACTGCCTTGCCAGCAAAGACACTGTGGTGAGCATATTAATGCTTAATGTGCTAGGTCATTAAACCTAGCTATCTACCACGGGCATTAGCCAGCAAAGAATTGCTGTGTTCTTTTAAGATGCATGCATAACGCTTGGAGTCTCAACACTGTAGATGCCTGAATCAAGCAAGCTGGAAGGGAAGTTTTTGTCCACCCAGAAACCTCTCTGTACAGTCAATTCTTTGTAGCAGAAGGAGGCTCCTCTCTGGGCCTTCTGCCACTTGCAATCACCCTTTTCTATGCTCTGACCAAGAGGCAAGTTGACTGAAGTCCTGGCCCTGAAGTAAACCCAAAGGAGGAATGTGTTGAGACATCGACAAATTCTGGATTGCTGCTGCTATTTTCCTCCTAGCACTCAGCTCCCGTGCTACTGCCTAGGGATAGTTTAAAAAGTTGGGTGCTCCCTTGGCCTGAAAGATCACTGAGAAATAAATAATACTTCTTGCTTCTGACACAGGTAGACAGACTGCAACAACTTGTGGAAGAATTTCATTTTTCTATTGGGGTAAAATCTAATAATTTGTAGCTGTATCTCCAAAAGCTGTACAAACACAAGTCATGTTGTTTCTGAAAGCTAACTGCTATGAAGACACCTGTAAGAAATATATAGCAACAGCTAGAAAACTCAGAGTGAGCACAGAAATCTAAAAAGCACATAACTAAATAAAAAACACTCAGATTTTAAATGGTTCAATGTCTACTGCAACATATGTACTATTGAAACTTGGGTAGAAAAAAATATTATTTTTTTTAAATAACAACACTCATATTTCTTTTATGCTAGAATAAAAGTGCCAAAGCCTGATAGAAAGAAAAATCATCTTTTTCAGTCAAGATTTATAGACCACCACCTGGCTTTTAATTTATCTCCTTTCTTTAATTAACACGCTGTGTCACTGGAAGAGGAGAACATTAATGGCACAAGACAACAGTGTCATCTCCTACTACAGAATAAATCTTGAAAAAAAAAATATCAAAGAGGCTCTTTAAAATAAATCAGCAGCCCTGGCTGAGTTGGCAGTCTGCATAGCAGATATTTATGGCCTCACACAATCCTTACAGAGGGACAATAACTGGCACCAACTGGTTAAAAATAAATTAAGAAAGGTACTTCCAGCAAAAGAAACAAATTATATTGTTCAATATTTTTCTTGCTGGTTAAGGTAGGAATGGTCTCTTAAGCAGAGGGAGCACAAGACGGGGATGTGTTTAAATCACACTGTTCAGCTGTGAATTCTACCCTCAGTCAACTCCAGTGTCAATTATATATATATATGTATATACAGCTATTTCACTTTTATTTCATTTCATATTTCATCTTGTTCAGGAAACACGCTATATCATTTTTAAGGGCCAGTCATCCTGGCAGCCTTTGTTCTTAGGCTCAGAGTGCTCAGCTCTTTTTGGTTCTAGCTGGAACCGGTTTATCTCTAACACCTCAGTCACTATGACCACTATAAAGAGTAAAGTAGTAATAATATTTCCACATACAATGAAGTTTTTCTGATCTGAGGCTCAAACCCATGGGGTAAGAAGCACTTTGGAATAACTCCCAGCTCCTGCTCCTCTCCATAGGCACAGAATGAACCAAATTCAGATGTTTTCTGATTTAAGCAGAGGTGGCTCCTACTGCAGGTGTCATCATCCCCAACTTAGACCTGTTGGCAAGCATTCACTTTCAGTGCTCAATGAACAAATGTGATGGATAGTCCAAAGCCAACTATCATCCACGCACTCACATGCTTTTAAAGTTTGGTGTATTTGGCTTAGCAAAGGCTGAGTTTTTAACCTTGGCACCAGTAATTAAAGGAATCCTACAATCTGTTCTGCTAAAAGTGTAATTTCTATTGACACAAACTCAGTTTTTGAGGAGAACTAAGTGCAATAACAACAAATATGGCCATGTAGTTACAGTCAGGCTAAAGCTAAGAAATAATTACAAAGTTTAGCAGAAGTCATAGATCTCCCAGAGTATATGTTTATGGTTTCCAAGGCAAGATCAGAGGGAATAACACAATCATCTTTTCTAAGCTACTCCAGGACAATTTCAGACCCTTTCACTCAGTGCAGCAGGATTCTTCTTCCTTAGGAGGTTCCTACATTTAAGTTCTTTAAACTGTGGTTGAATGAGGTCAAAAATGTTAGTAAGACATATGATGTTGATCCTATTTAAGATGACATCTGGGACAGCTGATGGGTATCTTATGTCTGGTGTTTTATACAAAGAGTTTTATAAAATAAATGATCATGATCCTTTCCTCTCGGTTCGTGTGACAGTTTTTAGAGACAATGAATATTGACCAGCATCTTCATGCAATGGTACAAGAGTTCAGCTTCATTGTCACAAGACCTTTCCCTGTCTTTGACCAAAACACCATCTGCTTTGCTAAAGCAGAACAAGGTATCTGGTCATTCTGCTCTCAGCACCCAGTATCTCTCACAGCTTTGTGAACAATTCTCGCTGCCTATGATACCTCTTTTCTTGCTGTACAGAGTCTGGGTACCACCTGAAACACAGGATGACACTTTCCGAAATCAGAACAGATTTCGTGGGAGAGGAATGTACATTTCTGTGCTCTTTTTGTTTTATTATTGCTATTATTACTTCTCTGGATATTTCCACATATGATTATGGGTTTATGATAAAATCACCTTAAAAAAATAAAAATCCCTTTCAGTAAATATTTATTATTAGAGGTCAAAAAATGCATTTTAATAACCTTTTTTTTTTTTTTTTTCCTAACTTAACTCTTCTACCTACCTCAGAAAGGGTTCACAAAAATCCAGATAAATCCTGTGTGGGGAAAAAAAATAATAATTCTGTACAAGAGTTCATATGAAACATTGCATCCAGCTGTCAGATCAGTAGTGTCAGCAGTAGTGTCAGGTTTATAGATTATTTCACTGAGTATTCAGAATGTGCTTTCAGATATCAAGGGTGATGCATGCATGCAAAAAAGCTGAAGAAGAAGGGGCTCAGACACCACAGCTTGGCCCTGGGAAGGAGGATACAGCAGGAGAGGTACTTGGAAGACCACCATGAAGGCACAGTGATCAGCTGTCATCCTGAGTTGAAATGGCTATCAAGCAGCAGGACCAGCTACCACATATCACCCCAAAATACTTGCATCACCTGATGAAGACTGGTGAAACATTTCCAAAATATGAGCTATGAATGTAAACCCATAGTAGAAGTGATATCTGGAATTTAAGTAAATGCTTAGCACACAGACAGACTTAGCAGTTCATATAAACGTGTGGCAAACAAAAGCAGTCAATAGGAAAATACATGATATAATAAACAGGGACTTGGTTAAATGCATGTAATAGAGACCTGCACTGCATCCCTCACATGCCAGCTGCTGAGCTCAGTGTTGTGGCTAACCATGGATACCTCGGCTTGCTGTTTACTGCATAAAGCAGCAAAGCTTGTGACACAAATCTGCTGTTGAAATTTAGATCTGTAACTAAGGTAACTAAGTCAGGGTACCCAGAGAGAGAGAGACAGAGCAGTCAGTATTGATGCTGGCCAGTACCTGAGCAGCTGAAACTAGAATAGCCAGGGTAATATCAGGGTCCCTGCAGGACCAGAACCAGCCAGATGGAAAGTTAGATCTAGAAAGAAGCAAAAACCAGTGTCCTATTGGTATTTACTCACAGCAGCACTCCCTGCAGTTACAGTACTCAGATATATGAGCACCCCACCACCTTCAGTGGCATGGCATCATAATCCCTCTGGGGCCTGAACGTGGTAATGTTTCCATTTCTGTAATGTGAGATTGCACCCAGAGTCAGAGAGTGGTCACAAAGGAAGCCCAATATAGAGAAAAGAGCCAAAAACTCCTTTTCTGAGTGTATAAGCTTTTCCATACAGTACTGGACCATCCCTTCTATGGAAGTCCTTAGAAGGTAGAAAAAAGTGATATGAAAACAGGAAAATATTTAATTTGATCGTGAAGCTGTCATGCACTGAGATTCCTGTGTTTTCTTTTTCCTCTTGGCTTTGTATTTCTTTTGTTCACCCTTCTTTTGATGTGCATTATTGCAGAGGAACTGCTGACAGTCACTGCTTCAGATGTGGGACCATATCACAGCAGGATTAGCTAAATCACAAAGGCAGAGCGTATACAGTATCAAACCCCTTCCTATTTACATCCCAGAGGCAGATGGCAGTAAGAAATGAATTTTCTCATATTGTTAAAGCTTGTGCATTTTCACCTGTGAGAATGATTTTTGCCTTGGTTCCAGAAGGGAACAGATTTTACAATTAAAATGGAAAAGATGAATAAGCTCTACATCAAGGTGACTAATATGTTCTGTAAGTTTGCTACAAGCATGTTTCTTTTTGTTATAGTTTGTTTGTTTGTTTAAACTGAAGCTCTCAAGGACTGTTTTTGCTTTGCATATAGCTTTGTGATAAGACATGTGTAAGTTTATTATTCTTGCAACACGAACACGTAATGACACAACCCCATGTTAGAGATGCTCTTTATCCCACACACAGACTGGGAGGTCCCATGATATATTGAGATACGCTAGATTAGTGCATAATGCATTTCTGAGTTTGAGGCTTTAGCAGGATTATTAACTGTAGTAAGGTGCCAAACACAATGCAAACAGGATTTTTCTCAAGATCTTCTGGATATATCTGAGAAGAAATCTCTGCAAAAATGATGCAACAGAAGAGTTGTGCAAGAACAACTCAGATTTAATAAATATATAAATAAATAAATGTATTTACAAGATATTCTCCTGCAAAGATTCTTCTTTAGCAAGATAGGGCATATTGCAAGCAACCTTTAGTTTGAGGATGAGGTGAAATCGTCTTATTTTGCAAGAGACAACTACTACAGCCAAATTATATCAAAGGGATCCAACAAATGAAAAACCATTTTTAGTTCTGTTGTAGATAGAGGTAAATAAGATTCTTTCTACTTTCATATACTGGAATGAACAACCATGGAAAACTATGTCCTGATAAGTTCTGTCCTGATTGCTGCTGCTGTGACATAAGCAAGTGTCTCCCAGATATCCTCCTTCCAATAGGGTCTGGAACTGAACCACAAACCACAACTTTCCTCCTCAGATATAAGACATTAAAACCTTTTCCTCCCTAAAACTGAGCAAAAAGTTTTCCTCCTCCCACATAATAGAGGATTTGAGTTGTGAATGACCGACACAGGGCTAATAAGTCTCCCTAGCCATTCTCATTTCTTCTATATTCATTTTTCTCTAGAGCTACTCTGAAGGATGCCCCACATGATTCATTGGAATTTAATTACACAAAACAAATGTCCAAGTGCAAGCTCCATCTTTCTAGCTAATTTGTTTCATTAACATATTGGTTAATAATTGGTTTTCTTTTACTGTACATCATATTGATTGTGCATTAGATCTTCATAGCACTAATGGCAATGTGGATACTGTCTTCCATTACTGAGATATTTACTATAAAAGGCTGTGTAGAACAGATTAGATAGCCATGTCAAAGTAGTATAAAGCTGACCCTAGTTAAAAGCACTAATGTTTAAATTGCCTTTTATTTTTCTTTTGGATAAAGACAAGTTTCATGTGGAGTGTTTAGCTCTTGGTAATTTATTCATATAGCCATACAAAAAAAAAAAAAAAAAGCAAGGTTTTAGCTTTTGACTTGTTATTCTGCCATGATAAATCTATAGTAATTTATTGCACTTTAAATAAAAGTTGAGCTGCCTTCTGCTCACTATAGCCTCAACATGTGTGGTGATCATTATGAAGCTGTTGTGAATTTCCATCCTAGCTGATCTCTAGGTCAGGTGGCTGTAATTGCATGTACTCACTTTGAGAGCTATTCTACTTTATGCTTACAGAATATTACTGGTAAATCCTATATTTACTTAACTGTCACAGTGCTGTGATTATGCAGATCCATAGCGCACTGGTGGGTAATGACTGAGCCTAGCTGTTCTCTTCAAGCCCCACAGATCAAAATTGCCAAGCAACAAGGATAGACAGCCTACAACTTAAATTACTGGACATCAGATGCACTCATATACAAAATTATTTTCATCATTAAGCTTCACAATAAAGTTATTTTTAAGACACTGTCTCATTATTTTTTTTTAATTCTTGCACATCTTTTCAAATCACTAACAGTTAACAGCAGTGAAATGTATACTTTAGCTTCATTTAACAATTGTTCAATTGAAAGCCAGACATTTCACAGTAATGCCATTGCTCATTTGCCATTTTCTTTTTGGACTTCACAACTGTTGTTATTTTTTCTTAAATTACAAGACTGCAGAAACAGAGTTCTGAAGTCAAAACCCATTTTTGATGTAGCATATTTAATCCTTATCATGAGAGAAAAGTCTTTCAACTATAATCCCTAAAAATGAGCAGGGATAGAAAAATAACTCAGTATATCTTAACTCTATGTTTTTCTAACACTGCAGATGGATAACTCTAAAGTGAGAGCATTTCATTGTAGCTGCTTCTGAAAAAGATTTCCACAGATAAAAAAAAGTATCTTTGTTTTCACCAATTTCTATCCCTTTCTGTTACATCTGTGCTCATCTTTCACCAGCTGATCTCTGTTACTGTTTAACTCTCAATAGTCATTTGTTCTTAAAATAGTTTAAGTTTGCATTCAGTCCCAAATTCAGGGCACACATCACACCATTTATAGCATTTTTATGTGATCCACCTCTTTCCAGAACAATTTTCAGTTAGCTCTTAAACAGGCTGATTAGAACAGGAATAGAAAAGATGAATAGGAAAGAGATTTAGAAAAAAAAAAAAAAAATCCAAGTGAAGGGGCCAAAGAACTTTAAAATTGATTTATTTAATCTGTCACCAAAAGAAAAAAAAAAAGTTTCCTTTCCATAGACACTAGAACTTGGACCAAAAGAAAGGAAATAAAGTCCACTGAATTTTTCTGTGAGAAATGCTCGATCTGTTATATCTGTCTGCTGAAATATTTTTACATCCCAAATGAGAAAAAGAAAAGCGTGGTCAAGAGGATCCCAGGGCTTTAAGAACAAACTTTACTGGTACTCCATTCCTCCCACCAATCTGGGGTCTGTCTATTCCAGTTCCCTCCCATCATCTTTCCCACAGCAGGTTCTTCTCCCGAGCAGTTTCTACACTCCCTACTCTAAACTCCAAATCTCCTCATGCTTTAAAATCTCTTCTCACCTCTGGAGCAGATAGGTGATGCCAGAAATCAGCTGGAAGAAGGGGATCTCATGCAGAAAGGATTGACCTATGAGCACCACCAATTCGAATCTGCACGATTAACTAGCCTATTATTAACTTAAAGCAATTTAGGCTGACCCTAATCATGGAATGGATGACTGGCTAAGCAGAGGAGGTGAGAGGCTTTGTGGCATAGCTATCATTTAATCGTTGTTCTTACTCCCATCTTCTTCCTGGACAAATTAATGCAACAGTTGTGGTAAGGCAGGAAGAGAAATCCAGGAAGAAGCAAGCCAGGCTCACGCTTGCATGCTTTACCTGCAAGGTTTCTTGCCTTGATGATTAGTACACTAGTGAAGAAATGGGAAAATTAATGTCGGGGCAGAAGTACAAATCACCATGGCTCCAGATGCTTCCAAAAGCACTAATGCTTTTAACACATATTCAGATGAATCAAAATATTTTCTCTTTGAATAACAAAGAGCAATGCTGTAAGTGCTATTTAAGACACTTTGACTGTACTGAACATATTTACAGCTCCTGCATTAGCGTGTACGTTAATTGCTCTTGTAGCTTTACTATCTTATAAAAGTGTTTAACACTGATGGAGCCGAGGATAGCAGACTGTTTTGAAGTTCTAATTAAATATAATCAAAATTAATTTAATAGACTCAATTTTCAGAAAACATCAGGAAGATTTCCCATTGAAGTGAAGTCTCCTTTAAGTAGGTTATGCTGGACAAACAGGAGTTGCAACACCACTGATTTCTGCCTGCACCTCAGATATTAAGGCTTTGCTGCCCCTGCCAGTTGGTCCATACCCACTTTCCTCTAACAGACCCCAGCATTTGGCCAGCATCTCTTCCCATCATTGCTCGAACAGTTCTAGCATTGCAGCACCATTGTCACACTCTCCACTGTTGTCACTAGCTCTGCAACAGCTTCCCAAACACATGTATCAAATACCAACCCCTGGAGAGGAAAAGGAAAGTAATTTCAGGAAAGTACTTTATGGCCTGTTGTTCAGTTATTTCCTTCCAAGCATCATGAGCCTGTTGGTTTCTATACCTTAAAATTTTTGATGACTAAATACTGTCCCAGCAAGAAAACAAAATATTCTTGAATAATCCTCAGTTTATCTGCCCTGGTATTGCATTATGACACTTTTAATCTGTTCTCAGATTGCACTGACAAACACTACAGACAGCACTAATTCCAGACTAATAAAAACAGGAGCAGCAATAAGATCATAGAGTTTTTCCAATGTCTGTGATTGTGCTGTAGTATAAAGTGATGCCTGGAGATGTTGCAGAAGGAGATGGGAATTTTATTTTCTTCTTACACATGATTCACATCGTCTTCTTTTGCTTTTAGTATTGCTCCCCTCTAGTGACACCAGCAGCAAGCTTAACTGATTTCCTTTATGGCTGCTGCTTAGTCACATATAAGTTTTATTTACTTTACCCAGAGAAGGATATCAAATGCAAAACTAGTAACAGCATGGAAAGTAAATGAGCAAGTGTAATCCATGGGTTTTACCCTCACCAAGCTGCATAGTTTTGCTGATACGATCTACATCCAGCGGAGATCTCCCATCTGCAGAAAAAGCATGATCTGAAGAGCGCACCAATGCCCAGCCCATGGGGGACAATCTCTCTGAAAGTAATTTTCAGACTCACCAGCTAAAACAAGCTTAGCTTCATGGTCTCAGCATGGACTGGATTTCAGCTTCATTGAAGATATTTTGGACTTTCTGTAGCACTTCTAATACATTAGATTCATAGAATATCCTGAGTTGGAAGGGACCTACAAGGATCATGAAGTCCAACATTACCGAATGATAGACCCATGATGACTATAAACAGGTTATCTTCATGAAAAGGGAGGGGTCATACTTATACCCCAAATCCTTCTATAGCACATTGGCTGACAGGATCCATGTTTCAAGACATGAAACATGTATACGCCTATTTAGGCGTATACAGGGTAGATTTAGAAATATAACAAAAAGCATAAACTGCTCTCCTAGTAACCATGTAGGGCAAAACTCATATTGCCCAAAATAAAGAACCAAAACCAGATTTGGGGACTGTGAAAAAAGAGCTAATTTCTCTTCTCAGCTATAAAGACAGGTAAAGTATCTTGCTCAGATGTTGGCCTCAACAAGGTAAGCATTGCTATAAGAAACAGAGAAAAAGGGAGAGAGAGAAAGAAAAAAAAACTTAATTAATCTCACCTTCTGGCTGTCTTATACTCATAATTTACCTGCTATGCAGGAGACAGCATCTTGTGTCAACCTCGAATCTGTCTTTGGGGAGAAGTTCTTGGGGTTTGTCATTTACACTCTCTTTGCAGACTGCAACAGAAAGTGACTACGCTTTTGTATAGACACCTACTTTGCCAGATCGTGATAGACTTTATATTTGTAATAATATTTTGTCTTTTGCACTACCTTGCATCTCAGCAGGGCAGAACACTTTGAAAACATTTAATTAAGCCTTATGACGTCCCTCCAAGTTTGTCAGATAAGTGTTTATAATGGCATCAGGTATTTAAAATGGTTTACAGACACAAAAACTGATCATTTGGGGTGACAGAAGTCAGAGAGTCTAGCCCTTGGCTTCATTTACAGGTGGACAGAAGGGTATAAGACTATTCTCAGTCTCTAAGAAGAGGCTGTGGACAACCACAGTGTCCACAAGGTAGAAGGTGTTCTGTTCTGGTGTCCAGAATGAAATCCTAAAACAGCCCTCACCCAAATGAGCCAGAAAAGCTGGCCATGTAGCTGGAAGCTAGCACATTACCTGCAATTCTCAGACTTCCCCTGGGCTGCCATAATCTCTTGCCACAGCACCTGTCTTGATAAATTACAAAGACACGTGCATCCTCAGACAAGTGGATGGAGAAAATAAAAACAAGGAAGCTGACACTAAGACCCTATACATGGTAATCCACTGCCTTGAAGAGGTGGAATAAGAGAGACACAGGACTTGTCTGCTCACTCTGAGGTTCTAAATATCTTAGGCTGATATCTCTAGGTTTATTTGCTGTATTCCATTGTCATGATGTTGGAGTTGGCAGTTTGGTAGATGGCAAAGCATCTCTTGCCTGATGCTCAACAGCCTTTTCTCCAAGCCTGAGCCAGGCCAGACTTCAAACATGCTAGCCAGGCCACCTCTCCATCATGTACTTTGTTACCCAGTCTTTCAAAATGTGGCAGTATTTTTCCTGCCATGTAGACATGCTGCTGTAAGGTAGGGCATACCTCAAATTACTAAAATTTTGTACAGATACCAACGAGCTAAATGTTACCTGAATGCTGTATTTAGATAAACAAAGAACTCCCACCATGAGACAATCCTTTAATTGGCATCGTCTTAATTCCTCTGTCTCAGCTTTCCTACCTAACCAGCCACACAGAAGTGTCTGAAGGAAATCTCAGATATTCACAGATCTGTGGGTGCCCTACATACTGCTACACTCATACCAACTGCCCAGACTATCTAAGCATCTTGCTTATTTCTTTTTGTTTGTTTGTTTTTGTTAAAGTCTTGATTGGAGTAAGAGAAGAAGGAACAAGACCAAAGGACAGAGGGGAAAGGAACACCTGCCAGGTAAATATAAGTCATATATATGCATCCATCTGAGCCAAGCAGGGTGAGAAATTTGCTAAATCATTTAATCCATCTCTTCTAAGCCTTCTGTACGCATACACAACTGGGACATTCTAGTCAATCACTATTAAACAGATTTAAATATCTCTTAAAGAAAGAGATCACTGCAGGATTTGGCATATCTTAGGGTTCCTTTTTTCTCTTACTATAGAGGAATGTTGTTGGGGTTATAAAATATATACCTCTGCTACAAACACGCTTGCATTAGTAGGATGCACTGCAAGTAATTTGGCTAATGTGCTGCATTTGGAAAAGATCAGCACACGCCAGGTAAAGAGACACATGAATTAGCTTTTTTCTAATTTCTTAAAAGCCCCAGTCTGCTTCATCATGTCAAGAGTTTGCAAATGTTTATGCTGGCATTTATAAATAAGATTTATCGTGGCTTGCTAAATGCAGAAGAGAAGATTACTTAAAATAACCATCAAACACTTATCATTGCCTAGCTTTTCGGAGACCAAGAGTTGTCTTTTGTGGTTTTTTGTTTGTTTTTGTTGTTGTTGTTTTTAATATATATATATATATATTTATTTATTTTTTTTTAAGTGGGACTAAGCACCTATAACACCTTTGAAGTTAAAAGCACCTAATTCAAATGTTCTTTTTAACAGTATCATGTCTGATCTCGAGGTCTCTTCCAACCTAGAAATTCTGTGATTCTGTGATTCTGTAAAGGCCCAAAATGAACTGCCTAGGATCCTGTACAAACGCTACAACTGTAACCTCTCCTCTTTTGTCACTCTGTAGTTGATTTTAATTCTTTCAATATCTTTGGGAAAAACTGTACCTGCTCAAACATGTCACTGATAAGCAATGCAGAAACTGGAATGCCTTCGGCTGGAAACGCTTGAATACACACCACCAAACATAAAATAAAGGTATAAAGAATAAATCCCTATTTCTGAAAATGTTTTGCATTTTATTACTGCAAGAAAATATAGTTCCTTTTTCTTTGTTTACTCTTGAGAAGCAACACAGGGACCCATTCTCTGGGAGAGCTCTCCGTACTGCAGAGTACAACCAACTTGAAGGTGAGGACAAACAGAAACCAGTTCCGTTCCCATTTCATTGCATTTCTTGAAGCTGATTACGGGTATAGAGATGAGTAGGATGAGTTGTTCAGAAGAACACAACATTCTCTGGGAATAATTCTGAGGAAATGTAAATTGATAGGTATCCACTAACTTAAACTGGGAGCAGAGGAGATGTCAAGATGCTCTACAGAAGCAGCGACTCTCCCCTTCCTGTGCACCTGGACATCTCTACGAATTGGAGGACATTTCAGACATGAGGGGAACTATGTGTAGGAATACCAACAGCAGGTTTTAGAAGACTACAGAGCAACCTGTCAAATGTTATTTCTCATCACCCCCAAGTTTTAGCACAACGGTGCTAAACCCTACCATGTAATTTGCCCTGGGGCAAGCAGGGAATGTCCCATCCTGCTGCCCCACCAGGGCACACCCCTGTTTCCATCTGTACAGGTCTCCAGGACTAACCACTGGTGTGAAATGGTGGGTCTGTGGTCATCAACAAGAGGGCTAAAGCATCCAGGGAGATGTTTGAAAAAGTCTAGGAGGCAAGAAAGGAAAGGAAAATCCTTTGGACATCAGGGAATCTTTTCCCTCTCTACAATCAGCCAGGGTTTTGCTGACATCCCACCATCACTCAATCCCTTAACATAGAAGAAAACATCATTCAGAAGGAGAAAGCACAGAATTTTTCCACAAATCAGCTAGAATCCAAAGTGTAACACCCCTTCTCCTTGAACAATTAATTGACTTGGAGAAATGTGAGAATTTGCACTGACAAATTACAACCACCCAGAGACATTTTAATTTGCCTTTAGCTGTTGGGGGTGAAGGAGGTTGGGTTAAGAAATAAGGCAGACATGGGGACAAACAGAACTTTCAGGACATAGCCTGAAATAGGTTTCATGTAGCATATATATCCTGCAGAAGTGAAATAAATCTGAGGGACAGCAGACAGGACACAGCAACCTAACCTACCGTAGGCTCATTTTCTTTCTGCGCTATCTGTCTGAAATAGCCTTGTGAGGTTCCAATGTCATCTATCAGCTCCACCTACACACACCTCCTGGAAAGGACCTGAATAGAAAACTGTGTCCCTGCAAATTGTACGTAACTTGGTTGATAGCAGCAGCATCAGGTAGCCTCCTTGGTTTCAGGCAAAAGGAAGAGAGGCAAAGCTGAGAGAAGAAGGAGCACCATGAAGGTGTAATTGTGTTTGAGGCTGGGGCAGGGAAAGCAGATGATGAAGTGAGTGAAAATTCATGAATACCCAAAGAGGAATGCTGGTGTGGATGTCGGGGCAAAAGTGAGCAAAGAATGGTTGGAAGGACAAGAGACAAGTCAGAGTGAAAACCATGTTTGGGAGCTGCACATGACAATTCAATGTCAATTCTCTCTTATACCCTCTTAAGTGGGCTGACAGCTTGAGGCCAGCACTGGACGCACCAGGAATCGGACCCGTTTTGCTGCATAATTGCTGGGCAAATCCCATCTGAAGGAGAGGTAGACTCCTGGGGGCATGTAAGACTTCTAGCCCTGGAGGTCTGAAAGTTTCCTTCTACTACACACACAAACCATTTTACGGATTAATACATCCATATTCAGCATTTCTAATGTCAGCTGGGGCTCCAGATCTTTTTACACATGGTACTAAATCTGGAATCATGTCAGATATAGACAATGGAGTTATTCAGGTTCTCTCTCATACACAGAAACTGGATTTTTTTTTTTTTTCCCTCCAGGCACCATCTGGTCAGTGCCACATGACTGAGCAAATGGTAAACCATGTTTTTGGTGATGGCAACACAGATTTCTTCCCTCACAGAACCGAAGCCTTTCTGCACTCTTTTCTCAGCCATGCCATAAATCCCTCTTCACACTAATTTATTCCACTGTGCCCTGTCAATTCATGCAAAGACAGCTTCATAAAAGAACATGCAACCACCCTTATGCTCTGCAAGGGCATAAAAAAGATTTAGTGTAAACAGCAATGAGGGATGAAGGGATAGGACCAGTAGGAAGTCTGGTCTTGTGACTAAATTAATGACAGCCACTCCAAAACTTGTATTTTCTAGCAAAATGATGAGGTATCCTGAAAGTCTCCATGACAACACAGCCCAGCCTTGTGCTACAAGTTGCTTATGCAAGAAAGCATCTGAAAGTGTAGTGCCTGGGGTAGGTCTTCCAAAAAAATCAGGATTTCTGCTAATTCCCTCACCTTGCTTATTTGTTGTTGTTATTTTTTCATTTTCTGACATCTCAGATATTCAAAACGAAAGGAATTTTCACATGGTCTTCCCTAATTATATCACTGCTTTCTATTTTTGATTAAGAAGATATGCACAGAATTGTCAGATAAGATGAAGATCTGACACATTTTCCTTTGGTCAAAGTGCTAAAAACTCGTGGCTTAAACTTTTGTGTTTCTGGCAGAACTGTTCTGGTTGGTAGTCACCACAGGAGTGCAGAACAGTGGCAGACATCAAAATCACTTTGCTTACAGTGTACTATTGAAAATATAAACTATCAAATTTATATGGAATATACTTTATTACAAGGATTTCTTACGGAAAAAGAGGAGATGATTTTACATCATACAGGCTCTCACCCATGGTGGCATTCAGTTGCCTAAACTGAGGTGTCTGATGCCATTTGAGATACTCCAGGCTTTCCCACTGGCTTTCAGCTGCTTCTCCAGAAGAGACCAGGGTTCCTGCAGGTCTTATGTCACGTCTGCCAGCTCTGTGTGAACAACTCAGCCACCACAGCATTTAACACCAGAGTTAAGGACATGAAATAAACTGGTATCTGGCATTATCAGTGTCAATAGTCTTCACAAAAGCCAGGATTTCACCCCATAGATCTTATCTGGTGCATATTCAGAGAAGAAACAATTTTATTTTAAAAAGAAAGAAAGAAAAAATATAATCAAGTCCTTAGTTTAGACCCTATCTATAGGAAAAGCCTAGACATCTCTGATTTCAGGGTGCATTCCACTGATTTCAGTGTTACCAGGAGGTTGCACAAGGTTCACCAGTGAAAATAAAAAAGCAGTCTCCTTGCATGGGGGCTGGCTCAGTTTCCCAGTAAAGCTTCAGTTTCCACTAGCATCCCAGAAACAGAGGTTGGAGCAGAGTATTAAAAGATGTCTTATTAAGTTAACATGGGTGGAGAATTAGCCTGCAAACAAATAAGCCAAGCAGGGATTATATAAGATTTAATACAATCTTTTATCAGAGCTGAGGAGTCCCTAATTAAACTAACTATGTAAAATACTACTTAATGAGCCCATAAATAAATACCAGCAGGAGAGGTGGCAGAACTATAAAACACCTGCTGGGGAAGGTCTGATCTCCAGAGGAGAGTTAAGAAGAACAAAGCAAAGATCAGAACTGTTAGAGCACCCCAGCCCACCTCAATAATGGACATCCCCGAGGAGAAACACACAAACACTTAGGGAAACACCTACAGCCTCCTACCTTCCCTCACTAGCATCTTCATCTTTTTGGTAATTTTAGTGGAGCTTAACATTAGTAAACATTCAAAACATGCAGTAGTGCAATTGTCCTTTGAAGTCTCTCCTTTCACACATTACATTTACTCTGTTTAAACCACTGCTAACACCCCAGCAAGTTCTGCTTGGCATTGCCTTTGATTTGAAGGGTGTGTGCAATGCCTTGCCAAGTCCAGGCAACTACGATGATGCATATTTAAGGGACCATGGCAAAAGTTACCTGAGTTCCTGGCAGAAAGGAGATCATCTAGAACGAATGAACCACTAAACTCCAGTCGAGCCAGATAAATGGCATGCAAAAGACCTGGGGAGGCGAAGACTTAATGGTGAGTCAAACAAGGATATAAAATTTAGTCATTCCTGCTCCAGGGAAAGGTAGGCATCAGCTTTGCCTGGGAGCAGGGCTGGTCCTCTTACTTGTGGAACACCCCCCCACAATAAAACACAGAGTTGTAATGGCCTATTACAGATGCCACCCATGCCTCTATCCACATCCTGTTACTTTGTAAACTCTGCCAAGGCAACCATCCGGTGCAATAATCAAAGTGTCTGTCCACAACTTTTATCCCTTCTGAATATGATTCTGTCTTTCTTTCAAGACAGCGTGTCACATGGTTTTCCTAACATTACTCCAAAAATTTCAAATAAGCCACATTTAAGAGAGAGAGGGAAAAAAAAAAAGAAAAAAAAAAAAAAAAAAGCACACTCGCAAACACCCATGGCTGTATGTTTAGACCTCCCCTGTGTCTTCAGCAGTTCCCTCATCCTCAGCATTTAGACATCCACTACGCCTCTTGGAAGACTTTCCCTCTTTCAAACTCCATGGTGGTACTCAATAAACACAAAGCACCTGTGAACAACTAATTGCATTCCATTTTAGCTGGTCTTCAAGCTACTCCACAATAATTTCTGCAGTATGACCACATACTGAAGATGCAACTTGCAGGAGCTACTTAAAGGTACGATCTCACCTGTTGCCTATAGCTTTCTAAATAGATCCCTCCTCCTTCAACGCTGTCCATCCTTTCTTAAAGGGTTGGTGTTCAACAGTAATCTTATTTTAGATCTCTTTCCATCATGCTTTCAGAAAAGTAAACTTCATTTTCTCAGGCCTAACAGTCATACTCATCTGAACAGCTGAATCTGTTAATTGCTCCAAATTAGCAAATCCTGAGTGGAGAAGATTGCATTATGTCTTCAGATCAGCACCACTAAAAGAATCCTCCTAGAATCCTCCTTTCCCCTACTATGTGGAATAGCTTCTGCTGCTTTAGAAGGAGCAGATAGGTAGTTTTGTGTGTTTGTTTGTTTGTTGTTGTTGTTTGTTTTTAACCCGGGGAAGGGGAAAAAATAGAAAAAGAAATAGAAGTCTCCTATTAGAAATTTAATTTAATTTAATTTCTACAATAAGCATAATACATCTGTGTACAAGTCCGTAACTTACAGGAGAACTTTGCACAAGCCACTGAGCTGGAAAGCCAGGCTGGGGATCAGCAAGTAAACAAACAGATTACTCTTTTCATTTTCCCTGAATAATTTGTTTCAACATGGCTTTTACTACATCACGCATCATTATGGGTACTAATATATCAAGATCCTCAAGGAAACCTCAGAGGCTATCATACCAATTTCCACATCCATCACAGCAGAAATAATTTTTGGAAACTCCATACAACTTAGATTTCCCTTATTTGATTAGTAAATATCTTAAACTATCACCTGAAAAAAAAATATGATGGTGAGAACAGAATATAATCACCACAGGGAAGACGACACCGCTAATGAAGTTACAGTCTATACGGTATTTCACTTTCTTTGCAGTTGCTTTTTAGCAGCTGATCTTGACACCTCATTCAAACAGAAGTATTCAAAGCATTTCAATTATGTGCAGAAAATAACCAAAGTCTTGCACAATAATGAACTAACGTCAAGACTGACAGACAGCTAGGAGATTTCTAGACTCTCCTTGCAAAGACAACAATATTGACCTGTAACATCCATTTCCAACCCTAACCTATTCCAATGCAGAATATCTTTTTCTTTCTTTCTAAGTCTGCTTTACTCCATCTCCATTATTTCTTAGTACAAGTAACTTACCTGTTTAAGCTAGCTCTCCCTTCTGTGTGGTAGCTTTTTAAAACAAAGATATATGCCTTAAAAAGCAGAGTATTTATAGGAGAGGCTCTGCCACAGTGAAGATTATGTTAAGTGGTGGGAAGGACTAAGATCCCAAACGTGCATACGTATTCATCTACACCCACAACATCACTGACAGCATTAGGTGAGCTTGTCTTGCTGCAAGCAGTAGCTGATGCCAAAGCACATAGTTTGTGTGTATAGTATTGAAGATTTTTTTGGTTTTGTTTCTTCTCCTGAAAGCAAGTGTGTTGTCATAAGGAGCAGAAATCCCTTTAGATACACAGACATTTAATGCAATGATGTTTACAACAGCAGAGTGGTGGAGATAATAGCTGAATAAAATTTTACTTGAGTACTGCAGAAAACTACATTTTGCAGTAATGAGGTTTTGCTATAGTATATATCTGACCATAGTGGCTGTCAGTTTGAGTTAAAGCTGAAAAAATAATGTTCAAGTACTTTTTTCATTTCACCTTTCTTGTCTGGAACAGAGCTGTTTTGTTTTCTGTTTGCATTTCAGGCCTGATGTCTGCAAAACTGAGTCCAAAAACTGAAGGCAGTTGGAGTTATAAGTAATTAAGCCCTCTAGGAAAAAAAAAAAAAAAAAAGGCTTTTTGCGTCCCTTATGATCATGTTTCATGCATTTTCATTTGCACCATGCAGCTATACCAGGGAATAAAATAAGTATTAGGCTTTCTCATTGCACCTGAATACAGAGTAGAGAGCAAGCTGCTGTGACTCTTTCCTAAAAGCACTGGAATATGCTACTATTCACCAGCTCAAGTCCTTTCTAAATCAGAAATCTGCTATATACAGACAACAATAGCAAGCACTGTGGTGTGAGGGCTGCATCCAGCCCTGAAACAAGACAACACCTGGCACAGACCCACTGGCATTAATGAGGTGATGTGCAAACATTGATGGTATCTGCTGCTTGGTTCCTGTGCAATGTGACTTTTCCTGATGCACCCTCTTTCCCTCTATGCATGCAACTGCAGCAGCCACATGTAAGGACTTGCTATTTGTTGTGTGTCTGTTTGATCTCAGGAGCAGAGCTTTTCCTTTCAGCTCCTGACTGTGAGGGCAGGTCATACTTCTAAAGGATTAAATTTCAAACTTTTTTGGGGAACAATTTCTCCTACCCTCTCCCTGTTATTTCTGTCCTAGCTTTTCAGGTTTAATCACATAGAAGCAGATTAGGTCTGTTTGTTTGTTTTCTGTTTGTTTGTTTTCTTCCTTCTTCTTAGAAGAACAAGGACAGACTTCCAAGATGAACTAACCTTTTTAATATCTCCCTTCAGGGTTTCTTTTTTTTCCTTGTTATATTCTACTGGCTCATATTAGAGGGGTTTACCAGTGTGCATTTACACAGGTTAAATCAGTCTCACTTCAGTGTCTGGTAAAATTATGGAGATTATTCTGGGATTTACTGGAAAACACTTAAAGGCCAATGCTGTCATCGGTCAAGGCCAATGTGGATTCACGAGGGGAGGGTCATGTCTAACAAATGTTATTTCCTTCCATGATGAGATCACCCAGCCAGTTGATCAAAGGAAGCCAGTCAATGTAATCTTTCTGGATTTCAGTAAAGCCTTTGATACTGTCTCCCACAGTATCCTGCTGGACATAATGACCAGAAAACAGTCAGATAAAAGCATAATAAGATGGGTGAACAACTGGCTGATGGGTCAGGCCCATAGAGTTTTTGTAAATGGGGTTACATCAGGCTGGTGACCTGTCACTAGTAGGATTCCTCACGGCTCCATTTCAGGACCAGTCCTCTTCAGTGTTTTTATAAATGATTTGGATGAAGGACTTTTTGAGTTTTTTGAGAAAGTTCACAGATGATACCAAATTGGGTGGAGCTATTGACACCATCGAGGATGGTGAAGTCTTTCAGAGAGATTTAGACAGGTTGGATAGCTGAGCAATTACCAACAATATTAAGTTTAACAAGAGCAAGTGTTGGATTCTGCACCTGGGAAGGGGCAACCCTTGCTGTACATACAGAATGGGGGATGAGATGTTGGAGAGCAGCTCTGCAGAGAGGAATTTGGGGGTTTTGGTTGACAGCAAGCTGAACACGAACCAGCAGCATGCCCTGGCAGCCAGGAGGGCCAACCATATCCGGGAGTGCATCAAGCACAGCATTGCTAGTCAGTCAAGGGAAGTGACTGTCCCGCTCTGCTCTGCGCTGGTGCAGCCTCACCTTGAATACCGTGTGCAGTTTGGGGCAACACAATATAAGAAAGATATAAAACTGTTAGAGAGTGTCCACAGGAGGGCAACAAAGATGGTGAAGGGTGTGGAGGGGAAGATGTTTGAGGAGCAACTGAGGTGCCTTGGTTTATTCAGCCCAGAGCAGAGCAGGCTGAGGGGAGGCCTCATGGCGGCCTGCAGCTCCCTCAGGAGGGGAGCGGAGGGGCAGGCGCTGAGCTCTGCTCTCTGGGGACAGCGACAGGACCCGAGGGAATGGCATGGAGCTGGGACAGGGGAGGGTCAGGCTGGGGGTTAGGGAAAGGTTCTGCACCCAGAGGTGGCTGGGCACTGGGACAGGCTCTCCAAGGCACTGGTCACAGCACCGAGCCTACTGGAGTTCAAGAATTGTTTGGACAGTGCTCCCAGATATATGGTCTGATTTTTTGTGTGGTCCTTTAGGGACCCAGGAGTTGGACTCAACAAACCTTGTGGGTCTTTTCCAACTCAGTTATTCTATTATTCTGTGATATCTAAACTTCATATCTACATAACTGAAGCATGGCACTTTACCTTAGATGAGATCCAGAAAAGAGCATGGAAGTGAAAGTCCTTGTTTTAGGGGGAACAACCATGCATACTTCCATCATGGGAATTTTCATGCATATCTCAGGAGATTTTTGCTCCCTCAACAGGCCCACAGACCCACAACCTCTACTTTTGGATGAAAAAGTGTCACAAATTCTCTATATCCCATAGCTGCAGAACTGCAGTAATCTTCACCAACATAATACAAGAGCTCAAAGGAGCTGAGGGATGGGCTTTAGTTAAGGATTTCCCAGTCACACAGGAGTAGAGGCAGGAAGGAGGGAAACAGCTAAAGCATTTAGAATCATTTAGGTTGGAAAAGACCGTTAATCATCAAGTCCATCCATCAACCACACACTAACAAATCTGACACTAAACCACATCCTGAAATGCCACATCCACATCTTTTAAACACCTCCAGGGATGGGGACTCCACCACCTCCCTGGACATCCTGTCCCAATGCTTGACAACTCTTTTTGTGAAAATAATGTTCATAATGCTCAGTCTAAACCTGTCTAAGCCTGTCCTGATGCATATTGCGGCCATTTCCTCACAACCTGCCTGCTACCTCTTCATGGCTTTGGTCTGGTTAAGAATTTTTTATTTGCTTTCTGGGGGCTGAGGACAGTGGTATGAAATGAGGTTTGTGTCAGAGATCACCACACACACAGCCAGCCAGGACACTCGTATTTCTGCACTTGAGAAGTTTGGGGTATAATAAATCATAGTGAGCAGATTAGGCAAGATGAATGGGGCATCAAGAGCTGACATCTAAACTGGGGGGGAATTTCAGCCTTGATCTTACTCTGTCAGCAATGACACATTAGGTGACCCAGAGGAGTTGGAAACATGAAGGTAATAAAGTAGCATTCAAATATCAGTAGTAGCTCACAGTTGAATGCAGCATATTTACAGTTTCTGTTCATAAGGAAAAAAAAATCTAAGAATGATCCATATTTTTTTTCAAAGCACTTTGTAGACTATTCAAAATTCTAACCTCAGAAAGGCTGCAATTATGTATTTTAGAAAGCAGATGGCTAGGAGGGGATGTGGTAAAAGAATATAAGATAATGAATGCTCTGGAGAAGATTCTGTCTCATGAGTCCAAATAGATGTTCAAGGAAATTAAGAGGTGAGGAATGAAAGGGAGATCAAAGGAATGTCATTTCTAACTCACCATGTGATTAAACTGTAATTAATTGCTACAGGATGGGGCTGAGGCCAAAAATAAAATAAAATAATAATAATAATAAAATAGCAGGATTCTAAATGTGATAAAACATCTACATAAGATACCAGGAAGTCTCACAGTTATTTTTATAGATGATTAAAATTTTTAATTAAAATAATTCACCCTCAGACAACATTGAGAAAGGACATTAAATCTCATGCTGTAGGGCTTAAAACAATCTCCAAATATTAATGGCTCTGGATGAGTCCCAGCTTGCAGAGCCGATTATTCACATCTTCCAATTGTTAATTCTGACATTTCAGTCCTATCCCATTGTTTCAAATGAGTGGGGTTGGGCCTCTGCTGCTCTTGGGCAAATTGCAGTGTCTCAGTCCAGAACCATAGTGACCTTCTGCCCAGAGATAGTCTTCTCCACCACAGTAGGTGAGAACTATGGATGCTGAAGGACACGGTGATACTCAGTACTTAAAAACATCTACATGAGCAACTCTATATGACTGGTTTTTAGCCCAAGGTACAGCGTAGAAGATAAATTGTATCCAGTTATCTCACGTTGCCCTCTTTGATACACTAATTTCTTGTTTCTCTTTAAAATTTACCACCTTCCCGCTTTTCTATTAGCTTGCTACTGACTTTAAAATAAATAAATAAATAAATAAATAAATGAGAATGGCTTACCATGGGGGCATAAATGTATATGGAAATAAGATGTGACATATGGGAACCAGGGAATTCAGGCAAATATATTATCTTTTATTGGATCAATTCACAGGAACTCCAGAAATGATTTTCATCTCACATGTGTCTTTGACCTGGTGATGCTAACCTAAATGTACTTCTTCACATCCTCAGTTAAGTGCTGAGGCTAATGACTTTAGCATTCAGATCAATAATCCTTTGAAACAAATTGGAGTGAATTTAGGGCAGGGGAAAAGGTAATATACTGAGTCCCTGAGGACTCACCTTGTATCTCTTCAAAATAGTTACAAGGTAGGCATTGCAAAGTCTACCTTGATCATGCTGCTCCACCAGCATGATCCAGCCATGGAGAAAATGCTTCCAGGGATGACAAACTAAGCCTCCTCCCTTTTTAATTTGGCTGCTTAGGATAACAATTAGCACAGGCTGATGAGAACTCCAGTATGATGAGAAATCAATTGTATGCCCAAAGGTAGAGCAAAAGGATTAATTTCCTTTTAGGAGGAAAAATCCATGCAGTTAGGTTATTGCAACAATTAGAAACTCATATGAAACACAAATTTAAATATAGATAATTTTAGTTCTTAAATTTGAAATAGATTGCTCTTCTAGTTGCTATTAAAGACTGAGTTATTTTTAAATTGCATATTTTGTTGGTAGATCTGGTTGGTTACTTTTGTCAGATCTAGTCAAACCTCCTGCATGTCCAGTGGGTTTGCATTGACATCAAAAGCAAGCAATAGAGAGACCAAAGCATATATTACTGCCATTGCAACACATTGGAGTGTGCAGCAAGTTGCACTGCAGCAGTGGAAATGGAAGGCTTTCCCCTCACATACACACCTTAGAAAAGCTTTCAGACCAAATGTGGCTTCTTTTTGTTCATGTATTTATTTATTTTAAAATGCCCCCTGGAGTTGATTGACCCACTTTAAGTCAGACAGTATCCATCTTTGCATATGTTTTTCAGGGATGGGTCAACTGTTTTTGACACTTCCTTTTCAGAAGAAAGAAATGTTTCAAATCTAAAGTATGTCATCATGCCTCCATGCATTGCTCATTTGTGCTCTCTGACCCCCAGAGACAAGTAGACCCTTCACACCCATTGTCTGCTTTGTAGATCTGGTGGTAGGGACCTCAGTGACTGTAGATCAGAGGTGCTGGTTTACGATCACTTTTCTGATGGCTAAGGAATACCATCAGACCTATAGTTACTTAGAATCTGTTTTTAGTCTCATTCACTTGTATTTGCCATAACTAACTCCTTCCTACTGCAGGAGTTCATCCTTGATCACTTTCTTTCATTGTTATAGTCTTCAGGAACTGGCTACCAGTGTTATGCAGGTGAATCCATACATGCATATACATGCACACATATCAGAGCATTTACAGAAATGCAACAAACCTTCTCTAGACTCATCCAGATGTAACGTTGACTTGACTCTTCCTGGTGCTTGCAAAGGGCTGGATTGAACTAAAGGACCCAGGCATTCCCTTCCAGTTACATATTCCCATATTTTGTTGCATGTAGGACATTTGATTTCCATTGGTATATACATTGTTTGCATATATTCTACTGTGAGTCAATAGAATGTCAGTATGAGGGTCCTCAAAATCATAAGCTTCAAAATCCTTCTTTAGCTCCTGCTTCATCTATGATGCACCAGAAACAGCATTAGTAACTCCAGGCACTTAATTTGCTGCTTTACAGTATATCAAGACATATTTTTCCTTAGGGAGGTCAGAATATCTGAGGGTCTGGATCATATCAGGGAGGACCCCTAAGGTAACTATTCTTCTTCCGGTACTACCAAAGAGTACCACCTGGGGGAAGGAAAAGGGAAGCATAAGGACCCTATAACTGTACTTTCTGTATTCAGGCTCCTCATAAAACAAAGCCAGAATAGACACAGTTAGGCCTTTCATCCAGAAATTCTATTAAGAGACTATTAACAACCACATGATAGACTCCCAAGACCAGTTCCCTTGCCCTGCTTGTGTTGATCTTAATCCATATCTCCTCCCTTCAGTCTACTTAAAGGGATTTGTTCCTTGAAATACTATTCTCATTATTTTATACTATTCATTATTTTTTCTTTCCTCTTTCAGGTTTCAGTGAACCAAAGACTAAACAAAGTCTTTCATTTCTTCATGACAAGGGGAGAGCTACCATTAAGACAAACACACTCTCACTGCTGGCCTTAAGGGTATTTCACTATTTTAAGCAAAGTGAAACCACTTCATTAAACTAGTTGAAGGGAACTTTTGTGAACATCCTCAAACCCAGTGTTTGAGGTCTTTGCCTTGAATTTGGAGCATAGTTCTATATTATTTCCTTAGGCAAAGGAAGTGTTTAAGTCTCCCAAACCTCCATAATTGCCATAACCACTGATCCATTGGATGAAAGGTGCCATAGTACCTCCTTCTATATCTTGCTGAAGGACAGATTTTGTAAGGGATACTTCAAGCCTTTTTATCACAAAAAGTGAAAGAAGTAGATGATCACCACTACAGACTTTTGATCTGGATAAAGATATGAGCTAATTGGTACTTTCAAGACTTAAGTACTTGTAAACCTATTCAAGAACAGAGAGATGAGGGTCTGAAAAATTTGCTACTGGAAATTCGGTGCCTGAAGAGTTTGGTATCTCCTGAGTGATGCAGTCAAGTAGAGATTTACTAAGCACCCACACAAAAGCAAGCACTTGACAATGCTTGCTTGCCAAAGTCCTTGTGTCCCCTTGTCCCTGCTCATCACCGGGGATAGTTTCTGTGACTATATGATTTATTTCAAGCCATGTGGTGTTAACAAAAATAGGCCTCTCTACTAGTTGACTTACATCTGAGGAGGGGGAGGTCATTCTATCATTTCTAGTCACTCTACTTTGGAGCAGCTTGTGCTGATGATGTGTTTACTGGCTAGTTAATTATTTCATGTGGCTGTCCTGTGAAAGTGGAAATGAAGGCAACCTCTCAGCTGTGCACCAGGAAAACTGGAGGTGGTGTTAGGAACTATGATTTGTAGAGGTTTTTCTTGCAAAGGTGATTAACATACATTTTTCAGAGTTATCCCAGCTGGACTCATGGTCTTATGTTTCTCATTTGATTCTTTCCTTTCTACCTCTGTCCCAGAACTACACTGATTTATCAACCAGTCGATTACTTAGGTTATTGCTTTTTAATTTTAACCAAGTTAGAAATTTATTCCTTCTATATAAATGTCTATATAAGATAATTTGTGGTTACTACTGGATCATAGCCAAAATTTGCCCTGCCACTTCCTATACTTTATGGTTCAAAAATAGTCATGTCTCAGTCTGCCTCATCCCTCTCTGTGCACAATGAAAACACTCTCATCAGTTCATCTCCTTTCCTGCTCACCAGCTAACTGGGCATATCACTGTCCATGAACTTCCCTTGATCGTTTCATCTTCCTTTACACATCAGAAACAAGATCTAAGCCTTTATAAGCTATCCTCATTTCATTTAGTTGACTCATTAGTACCTCAAAACAGTACTAATTTCTGCTGTCCTTCCACCAGCCTTACCATTGAGGAATTAAATGAAATGCAGCATTGCTCCCATGTTCCTTCCAGTGGTGACACCTATCTCTTGTTCTGACATGAAGTTTGATGCTGCCAGACTAGTGACCCAACCCTACAAAGCACCCACTGGGAGCACACTGGACCCTTCATCTCCTCACTGGTGCTGTGCCCAGTTGTTCTCATTCTAAGTCAGGCAGAGCTCTGCAACATCCCATTCAAAATCTCCCCACATACTGCTGGTTCCTGACCCCTGAAGTACTCTTCAGAGTTGTAATAACACAGATGTTCGTAATCATTACTTATCTAGCTCACCTTTTATTAATATGCATATATGCATCAAGCCAGATAGATAAACTAAAAGGTTTTATTTGAAAGATAGCCAATCTCATTACCAAAATACATTTTTTCTCCTTTACAATTTGTCCCGGTGGCTTTATTTGCACTAGGAAATATGTTTTCCGGTTGGTTGGTTGTTTTTTTTTGTTTGTTTGTTTTGGGACCTGATTGTATGTATGTATCTTATTTGGGCTGCCTGTATATCAAGGCTTAAAATGAAGAAACTTTGCCTTCTTTATCACATGCATATTTTCTGTTCACAGCAGATATCCTTATATCTGGGATCGCTTTGTGACTGAAAAGCCAATATCCAGATGAACACTGAGGTCCAGACTCAATCCGCCAGTGCAAAAAGTTCATCCATCTTCCCTCTAAGGAGCCGGTGTGCCAGTGGAGAGACAGAGTCCTCCAGACTGGCACTCAGACCTCAGGAACGGACACAATACCCTGAATAATCCTTTCTTTTTCTGTAGAAAAAAACCTTTATTAAACAGACATTGGCAGTGGTTTCAGTAAGTATCCACAGTCTAGACGTAGGAATCTAGACTTTTTGAAAAACATTAATATTTATAAATGGCAATGAGATTTAGGCATATAATTCTGTAAACTAATGAAACCAGGACAAAAGTGTAGTTTTGTGGCAATAACCTCTGATTTTTTTCCCCAGTAGCAGTAAGCTCTTCCACTGTAATGCCTGCATAACAATTTTCTTTCCTTTTATTTTTTTTTCCATTTATGTATTTCTGTTTCAGGTTTCATAAGCAAACTTTAAATTAATCCACTTTTCCATACTTTTACTGTAAAATTAATTTACTATGCAGTGTACATCCCTTAAAATGTACTTCAGAGGTAAGTTCTTTGGGTTTTGATATGCCTTTATGATGTTACATAAATCAATAATCTTCTTTTGTTGCTGTTTTTAATGTTTAACTTTTTGCATGATTACACTTAAAAGAGAAATAAATGCTTCCAAAGGAAAATGTGTCCTGGCCCACAAGACTCAGATTCACAAGTTGGGGTTTCTTCCTAGGTCTAGTGATTTTTGTCTGTAGGTTGGTATTTTTGATGGGAAGAGATTACGGATATAAACAAGTTATGTGACAAAAACACACATCATTTTCCTCACTCCAGTGTATACTATTGAGAAAGAAATTAATGAATGAGTGAGGTCATGGTTTAAATAAGGTTTGGATTAATCATAAACTAAATCTCTTTCTTATAATACCTTCCCAGTAGCCTGTGTGAAAGACACATGATGCTAAACCAGACCTCTTAAATAGGCCTAATTATCACTTTTCTTATTTTCTCGGAAATGACAGATAGAGAGAAGGACTCTTTCTTGCACAAAGTCCTGTAAAATCTTTGTATGTGTTTCATGATGTGTCATGAAAGCTGATGTGCTGTAACTGCCCTATAGCAGACAGGAGTTGCATCTAGGTTTGTCATCTCTTCTCAGGAACACAAGCTCATTAAAGAAATTAATGCAATAGACCACAAAATGTAGTCATTATCTTTGGCTGAAACAGAAATAACACTGCCTTTTTCATCATAGACACTGTTAAAAGATTTCTGTCAGAGTTGTTTCCCTGGCCAAAACAAACAAACAAACAAAACATTACTTCCTTGGAGCATTATCTTATTTTTCTGCTTTTTCTTCCTTCTTAATTGACTTATTAATTAATGGCTTCCTTACTAATTTGGCTTTAAAAAGACAAAACAGAAAGTTGGCTCCAACATCCAAGTTCATGGTGGGTAGGGTAAAGCTGCCAGAAGAAATAGGCGCCCCAGAGAATCCTTCTTCCAGCTTAATTTAGACCCCTATATTACCACAGGATGTGTTGTCCCCTGGAGCTACCTCTCTCTCCATGAACTACTAGATGACTTACTCAGGCTAGATTCCTAAATTTTAGACAGCCACAGATGAAGGAGCTGAATTTGAACGTAATATACATGCCTATTCTGAATACCTGCTGCATCAGCTAGATCTTCCTCCCATGGAAAGCTAAAGTGATCTCATCCGTGATACTGCTTCACAAGAGCAGCAAATGCTATAGGAACAAAAAGACCAGAAACAGAAACATGTGACACTGCACAGGCTGTCATCTCATCCGATCTCATCTCCTAATGGCTAAGCATGGTCAGCCCTGGAGTAAATGGCCTCCATGCACAAGGGAGCACCACAACCGACTGCTAGAACAGTGTTTCCTGGGGACACTGGCACATGAGAGGCATGTGGAGTGTGCATTTTAATTCATTACTTTACTGTGTGCCTTTTAAATTCTGTAACAGCCTTAGTGGCAATACCATATTCACAGTTTTGTAAGCAAGCTCAATAAAAGCGTCTATATCATGAACGTGATATAGCTATTCCAGTTTCAGCTTTGAGATCTACAATAAATTCAGTGGAACTCTTCCAGATGGACACAGACATTCTAGATTACTACATTGTGTCCTATTCAGTACAGGTTCCCATCTATAGCCAGTGAGGAACACCTGAACTGTTCCTCTGCTGCTGAGGGCTGATGTTTAAGTACAGTCCATACTCACCTTAATTCTGCTCACAGCTATCATTAGCATCCCCAGGATTACTCACAGCATACCCACAGTCCCAGGATCTACTTATGAAACAAATGATATGCTAATCAATTCTGTTCTGTGCAGCTTCATTGTTTAGCATGCCCATCAGGGATATGTATTTGAAAAAGCAACACATTATAGAAAGAAAGTTATTTTATACGGTTTCCTCTTATGATGTTCACATGGTATCTATTTTGAAGAATGTAGGGAGCTGGATATTTCTGCCTACAACATCCCCTATGGATAGTTTTGATCTAATCTTGCTAATGATACCTGTCACGACACTATTTTGCTTGGTCTCATAGAAATTGGAGTAGTGGAGATTTAAAATAGCCTGAAACAAAGCTGCGTAGCACAGGTGGTAAAAGGCCTGCGAGGGATGAAATAGGAAAGGAACTTAATGAGACTTAGCTTACTCAGTCTAAATAAAGCGAAGAAGAGGTGGAGAGAAAATGAAATGCTGTGACTATTTTTCCACTGAAAATTAGATAAAGATAAGAACAATCTATTCCAGGCTGCCCTGAAATATGTTCCAAAAAGCTAGGACCTTACATTTAAGATGAGGAAAAACTTAGATAAAAAGGAAGATTTTCTCCTGAAAGCCATTTAATCTTCAAAAAAGCACCCACAGAAATTCCCAAGCTACTCTTAGTGCTGAATGAGCTACTCTTACTACTGAGTATTCAAAGAGATGTAACAAAACAGAATTGTGTAGGATTAAAAACACCCTCAAGGAAGTGAGTGCTTGTAGCATGAAAGAAAACACAGAGTGATTCTTTCTCTTAGCCAAAATGAGAGATTTAATTCTGTTCTTCCACAGTTGAAAGTATGGAAACATTATCAGTTTAAGCATGAAAGTTTGAGATTAGTAATAAACCCACATCCTTTATTATCAAAACCAATGCAATATGTAAATATACAGGGAATCATCTTTAGACACGATGACCCACATAAGGAGGAGAACAGAGTGAAAAGCCACATTCAGAGAAGGAAAATGAAGAGGTTTTAAGAGGTTATATTTGGTGAGATGGAAGAGGTTCCTCTTCCCTTGCTGCCTCTTACCTCTTGTTGAGAGAGGGCAAAGGGAAAAGCTCAGCACCTGGCAATAGTGGTCTCCTGTTCAGATTTTTTTATGTTACTATTCTCCCAAAGCATGACTCCCTGTGAAGCAAAGCTCTAAACCTCTCCTAAATAATTAGTCAGAAACAGGAAAAGAACAACAATGTAATGCCTGGCCCTTGGACTGATGGATGCAGCTGAGCTATAGCATGAGGAGGAGAGATCTCTGTGTTCCCAGGTGAGGAACAGTACATCATGCTTTCTTTGTAAATTGTTCTAATTATGCCCTAATTACCATACCTGGAAGGAATTTTTCTGATGCTCTGTGATGAAGTCTCACCTTTACATTTTGACAAACAGCTGCAAATTGCTGTCAATGTCATTAAGCTCCTGCTGAGAAGGTCACCAGCTAGCTTGGCACCATGGCTTTAAGACCCCCTCAATTTCCTTCATCCTTCAGTCACTTTCTTTTTTTTTTATTTTTCTTTTTTTGTTTAGAAATTTACATATAACCCAGGCAAAACATTGTATTACCATTTCACACAGAAAAAAGATTGTTGCAAATCAACACACTCTTTGAATTAGGCTCAAAATCCCAAGTCACAGTCTTACAGCAGCCTGTTGTGTTACTGACCTTTGAAGATCATCAATTGGAGCCCTCAGCTGTCACAGTTCACATACTGGAGAATAAACTTTAATAGATGACAGCTTAATTTCATGGGCCTAGCTAGGATGTCACTTGTTCTATTGCCTCCTCCACAGAGGTGGTCACCTCCATTAAGATGCAGAACAAGTGTAAACTGTAAAGTAGAACTGCCCAGAATGAATTTTGGGTCCTCTAGATACAAACTCTGTGATATAAGCTTTGATTTTCCATTCTGACTCACACTAGTATGACTATGTTTCAAGCTGCATGTGTGAAAAATATTGCAGTTCTAGATAAGCTGTCTTTTGGGAAGCTTTAATAATTGATGATAAAACCCAAATAAGGCAGTTTTTCACCCATTTAGCTGCTATCTCCAGTGAAGCCACATAGTTACAGCAAGGCTTATTGCATTGGTGCAATGTATGATACTCTTCTAATTTAATCTAGGAAAAGGAGGGGAAATAGAGGATCCAGGATGAAGATGTATTCTTGAGGTACTAATTTGCATGGCAGAGAGACAAAGCACATCTGTAGGTGGAATATTCATCCATAGCCTGTTTTTGTTTGTTTGTTTGTTTTGGTTTGGTTTTGTTTTAAGGAAAATGTTTGTGCTACTCTTTCTGGAAGACCTGGTATGGCTTATGTTAAATAGCAGGGGTTCATCAGTGCTAAAACACTCCCTTCAACCTTGCCCAGGAAGAGCTAGAAGATGTACATTGGAGAGCTGGAGGAGTAAACCTGTTGGTCTTCCCAGCTAAATGCACCTACAGACAGCACTGGATATATATGTTGAAGGTTTTAAGGCATCACACCTGTGAAGCACTGATAAATGCATTAATACGCTATAGATCAGCCAAAGGTTGTGTAATTGAAGGTTTATTGAACAGATGCATTGAAGATATGCAATGCAGATTGGGCTGAATACACATTTTTATGTGAACTGGTTATGCACAATCCAGTACAAAAATGTTCATCCATTTCATAGAAGTAAAGCGCAATCCTGGGGCCTTTGTTGTTCTTTCATTTTTTAAGAAATAGGGTACCAGTACCATTCAATGGAACCTACTTTACAATGCAGATATTTTTTTTCAGGTTTCAAAATACTTAATAAAACTTTAGTTTTGTTAAAATATTAATATTAATCAATTATAAAAGGTGAGGTAAAGATCATACATTAAATAATTCAACCAACATATGGTATTCTGCGTTTCCTTCTTAGGACAGAGGGAAATTATACCAGTGACAGATGATCATAATCTTAAAACAAGTTTTTAGTCATCAGAATTCCTTTTTTGCCAAACTGTTTGGAAATCTGAAAATCTGACTGCATTAAAGAACAAAAACAACCCTTTTAATTAAAATTAGCTGTTTTGGTTGGATCTGATATTCTGTGTATAGTAAAACCAAAAACAACAACATCAGCAACACTCTGTAATGGAGATCAGTTACAGCACAGCAGGAAAAGAATATAACAGATGGAAAAACAGGAGTCAAAAAAATCATACAAGAGTAACAACAAAAGTGACAACTAATTGTTTTTATTGATTTACTGTCTGACTTGTGTACATCATTTTCCAAAAGTTAGAGCAGGCAATGACTACATATGAAAATAAGTAAAAAAAAACAAACAAATAATAATAATACAAAACAAAATAGAAATATCCCATAATATTCTGGCAAAGAGAAGATCTCCTTTTTTGACACAATTTGTGGTATAGCCGTCTGATTCCTCTGGAGGTCTCTGAGCCCAGCAAGGTATGTCAAGAGAAACAGAAACTATTCACAGTAGTAACTGAATATATTACTAATGTATAAAGGGAAAAAATCTAAAGCCTGTCTTCTTTGGGTCTGAATTTATCCAACAGAACTGGTAGGACTTACCCAGGACTTACTAGTTCCAGCGTGCTGATATGCTTTTTTTAAATAAACACAGCCATGAACATGTGCAAAATGATAGCATGACCAGCAGAGCCATCAGCACACTTGTGGCAGGAATGGGTTAGAGCAGCCCCATGCTGATGGAGCCCCAAACCATTCTGCTGTGTAAGGAGTCCCTGTACTATGGAGCCACCTCAGATCTTTGTTCAGATATGGATGGAGTATAATACCCAGATTAGTGTTATGAGGATGATTTTTCTTTCCACTGATCTACAGTGAAGGGAACAGAAAGCAGAAGGGTGAGGCCATCTAGTCCTGTGTATGTATCATGACAGACTGCACACCCCTCTCCAATCTCTGGCAAGGGGAACACCCCTCTTCTAGACCACAGGTGGAAAGAAGACCTACAGCCTTCACAGAAATCAGATTCTTTGTGAACTTTCACACACCCATTCTGTAGTACCACTGTGGACCCAACGCTGGGAGCATCCAGAGAAGCAGGAGCATCCAAAGAAAGAGGTTTCAGGATTACCTTCTCCTTGATGGGTGCAGTCAGTCTTATGCTGGGGTGTCCTCCTTACACAGAGACAACCTTTTAAAGCATTGAGTAGTTCAGCCTTCAGAGTCAGGCAAACAACTTGATACCATGATCAAATTTAGGAAGAGGAAAGGATGCAGAAAGCCATGTACAGGGCATCCTCCAAATGTTCCCAGTACCAGGACCTCTGTCAGGTCCATCTGCTCAATGCTAACAACCACACACAGAAGGCCCATACCGTACCTCTTTTTTACAAAGACAACACACGTCCATCACAGTCATATAAGGAGCTTCACCATAAATTATGCAGAGAATGACCTAGGAAGTCAAGGGAGAGTAGAAAGCAGAAAGTGGGAGAACTGTAATAATTGGTTTAATCCATCTGAGCAACAGGCTGCCAGCTGGCACTTCTGGCATTTTGTGTATTAACTGTCAGCGTCTGACAGATTAAGCAGCAGAGGTCAGTGATAGGTTTCTGCTCTAGAAGGCAATTCTACAGTGGTGAAGGGCATTCGCTTCAAAAACAAAACAAAACAACAACAACAAAAAAACTTGCTCTGTACTCTGCTCTCTGTTTACACTGAAAGAACAACAAAGTGGTTTTCAATATACACCAGGGTAACTGACAGCAGAATTTGACCTGACTTCAGCAGAAGTGTATCCTATTAGAGGGGAAGGGATGCTGTCTACAAGGATGGAGAGTTTTTTGTGCAGCTGCTAATGCAAGCAGGTTCTTGATCTATGACCAGGGCTCCTTGGCATTATAAAATACTAATTATAAAATCCATCTATGTGACAAGACGATTCCAAAAACACAAGCACTTCCCAGTGACTTTCTTGTATTTAGGATGAGGCACAGACAATCTGAAACACTGAAATGTAAGGATCCTGCAAAAATAACCGAAGTTAAAGTTCATGTTGGAGGGCTTCCAGAAGTGCTAGGTCTGATAACTGGCTGTAACTCAGAAAAATTCTTAACTACTTGCTTATACCTTGTGGTGTTGGAACAGCTAGCTAGTAATCTGATTACTAACTAATCAAATACGTTAGTTTCTTTTCAGAAAGATTTAGAAAAAAAAATATAGGATTTAGTCTAGATATAGACAAGATGGAGAGAGAGGTGGATTAGTTGCCCAGTGCTTTGTTTTCTCCTATGTTCTTACCCAAACTTCAGCTGTACAGGTGAGCAAGCACAGATTCAGCAGAATGATACCTGTGCAAGGTCATTACCAATGGAGAGCACCAGGAGGCACATGCTGAGGCACTGTGGTGAGTGTGCAAGAGATTTTGTCAAGATACTTTAATGTTTCATTATTGTTACTGATGGCATTTTTGTTTTGTTTTGTTTTGCTTTTATTGAAAACTACAACAATTCTAAAAGTTATTTTCTTCCCCATCTGTCCCTCATTTTCCGAAGAAATGAGGTTATGACATAGATATTTTCAAGCCTAGGAATCTGATTCTGCTGCATGTTATACAAGGGCAGGCTTCAAGCCTTAATTTGCTTTTCTAATAGGAAAAAAAAAAAAAAAAAAAGTAGTTCACATATTCCAATCCAGGAAATAATTTCATGCAGTCAAGAAAAATCCCCCCTACTGGCTCTGTTTCAATTTGCTTTGTCCCATTCCAGTGGACTCTCCTCTCCAGCCATCTTTCCCCTAGGTCCTTCTACCTAATCCATCCTCATGCCAGCTTGTATTTGGGCTCTTTGGGCTTTCCTCCCAGCCTTGTTGGCCTTGCAACCCCACACTGTCAGTTTTAGCTAGAATCTCTTCTCCTCCATTTATGGTGCCTGCACAAGAAACAACCATGAGCACAAATGATAGGCTTTCTGCTGTCAGCTTTCATTCCCTGTCAACACCCTCTGCTGTCAACACTCTTTATCTCCAGCTTGCCAGAGATGGGAGGGATGAGATTCAGGTCCAAATTCAAGTACTTACATCTAGACGTAGGTGTCCAAGCTCCCATTAACAGAGATCTCCTCAGTCAATGGAACGTAGTGAACAGTTCATTTCTCCTCACCATTTGGTAGCTCTGCTCTCCTCCAGGTTTCTCTGGAGCCTAAAGTGCATGTTGACACTTGTGCGAACATCCGCATACCGAATGTGTATTTTGATTTAGTCAGAAGTGTTTTAGGTCTTGTGACAGACCGCAGTCAACATAGAGAAGGTCTTGTCCAATCTGTGGAAGGTGCATATGCCACTGTTGCATACAGGGATGTTGCAAGGTGCCAAGGGAAGTTCAAGGGAGCATATGTCTTGAGACCTTTTTCTTTTACCATATTTTCCAGAAGATTTAAAAGTCTTGTGAGTTAGCAGCAAAAGAAATATCTCCAATATTAAGGTTTTTAACAACTTGACTATCAGCTACTCTGCACTTTAGAGCATCTTAAAGAAAAGGCCAGTGCCTTTTCTCTCACACGGAAAAAAAAAATAATTAAATAAAACTTCAGTTTTCAGTCTTCAGAATGACTGAAATAGGATAACACACAAAGAAACATATACACACCCTTCAGTCTTAGGCACACACCCAGCAAGAAAAAAATCAGTCAGGATAATTAAAGTTTGGAAAAGTTACAGCTGACAGAAATGAGGGCAAGTATTGCATAATCTTAACTGTATCTGGCTCTAACAGCTCAGCTCATTATAGTAATACCTTTTTCTCAACCAAGACCACACAGATCTTTCTCCTCCTCTCTGTTTTCACTGGCTTCTCCAAGGGAGTCTTATTCTTTGCCATTATAGTTTACTGATAAAATCACACAATTGTTTTTCTTGCCTGAGTTAATGAAAAGTCATAGCCTCTTAGTTCTGCCAGCGTACTCTCATTCCTCTCCGCTGACCTCCTCCCAGCTTATCCGTGTGTGGTTTAAAGAACATTTTCCCAAATCCCTGTATCTTTCAGAGCTTTTCATGTGAACTGCAGTGTCGTCTTTTTCCCTTGTGTTTCCCCACTGCCTGTGCACACCTAGATTTTTTGATGCTCTACACTGATAACATCTTTTTAGGTCAGAGTTTGCTGTTTTGTTCTGTGTTTCCACAGCTTTCCAATGCAATTCTGGCACAGGTCTCATCTTCTTGGTACCAATGCACAGATATAAGTAAAAGGTATGAAAGATGAGCACATCTATTTGCTACAAGTAGACCTAAGTAAACGTTCCAGCTAAGACCTTCCACTCAAAAAAAAAAAAAAAAAAAAAAAAAAAAAAAAAAAGACATTTTCACATTTTCCTTGTTATCTGCTAGGTCAAAACAGTTTTCCAACCTTTTCAATTAAAGTGCAGCAAGACCTGATAATGGATACTGGGTCTTTCTACAGAAACTAATCACCTTTCACAGTGCATCTCTTCTTATTGACATTCACCTTGGCTCCAGAGTGACTCACCAGCTGCTGAGCTATGAACTTTGAAATGTTTACTTTCACACTACACAGTTAGGCCTCCACTGCAAAGGAAGAGTGAGAACAAGTCCAGGAGTCCAACTACTCCATGGCAAATTTGTCTCACCCTCAGTCATCACAAGGTTCTATCAGTAAATTCTAAGTGTTTACATGATACATTGAATACCATCATGAAGTAATCACTTTCAAGGCTCACGTAAATGGAAATAACAAATGAAAGCTATGCCACACATATTATAGTTAAACCCCAAATTGGCAGATTTCTATTTATGTCCCAGTTCTCTACTTTCCAAGAGTGTGTTGGACTTCCTGTGAACCCAACCTCCAGCAAGGAGTGCATTATGGTGTGAGACCTCAGCCCTATAGCTTGCAAGCACAGCTATGCTGGACAAAACAGTAGGATTCATAATTTGGCTTTCCAATAACTAAAATGAGAAAAAAAGGAGGAAGAGAATCGATAGGTAAGGAGGGTAAGATCTGTTTACCTTCAATGACCTCTGATGGACTTATGAAAATATCAAAATTAAGCAGCTTTTTAGCTGGAAAAAAAATAAAAATAAAAATAAAAATGAGGGCTTCTAAAAAAAGAAAAGAATTGAGGGCTTCTAATTATTAGGATGTAGGCAGAAAATTCAAAAATCATTTTGCCTGATTCCAGCAATGCCTTCTGGTGACAATAATTTAAGATTGCTTAAATATCCTGAATGACAACACTTTTCATCTAGTGATCCATAGATTTTTTCAAATTATAACCCTGTCATAGGCAAAAAATAGCTTAAATTGTGAAAACTGACAGACGGCAGATAATTGGGTATATGCATGTTTGTGGGAAATGTCTGAAATTGAACTTTTGAACTCTCAAGCAGCAGCCTGCTGTCTGTTAGCTGCAACTAGTAAAGGCTGGCTGTATATTTTGATAACTTGTGGTCAAAACAGAAGTTACACATCCTGAAAACTCCTATTAAAAAAGAAACATGAAACAGGATCACCGGTTAGGAGGCTGACCACATGCTGTGCTTCTGCACATAGACTATTCAGATAGAAAACTGTGGGCTTAGAGTCTGGCAAGAAGAGAAGACATATACTTGAAAGGAAGTGATCTTGGGAAGAAAAAGGAGACCTGGAAAGAAGAAAGTAAAGCTCATAGCTGCTGGAAACATCCTGGTAGTGGGAGGAAGGTCTGGGGGATGGGGGAGAAGCACAAAGACAACCAGAGACATCAAACAGTAATCCCCAAGACAGGTGACCAAGAGCAGTAGCACAATAACGACCAACTCTGCTCACGTGTCCTAGACCAGCAGTGACCTCCCCGCAAGAACAGGGAATCATGCCCTGGTATAAATGAATGAATCTTTGAGATAATCAGTTAGGGTACATACTCCTGCCTCCTTGATTATTAAATAAATGCTTGATTGGCTCTTGAGTGTAGTAATGCTTTGCATCCCAGGAAATATGCAATGTTGTAATGTTTGTTCTCCAAACTAGCTGCATCTTCAGCAGTGACTGTAATAAATTTGTATCCAGAGTTTGAGATGCAGACTGTGTACCTTCTGCCTCATAATTATTACTGAATATGTTGAATCAGAGGGACTCACAGATTTTGGGTACCTTACCTCTGTATTTTTTTTAAATATTATTATTATTAATTGAAATATATATATTATATATATATATATATATATATACACACACATATATATAAAGCTTGACATTTTAGGGGATAACATATTTTTTTATTCATAACTAGGCCTTGTGTCCAGCAGCTCTGCACTTGAGATGAAAGTTACTGATGGATCTTCTAATGCTTCTCCCCAAAGAAAAGCTTCCCATACAACCTGACACATGTTTATAACCGGTTTAAGCTTGAGCCACAATACCAAAGCATATGGAGTGCTCATAAACCCACACCATGAAAATATTTGCTAACTATAAATAGAAGACTGTCAACCAGATAAAAGCAATCTTTTTCTGAAAACACTCTGTGGTGCTCCTGGACAACTTCCACAGCTGTTATATAAAAAAATGGATAGAAACTTTTGCTGCTAACCCTCAGGATTGAAGGTTCTTCAATAACTTGCACACAGTCTTATTGACTTTTTTTTTTTTTTATTGTTGTTCCAGAGCTCTTGATAAAAACAGTCAGCAGCCAGAAAAATCTATACACAATGAGATGCTGCTGTGGGCCAGCATTATGAATGTAGTCTAGCTCGAGATACCTTTGACGGGTGAGTAAGCAGCAGCTAAAACAAACAGCTATGTAATATCAGCTTTGCCATCCTCTGTCTCTAATTCAGCCTGTCACTCGTCTCCCTTGTGAAAGACAAGCCTGTGACAGTTGCTGGGCTGGACTTTTTCTTCACCACATTACCTGACGACTTTTTAGGCCTCAGCATAGTAAGAAGAGAGAGAAGAACAATCTCAATTACTGGTGGGCGTCCAACTTTTTTGGTGGGCGTCCATCTGTGGGCTGGATGCTGTCCTTTTTAGGCAGCTCCCTGATGGTCTGCATGTGCTTTTTCGATGGCTCCCCACACATTTTTTCCCCATCATCCATGGTTGGATGTATGCTGAGGGTTTGGCCATAGAGGCCACAGATTTCTTTGCAGTGCTTCCTCTTCCTCCCCAGCTGCACCATGTTTAAACATCTTTGGATATTTAGTGAGGGGACACCCATCAAGACCACCTATTTGTGTGATGCATTTTCTTTTTTCTCAGCCACACGGTTTCATCCATCTTTGGACAACTACTGAGGGGTTGGCCATAGAGGTTATCCCTTTCTTTGCAGTGTTTCATTTTCCACCCCAGCCACACCATTTCATCCATCTTTGGACTTTTAGTGAGGGGTCGCTCTTTGAGGTCATCCTTTTGTATGCTGCATTTCCTCTCCTCCTCATCCACACTGTTCTGAGCTCCCAGCTCCAAGGTCCCATGGAGAGAACCATGCTGGAGCAGATCTCCACAGGACAGCCCATGGAGGATGTCACAGCACAGTAGGTGGATGTGCCCTGAAGGAGATGTTCCTGTGGAGACGAGTCCCCACAGGGGAACAGGGGGACTTCATCTTTTCTTCTCTCCCTGACCTACTGAAGTCAGGGAAGGAGAGGACAGCTTGGTGGGCAGCTTACAGAAAGCCAAGCCTAACCCACCACCCCTGATCATTTTCTATCAAAGGGAAGCTGAAGAAGCAGTCCTAGAAACAGTCAGGGAATATCTCTGCCCCTGCAGGCAGGAAAAGTCCATCCGGTAGGCATTGCTTTAGCACCACCTGGCCGAGAAAGGTTGCGTGCAAGCTTCCCCCAGGCAAAGGTGCCTGTGCTGGTAACTGTCTACAACAGCTACCAACCTACAACCCTCCTGTGTTGTAGGGTGAAGCTGTTCTTCCTGGAGGCTGCAGATCCACACAGGAGTGTGCCATTTGCCTGAACTTGCATTTCTTCTGAGAAAGACATCCAGCGTGAGCACGCTGCAGCTGCCTTGCTCTGTGCCATGGAGAGGGAGAAGCTGATGAGTGTCGGCCTGCAATGGCCTCCAAAAGAGCCTCACAAATGCGGAGGAGTGGGCAAGGCAAATCTGAGTGAGAGCGCGTCTTCTCCCCCATAAAGCACAGACACAAGCACACTCCAAGTGCCAACAGGAGAGGCCAGGCTCAGAAGTGCTTCAGCAAATGAGCCTTGCCCTGACCAGGCCTCCCTCCAGCTCCTCCAACAGGGCTGGCATTTTTCTCTGAGCAGCAGCATGAGGTGGTGTGTAGGGGATCTGCCTCTGTCTTCAACCACCCCTCCAGTCACTGAAGACAGAAGGAGCTGAGGGCAGCAATGTCCCACCAGCCACACTGGCTTCTGACTGAAGACCGCTCACGACAGGCCCCAAAGGCCTTGGTGGCCATGTGGTGGGCTGGTACAACAGCCCCGAGGCAATCAGGCCCTCTCCTCCCCTGTCCTAGGGGCAGCATGCAGAAATGTCCCCTTGTCAGTCTGGGGGCACCATGCAGGACAGGGAAGGAGGGCTCAGACAGCACTTGAAGGTTCACAGTTCTTTTATTGGTGGCAACCAGAGGCAAGCAGGAGAAGCTGAAAAGTCCTTAACTTAGTGTAAGCACCACTGTGCAACAACTAAAACGTTGGTGTGTTATCAATATTATTCTCATCCTAAATCCAAAACACAGCACCATACCAACCACTATATTCTACTATATATCTTGCTCAGATATTCTACTATTTTATAGTACTCTAGCACACTGATTGTCCTGAAAAGCTCCGAGGTCTTAAAGCTCTCAGAAATAAAATTTTCTTCAGTCTTTAGCAAGGCAGAATTAGAGCTGTAAGGTTATATGCAGATATCTGGATATGTACATCAAAGTTCTAGAGTAAAATGAAGATGACAATAATTGAATCAGTGTTCTTTATTAAAAGAATTCAGGGTTCCAGAATAATCAGTGCTCCATAATGACTTCACATATAGCCAGAAGCACTATACAATGATTTTATGATGGGATTCCAGCAGAGGCAATTTTGTGTGAAATTTAGGACTAATTCCCAAGTCACACAAAGTGCTGGAGCAAGCAAAGCCATAACATTAACCTTCAGGACAGGGACATTTCTACCTGTTTTAACATGGTTGATAGATTTTTCTCTAAATAGCAGGTTTGTGCTGCTTCTCAGTATAACTTTTGAAGGACTTTAAGGAAGAATTTGAGAAATGGAAGAGTTTGGGGCTGTGATGTCTAGATTTAATGTCATCAATGGCCACCTCTCTCTTCCTAAGAGATATCTGAGCAAGAAATCAAGGTTTCTGAATTCTAACTTTGTATCAAAGTTATTCTGGGAACAATCTGCATAAGAAGGCAGTATTACTTATCTACCTTATATGTTTCATGCAAATAAAGCAGGATATCAAATATTTCCTTTCTAAATCTCACATTAAAGGTCAAGTGAAGTAAATTGCTGCAGTTGCACAGAAGTGAGTGGAACTAAAGCAGTTTTCACTATAGCTCTAGCTTGCATTTTTGTACTAGATGACTGCATCTTTGCTTTTTACTATTAATGATATGTTCTTTTTCCCACAGAGACCTTGCAATTCAGCCCTAAACATGTTTAGTTTTCATTTACATATTTGCTCAAAAACGATCATAGTTCTATTTTAATTGCAAAAGAATTATCATTTTTTGAAAATGAAAGAAAAATAAATGCAAGGGGAGAGAGGAAGGAAAGAGAGAGCAGAAAAAAAAAAAAAAAAAAAAAAAGAGGGATTATTTAAACCAAAATAAAAGTTCACTGAGACCAGTGGTGTGTGCTTAATATATTGTTTATGTGTTTTCTTTCAAGGGCTGTAGCTGGGCAACAAGGAAGACAGTTTGTTTTCCTTTTGCTACTGATCCAACAAACTGGCCAGGTGAAACTTGTGCCTTCCTTAGCATGACGGAATGTGCCTGGAAGAGAAAAGCTTTTGAGATGACATGGAACAGGCAGAGGAAGAATGGAAGAAAAGTGGCTGGGAGGAAAGCTGTAGCTTGGGCAGAAAGCGTGAAGTCCCCAGATCTCACAAGCAGCAAGAGGGTGAATGGGGACTGATTATTCAGAGTCATTCCAAGGCACTGTGGAGTGAGGCCAGTGGAGGGCTCAAAAGGAGCCGATTCTTTCTGAAATGGGCTGTAGCCCTGGGAAACTTCTTGCCAAAGATGTTGTGGATACAAGGAGTTTTCATGGGCTCAAGGCAAACTGGAAGGGAGATTGTTTGGGATTATCTGCTAAGCAGAAAAGCTGCTCCAGGCCAACATCTCCTCTGAACCAAAAATACTTAGGAAAACTTAGAAACTTAGGATCTTAAATACTTTTTTGTTGTTCCTTTTTTATTTTTTTCCCTTGGGCTTCTTTTTTATGGGCATACTTGAGAGAATACTGCACAGATGGTGTAAGATAACCCTTGATCTGAACTAGTATGGCTCTTCTGGCAGCTGGGACTAACAAGGGATTAAAAGAAACTACTTCAGAGGGTACCATGTGCAGGGTGTTGGTCTGTGAAGTGCTTTGAGTATTAAAACAGGGCAAGGAACTGGGGTCTAGAGAGAGCCTCTGCCTTCTGGCTCTGCTAAATGAGGATGTGGAATCCACATTCATGTGTACCCATGGCATCATATAATTTATTTCATTTTCTCTTCTATTTTGATTCAGTCAGATCAACAAAAGTTTTCCAGGAAACAAGCCAAATAAACAAACAAACAAACAAATGAAAACCCCAGCATATGAGATTTTGCAGAATTTATCAGAACTGCTGTCAACCTGGAATGTGGCTTCATAGATACTAAAACAATACAAAATGATAAGGAAAAATAAGCTTAACATTTCAGACACAAACAATCTATATATATAGAGCATCAGTTAACTGTGTTCCCATCAAGAAACACCATCTAATAGGCAAAGAGATGACAAAGAGCCCAGAAATGGAAGGAAAAAGAAGGGGCAAGTCTAAGTTCTTGGAAGGACAGGTAGGTTTTGGATAAACATCAAGCTCAAAAGGAGTCTACAGAGCTCACAGTCCCACAGACCTTAGGCCACACTGCTCTTTCCAGTTGTGCAAACCCTGACAACACCAAACACCAGAAGAGGGTATCAAGGGCATGTTCTTGATCCTCATGGTTGAAAAGTATCAAGAATAAGGGATAACTTGGGAACAAACCACAGTTATTCAGTATGGGTAAGGCCTGCTTGTAGCTGAAAAGGAAGCTTCACAAATAGCAGAACCGTGCTGTTATTGCTATGTACATGTTTAGAAATTGCTGGAGTCCAACAGTATTTGGTGTGAGAAAGCTATACAGAAGCATTCAGTCTTTCACTGGCAGATTCTTAGCCTGTGTGAGCTAACTTTTTTTTTCTATTGTTCCATGAACAGACGGACCTAATGCAAAGGATGAACTTCCTAACAGCCAGCAGTAGTGTTGAGAATAAAAAGAAATCTTCTTTTCATCTAGATGAAAAGGTGTCTGATCTGAAACAGCCTTTTTACTAGTGTAGGTATGGTGTAGATATCCTCTAGGTGACAGCTGCCCAGGGAACACACACAGATGTACACTGTGAGCTACTGAAGCTTGTTATTCAGGACCAAAACTACCATTTTCCTGCTGTCCTCTTAGAAACAGAGTGCTACTCATCCTGTTTTGAGTCTAAGCAATGGGATTAAGGACATCAGTTTGAAAGCAGGATTATTTAGTTCTGCTGTGCCTCAAGAAAAGCACAGGTGTCAAGACAAGAGCAAGACAAGCTGGATATCTTGCGACTTGGGTCACTTTCCCCCTCGCAATGACTGCTTTTTCCCTGAACCATGATCAGGCCAAAGTACTCTGCACAGGAACCACGTAGGGAAATGCAGGCAAATGGTTGTCCCAGATGTTTTGGGGCTGTGTTTCCCAAGCATCAGGAAGAGCTGCAGCCCTCCACCACCACCGTGGGGCCACCTAAAGCACATCACAACTGGCATGACACAGTATAGACCACACCAAATCTTTCCAATATGGATGCATTTGTCCTCTGATGAGCTCTTCTGGAGCTCTGGGCCCCAACTAACCCTCAACCTTTCTGCAGAAGGTGAAGCTGCAGGTGGCTGTTTCACCAAGCATCAGGTCTGCATAAAGCCACAAAGTCAGGGTAGCAGGTATAGTGTATAGTCCAAGCTAAATGGTACTGCATTTTGTTGTTGTTTTTTGATGGGGCAGATAGGGTAGGGGGAAGTGTATGGGAAATGATTCTGACCTGCCTTCAAGCTTTGCAAAAATCCTGGAACAAATAACCATTTCATAAATGCCTGCAAGATTATAAATCACAGCAGCAGCTGCTTCATATAGCAGCAAGGACAAGTAGCCTATGTTTTGAGCTGATCTAATCTCCACTTTTAGCAGTGCAACAGGCTTTAAGAATAGAGGAAATGTAGCTGTCACAGTCTTACCATTACGAGGCTTTCCAAAATACTTGCATGTGACATTTTCATAAACAAGCTGCAGCAGCATGGTCTAGATGAGACAATGATAGATTGGGTGCAAAGCTGGTTTGATAACGTATTGGAGAGGGTATCAGTGGTGCTTTGTCAGAGTGGAAGGATGTAGAAAGTGGAGCTCAGCCAAGTCTATTCTGGATCTGATTCTGGTATGTGTTTTCATTAATGAATTAGATGATGGAAAGAGAGTACAGTTATTAAATTTTCAGGTGGCATAAAGCTCAGAGGCATTGTAAGTATAAGAGGACAGGATTCGAATTCAGAATGATCTTGAAAAATTGCATAACCTGTCTGGTGTGTAGAAGGCTGCATTTCAGCAGGGGCAAGTGCAAGGTATTGTGGTTTGACCCGTCAGGCAGCTGAGCACCACACAGCTCTTTGCTCACTTCCCAAACCATGGGATGGGGGGTAGAATTGGAAAAAAAAATAGGTAAAAGCTTTAATAAAGAACAAACAAAGCAAGTGACGCACAATGTAATTGCTCATGACCTGCTGAATGATGCCTATCCCATCCCTGAGCAGTGGTCCACCCTACCCTGGCCAGCCACCCCATATTAATTGCTCAGCATGATGCATTGTGGCATGGGATATCCCTGGGCCAGATGTCCTGGTTCTCTCCCCTCCCATCTCTTTTTCACCCCCAGCCCCTCACTGACAGGGCAGCATGAGAAGCTGGAAGGTCCTTGGCTCTGTGTGAGCACTGCTCTGCGACAACTAAAACATCGGTGTGTTATCAGCGTTATTCTCATTCTGCATCCAGAACACAGCGTCAGACCAGCTTCTAGGAAGAAAATTAACTCTATCCCAACTAAAACCAGAACACAAGGTTAAAAAACTTATACACCGATATCAAAATTTGTCAATAGCAGTGCCACAGTGAAGCATGGTGTGACAGTGGATTGCAAGCTGAATTGTGTCATGCTCTTGAAAAAAGGCAAATCACCACCAAAGCAGGGTGAAAAAACATGGAGTAACTTTCAAGAAATGCAGTAGTCCTTCAGCTTGTCACTGAAAAAACTTCAGACACCATATTGCATTCAGTTTTGAATGTGACATCTCCATAAAGATAGATAGCATCAGAGATGCAGAAAACGTGGTTGGAACAGTAAGACTGACAGACTTGGTGTCTGTTTAATTTCAACAAGCCTCAAAAGAAGCTCTTCAATAAGCTTCATGTACGTAAAAGGATTTTGCAAACAGGAATAAAACAATTAGTTTCTGGGAAATGAACATGAATATGCTTGAATTACAGGAAGAATTTGGACTTTCCAACAGTGACATGTGCAAAGTAATGGAAAGATTCCTCTTGAAAACAACATTGTGCTAATGGCCTGACTGTAACTGCGCTGATACCTTCAATGTGAGAGTCATTGCATCCTTCTGAATGCAAGCCCTCATAAAGTTCATGCACCAAATGACTGGGTGTGGGACCACTTTGGGAGTCAGCTGCAGTGAGCTCCATGCTGGCTCTCTCAAATGTTTCAGCCTGATGAAACCCAGGGAGTTTCAGCACAAAGCCTCAGTGTGGGCTGCTCCATCTGGGCTTAGCTTGTTGCATCAGTCTCTTCCGCACTTGCTATTTTCTTGCTGCCCAAACCGTTCAGGAAAAGTTTGTTTGCGTGCAATGAGAAAGGCAGCATGTTTTACAGTTTCCCTAGGGTGGCAGAAAAATAAAAATCTTCTTGACAACCGCTGAGATCTCTAACACACACACGTACACAAAATCCACAGTTTGGATGTGGTATTTCTTGTGGCACCATTTACTACCTGTCTCTTGGCTTATAGGTGGAACACTCTGAGGAGTCAAAAACTTTTCTTTGAACAGTTTAGAGTGATCTTCATTAGAGATGATATTTAAGCTTTTATTGCAATTTGATGTGCTGAAAGATAAGGCACTTGCTTATGACAGATTGCTTTTTTTCTCCTGTGGCACCCAAGTGCAAGGAACCATCTTCAGTTGAATCTGATGCCTCCGACAGTGATTGATTGTATGCAATCAAGCATAATTAAACCCATAGACCCCATGGGTTCATGTGAGGCCTGAACCTCTTGTACTGACTCAGTGCTGAATCTCCAGAAAAATCTTTTCTGAACTTGGGCTGACAAGTTCTGATGAGGCAACAGAGCACGGAGAAAGGCAGGATGGTGAGTGGCAGTGGGGTAGGTCCAGCTAGGAGGAACAGCGTCAGTGACGATGGCCTTTTCAGCAGATACCCTGCTGGTCTAGAGAATTTGTGAAAAACATCTGAGAACAGATCCCCAACAACTACATGTTCGGAAACTGGCATCGTTCTTTCAGACATCAAATGCATTTGTATTGTGTGTAGGACATTACTTGAAGTGTATTTTGTCTTCTGGGATCTGCAAAGTTGTGTTTCCTTTGCTGCCTACTAATATGTAATCGATTGATCAACCACACAACTTTCCAAAGACTTGGAAAACCAGAGGGTGCTAAACTCCCCTCTAAAGGAATTCAGAGCCAGTCTTCTGTTTTTGCTTCTGGAAATCTGTGGCTGACTCCCAAAGGAAGGAGAACAGAAAATGCCTATTCTGTTTTGTTTTACCACCTCAGAGACTCCAGCACCAAACACAAGAGCCCTCTGGTCAGCACTCCTGGCTTGGTGACCTTCAATTTTTCCAGTATTGCTCTTAGCCATTGAAAATTAAGAAGCTGAAGTTCATGCTGAGGCATGAGATTTATTTATTTTAGATTTATGGCAGCCATAAATTCTAGCCATATACTTTCAAAGACAGAAGAAGTCTTTGTAACCTTCATTTTGCATAAAATAAGGTGGAGTGTTACCATCACACCTTCAGGTGAGCTAGACTGTGGGTTTTACAGACCTCAGTTGGTGGAGAATCTGCCATATCCTCAGGTGAACTCTCCAGCATTAAAAATATGCAGCTTATCTGTAGTCTGAACTTGTCTGGCTGGAGCTACCAGCCTGTGAAGTGTTATGCATTTGTATGTTAAATTAAAGAGCCCTCTGCCCTTATATATATAATTCTTCTGAAATCCTATTTGGAGCTTTTTTCTTCACTCACTGCTTTTATATTTCATTACTGTTCTGCTGCAAGAGTTCAAAGTTTTCAATTGAAAGCACTATGCAATTCCAGGGGACAACACTCTTCTGCACCAGTCTGTTTGCAGTACAGCGTGGGATGAAGGGAAATGCACGCACAACTCCCATCAGTGCTGAATGTCAGCTTTAACAGTGTCCCCCCAGAATTTGGGGCTATCTCTAGGCCTTTTCATCAGGGGCTTATAACCTAGCAGTTTGCTGTTCTCTGATACTAATGCTTGAAGTTTTAATGAGCACAGGCAAATGAGAGTGCTTAGCAACAATACAGATAGTACAACAAATACAGGATAAGCAGTTTGAGATTAGATTTTAATACCTTCTTAATGACAACACCAAGATCTAGTTATTGCTCTGTGTAACTAAGCCACTAACACAGATGCTAGAATACAACAACACTTATGCACTGTTGGGGTTTCCACTTTGGGAAGTGAGATTTTGGAAGCAACCAGGACGAAGCATGATACAGGGAGAGAATTTCTTCTTGCCAAACAATATATTAAGTCTGCAGAAGCACCATGATGGTATGGGCAAAGTGCCCTCCCTTGCATTGATTTCACAGAATTTCTCTAGATCCCTATAAATTGAAATTGGAGAACTAAAGCAAAGGTATTGACATTGCTTATTAATTATTACGTTTTCTTTTAAACCTTAAACCCCCTTCTTAGCTCCATTTATTCCCAGGAATGACAGTCATATGGATGCAATCATGCTTCATGTTTCAGAACTATTTTATTTATTTATTTATTTATTTATTTATTTATTTATTTATTTTGGAGAGGGACTGGTTGAACTAAGCTCTGAATGGCCTTGAA